>NC_060181.1:50270205-50645205 GCF_021184085.1 Oncorhynchus gorbuscha | reverse complement strand
TTTAAACACCACAGGGAAGACAGATAATGGTGAAAAACACCCACCTGGTTAACACGTACAGTATAAATCATATGTCTGTCTGTGTGTGTGTGTGTGTGTGTGTGTGTGTGTGTGTGTGTGTGTGTGTGTGTGTGTGTGTGTGTGTGTGTGTGTGTGTGTGTGTGTGTGTGTGTGTGTGTGTGTGTGTGTGTGTGTGTGTGTGTGTGTGTGTGTGTGTGTGTGAGCATTTAAGTCACAATGAGGGCCTAATTGGACATTGACAACGGGCAAATTTCCTGCCAAGGATGATTGTCAGTCACCTGGGGCCTCCTGCGTCCGAGAATGAGTTCCCAGCAACATCTGAGGCCTGGGGCCCATTCAAACACAAACACACACACGCATACACACACACACACACACAGAGACACACGTGCAAATAAACACACAGCTGACTGAGCCACTGAATGACTGCTGCATCTCATGAACTTCAATAGCCTCCTGTGTCTGTGAAAGCCATTATGAGGAGAAAAGGATGGACAGATTGTATGAAACACATTGGTTTGCTAGAAGTCACTCCACTTTAAATGTGTGTGTGTGTGGTTGGGTGGGTTACTTTCTAAATATATTCTGTTACAGTTGATAGTTACCTGTCCAAAATTATAATCAGTAAAGCAATTTTTGGATTACGCAAACTAAGTTGGATTGCCCAAACTCTGATGACTTTCAGTTACTTTTACATTACTTACTTACCCTTAAGAAGAATTTTAATGAAGACAAAAATGTATATTACCAATTGAATGACATCTATTGCAGGACAAATCAATGCTAGAGTTTACATAGCAAAATGAATGCCATATGCTGCATTTGCTATAGGCCTATTTTTTATGTTTTTGTTGGTGGTATTTTTGTTCTTGATAATGTAATATCAAAGTGTGTGAGTTTGAGCATGTATCCATGAGGCCTACGTCAGTACCCATGAAGTGCTTTGGAAGGCTAGTCATGGCTCGCATCAACACCATCATCCCAGAAACCCTAGACCCACTCCCAACTCTCATAACGCCCCAACAGATCCACAGATCCAAGCAATCTCAATCACACGCCATACTGCCCTTTCCCACCTGGACAAAAGGAACACCTATGTGAGAATGCTGTTCATTGGCTACAGCACCATCGTGCCCACAAAGGTCATCACTAAGCTAAGAACCCTGGAACTAAACACCTCCCTCTGCAACTGGACCCTGGACTTCCTGATGGACCGCCCCCAGGTGGTAAGGGTAGGTAACAACACATCTGACACGCTGATCCTCAACACTGGGCCCCCTCAAGGGTGCATGCTTAGTCCCCTCAAGGGTGCGTGCTTAGTCCCCTCCTGTACTCCCTTTTCACCCATGACTGCATGGCCAAACTTGACTCCAACACCATCATTAAGTTGCTGACGACACAACTGTGGTAGGCCTGATCACCGACAACAAGAGACAGACTATAGGGAGGATGTCAGATACCTGGCAGTGCGGTGCCAGGACAACAACCTCTTCCTCAATATGAGCAAGACAAAGGAACTGATTGTGGACTACAGAAAAAAGGTGGGCCGAATAAGCCCACATTAACATCGACAGGGCTGTAGTGGAGTGGGTCGAGAGTTTCAAGTTCTTTGGTGTCCATATCACCAACGCACTATCATGGTCCAAACACACCACAACAACACCTTTTCCAACCTCAGGAGACTGAAAAGATTTGGCATGGGTCTCCAGATCCTCAAAAAGTTCTACAGCTGCACCATTGAGAGCATCCTGACCGGTTGCATCACCGCCTGATATGGCATCTGCTCGGCATCTGACCGTAAGGCGCTACAGAGAGTAATGCGTATGGCCCAGTACATCACTGGGGCCAAGCTTCCTGCCATCCAGGACCTATATACTAGGAATTGTTAGAGGAAGGCCCAAAAAATTGTCAAAAAGACTCCAGTCAACCAAGTCATACTGTTCTCTCTGCTACCGCATGGCAAGCGGTACCGGAGCGCCAAGTCTAGGACCAAATGGCTCCTTAACAGCTTTTACCCCCAAACTATAAGACTGCTGAACAATTAATCAAATGGACTCCCAGACTATTTACATCGACACCCCCATTTGGTTTTACACTGCTGCTACTCACTGTCTATTATCTATGTATAGTCACTTTACCCATACCTAAATGTACAAATTACCTCAACTATCCTGTACTCCTGCACATTGACTCGGTACCGGTACCCCCTGTGCATAGACTCGTTATTGTTATGTTTTATGGTGATACTTTTTATAATTATTTACTTGATTTTATTTACTAAATATTTTATTAACTCTTTCTTGAACTGCATTGTTAGTTAAGGGAATGTAAGTAAGCATTTCACAGCAAGGTCTGCACCTGTTGTATTCGGCGCATGTGACAAACACAAACACACACTCGTTTTTGACGGTACGTGGAGCTCAATACCACAGAGAGAGGAACTCCCTCAAACGTGTATTCTATATGCTGGGTTCCGCACTATGCTGCTGATACAAGAGTGCATTTTTCACTGTCTGTCCACTGGTTGCAAAAACAATGATTAGCTTAAACTCCTTCAATTCAACAATCATTAGGTTAAAATACACATACATTTGTGAACATCCATCCAGCCAACAACCACAATCTGTATGGTGCAAATAGCTAAATGACAGAGCAGCAGTGTGATTCACATCATTGCACTATGTACTGTAGATATAATAAGTGAAATCCGTAGTTTCACCATTGGAATACACAGCTTGTACTGTAGCCTAAAAAAGCATATTCCTGCTCTATTCCTGTGACCCATCAACCACGTGTTGTGTCATCATAGTGGTCTCTGACTTGTGGTCAGACTCGCTTAGGCAAAAAAAAAAGTAAAACCCGTTTTCATTGCTGATTTGAATGTCATTGAGGACTTTTTTCTCACAAATTTACTTTCTCAATTAAAAGCAAATGTAGAAGTAATCATATAGTTTTCAGAAGTATCTTTATTATATTTATTTTTACCAAATAACAGAAACAAGAAACACACATACAAAACAAGAAACACACACAACGCACCGACAGGAAACAGAAACAATGACAACTGCGGAAGGAACCAAAGGGAGTGACATACAGGGGGGAGAACAAGTATTTGATCCACTGCCGATTTTGCAGGTTTTCCTACTTACAAAGCATGTAGAGGTCTGTAATTTTTTATCATAGGTACACTTCAACTGTGAGAGACGGAATCTAAAACGAAAAAAACAGAAATTCACATTGTATGATTTTTAAGTAATTAATTTGTATTTTATTGCATGAAATAAGTATTTGATACATCAGAAAAGCAGAACTTAATATTTGGTACAGAAACCATTGTTTGCAATTACAGAGATCATACGTTTCCTGTAGTTCTTGACCAGGTTTGCACACACTGCAGCAGGGATTTTGGCCCACTCCTCCATACAGACCTTCTCCAGATCCTTCAGGATTCGGGGCTGTCACTGCGCAATACAGACTATCAGCTCCCTCCAAAGATTTTCTATTGGGTTCACGTCTGGAGACTGGCTAGGCCACTCCAGGACCTTGAGATGCTTCTTACGGAGCCACTCCTTAGTTGCCCTGGCTGTGTCTTTCGGGTCATTGTCATGCTGGAAGACCCAAACACGACCCATCTTCAATGTTCTTACTGAGGGAAGGAGGTTGTTGGCCAAGATCTCACGATATATGGCCCCATCCATCCTCCCCTCAATATGGTGCAGTCATCCTGTCCCCTTTGCAGAAAATCATCCACGAAGAATGATGTTTCCACCTTCCAGCTTCACGGTTGGGATGGTGTTCTTGGGGTTGTACTCATCCTGCTTCTTCCTCCAAACACGGCGAGTGGAGTTTAGACCAAAAAGGTCTATTTTTGTCTCATCAGACCACATGACCTTCTCCCATTCCTCCTCTGGATCATCCAGATGGTCATTGGCAAACTTCAGACGGGCCTGGACATGCGCTGGCTTGAGCAGGGGGACCTCGCGTGCGCTGCAGGATTTTAATCCATGGCGGCGTAGTGTGTTGCTAATGGTTTTCTTTGAGACTGTGGTCCCCGATCTCTTTAGGTGTTTGACCGGGTCCTGCCATGTAGTTCTGGGCTGATCCCTCACCTTCCTTATGATCATTGATGTCCCACGAGGTGAGATCTTGAATGGAGCCCCAGACCAAGGGTGATTGACCGTCATCTTGAACTTCTTCCATTTTCTAATAATTGCGTCAACAGTTGTTACCTTATTACCAAGCTGCTTGCCTATTGTTCTTTCATCCCTGATGTCCTTACACAGCTCTCTGGTCTTGGCCATTGTGGAGAGGTTAGAGTCTGTTTGATTCAGTTTGTGGACAGGTGTCTTTTATACAGGTAACGAGTTCAAACAGGTGCAGTTAATACAGTTAATGAGTGGAGAAGAGGAGGGCTTCTTGAAGATAAACTGACAGGTCTGTGAGAGCCGGAATTCTTACTGGTTCGTAGGTGATCAAATACTTATGTCATGCAATAAAATGTAAATTAATTACTTTATTTATTTTTATTTTATTTCACCTTTATTTAACCAGGTAGGCAAGTTGAGAACAAGTTCTCATTTACAATTGCGACCTGGCCAAGATAAAGCAAAGCAGTTCGACAGATACAACGACACAGAGTTACACATGGAGTAAAACAAACATACAGTCAATAATACAGTATAAACAAGTCTATATACAATGTGAGCAAATCAGGTGAGAAGGGAGGTAAAGGCAAAAAAGGCCATGGTGGCAAAGTAAATACAATATAGCAAGTAAAACACTGGAATGGTAGGTTTGCAATGGAAGAATGTGCAAAGTAGAAATAAAAATAATGGGGTGCAAAGGAGCTAAATAAATAAATAAATTAAATACAGTAGGGAAAGAGGTAGTTGTTTGGGCTAAATTATAGGTGGGCTATGTACAGGTGCAGTAATCTGTGAGCTGCTCTGACAGTTGGTGCTTAAAGCTAGTGAGGAAGTGTTTCCAGTTTCAGAGATTTTTGTAGTTCGTTCCAGTCATTGGCAGCAGAGAACTGGAAGGAGAGGCGGCCAAAGAAATAATTGGTTTTGGGGATGACTAGAGAGATATACCTGCTGGAGCGTGTGCTACAGGTGGGAGATGCTATGGTGACCAGCGAGCTGAGATAAGGGGGGACTTTACCTAGCAGGGTCTTGTAGATGACATGGAGCCAGTGGGTTTGGCGATGAGTATGAAGCGAGGGCCAGCCAACGAGAGCGTACAGGTCGCAATGGTGGGTAGTATATGGGGCTTTGGTGACAAAACGGATTGCACTGTGATAGACTGCATCCAATTTGTTGAGTAGGGTATTGGAGGCTATTTTGTAAATGACATCGCCAAAGTCGAGGATTGGTAGGATGGTCAGTTTTACAAGGGTATGTTTGGCAGCATGAGTGAAGGATGCTTTGTTGCGAAATAGGAAGCCAATTCTAGATTTAACTTTGGATTGGAGATGTTTGATATGGGTCTGGAAGGAGAGTTTACAGTCTAACCAAACACCTAAGTATTTGTAGTTGTCCACATATTCTAAGTCAGAGCCGTCCAGAGTAGTGATGTTGGACAGGCGGGTAGGTGCAGGTAGCGATCGGTTGAAGAGCATGCATTTAGTTTTACTTGTATTTAAGAGCAATTGGAGGCCACGGAAGGAGAGTTGTATGGCATTGAAGCTTGCCTGGAGGGTTGTTAAAACAGTGTCCAAAGAAGGGCCGGAAGTATACAGAATGGTATCGTCTGCGTAGAGGTGGATCAGGGACTCACCAGCAGCAAGAGCGACCTCATTGATGTATACAGAGAAGAGAGTCGGTCCAAGAATTGAACCCTGTGGCACCCCCATAGAGACTGCCAGAGGTCCGGACAGCAGACCCTCCGATTTGACACACTGAACTCTATCAGAGAAGTAGTTGGTGAACCAGGCGAGGCAATCATTTGAGAAACCAAGGCTGTCGAGTCTGCCGATGAGGATGTGGTGGTTGACAGAATCGAAAGCCTTGGCCAGATCAATGAATACGGCTGCACAGTAATGTTTCTTATCGATGGTGGTTAAGATATCATTAAGGACCTTGAGCGTGGCTGAGGTGCACCCATGACCAGCTCTGAAACCAGATTGCATAGCGGAGAAGGTACGATGTGATTCAAAATGGTCAGTAATCTGTTTGTTAACTTGGCTTTCGAAGACCTTAGAGATGCAGGGTAGGATAGATATAGGTCTGTAGCAGTTTGGGTCAAGAGTGTCCCCCCCCTTTGAAGAGGGGGATGACCGCAGCTGCTTTCCAATCTTTGGGAATCTCCGACGACACGAGAGGTTGAACAGGCTAGTAATAGGGGTGGCAACAATTTCGGCAGATCATTTTAGAAAGAAAGCGTCCAGATTGTCTAGCCCGGCTGATTTGTAGGGGTCCAGATTTTTCAGCTCTTTCAGAACATTAGCTGAATGGATTTGGGAGAAGGAGAAATGTGGAAGGCATGGGCGAGTTGCTGTTGGGAGTGCAGTGCTGTTGACCGGGGTAGGAGTAGCCAGGTGGAAAGCATGGCCAGCCGTAGAAAAATGCTTATTGAAATTCTCAATTATGGTGGATTTATCAGTGGTGACAGTGTTTCCTATCTTCAGTGCAGTGGGCAGCTGGGAGGAGGTGTTCTTATTCTCCATGGACTTTACAGTGTCCCAGAACTTTTTTGAGTTAGTGTTGCAGGAAGCAAATTTCTGCTTGAAAAATCTAGCCTTGGCTTTTCTAACTGCCTGTGTATAACGGTTTCTATCTTCCCTGAATAGCTGCATATCACGGGGGCTGTTCGATGCTAATGCAGAACGCCATAGGATGTTTTTGTGTTGGTTAAGGGCAGTTAGGATAGGTTAGGTTAGGATGATTAGGATGATACCTATGAGGGTGCCTGTGTTTAAGGATTTGGGGGGGGTACCTGGTAGGTTCATTGATAATTTGAGTGAGATTGAGGGCATCAAGTTTAGATTGTAGGATGGCTGGGGTGTTAAGCATGTTCCAGTTTAGGTCGCCTAGCAGCACGAGCTCTGAAGATAGATGGGGGGCAATCAGTTCACATATGGTGTCCAGAGCACAGCTGGGGGCAGAGGGTGGTCTATAGCAGGCGGCAACGGTGAGAGACTTGTTTTTAGAGAGGTGGATTTTTAGAAGTAGAACTTCAAATTGTTTGGGTACAGACCTGGATAGTAGGACAGAACTCTGCAGGCTATCTTTGCAGTAGATTGCAACACCGCCCCCTTTGGCAGTTCTATCTTGTCTGAAAATTTTGTAATTTGGAATTAAAATTTCAGAATTTTTGGTGGTCTTCCTAAACCAGGATTCAGACACAGCTAGAACATCCGGGTTGGCAGAGTGTGCTAAAGCAGTGAATAGAACAAACTTAGGGAGGAGGCTTCTAATGTTAACATGCATGAAACCAAGGCTATTACGGTTACAGAAGTCATCAAAAGAGAGCGCCTGGGGAATAGGAGTGGAGCTACGCACTGCAGGGCCTGGATTCACCTCTACATCACCAGAGGAACATAGGAGGAGAAGAATAAGGGTACGGCTAAAAGCAATAAGAATTGGTCGTCTATAACGTCTGGAACAGAGAATAAAAGGAGGTTTCTGGGGGCGATAAAATAGCATCAAGGTATAATGTACAGACAAAGGTATGGTAGGATGTGAATACAGTGGAGGTAAACCTAGGTATTGAGTGATGAAGAGAGAGATATTGTCTCTAGAATCATCATTGAAACCAGGAGATGTCATTGCATGTGTGGGTGGTGGAACTAATAAATTGGATAATGTATAGTGAGCAGGACTAGAGGCTCTACAGTGAAATAAGCCAATAAACACTAACCAGAACAGCAATGGACAAGACATATTGACATTAAGGAAAGGCATCCTTAGTCGAGTGATCAAAAGAGTCCAGTGAGTGGAGTGGTTGGTTTCGGGGTCAAGGCGATTTAGACAGCTAGCCAGGACATCGGTAGCAAGCTAGCATAGGAAGGAGGTCTGTTGTTAGCCACCTCTTGCGTTCCGTCAGTAGATTAGTGGGGTTCCGTGTGGTAGAGGGGATTAGTCCAAATCACACAACAACGAAAATAAAATAAAAACAATAGATATAGTTATAGAGGCCCAAGAATAAACATAATAATAATAAAAATAAATAAATTGTCCGATTGTCTATTCTGAGAGCAGCCGGTAAGACAACGGTTAGCAGGCCGCAGATGGGCGTTCAGGTAACGTCGAGACGGAGGAGCCAGCCGGATCTCCTTCGGGTAGATAACGTCGGCAGTCCAGTTGTGAAGGCCCGGTGGGGCTCCGCGTAGGCAGTAAAACGGGTCCGATTAGGTGACTGCAGCCCAGGAGTGATTGACGGAGCTCAGGAGTGATTGACGAAGCTGGCTAGCTCCGGAGTAATTGATGTTTGCTCCGGAATCGACGAGATCAGATAGACACACGGATAGCAGCTAACTAGCTGTGAGATCCGGGAATTAATGTCCAGAGAGCAGTTGAAATCCAAGGACAGACATGGAGAGAAAAATTGGTCCGGTATGTTCCGTTCCGAGCCGCGCTGCGCCGTACAAAACTGCCAATAGATTTTCGAGCTAAAGGATAGCTGATGACCACACTTAAAAATCATACAATGTGATTTTCTGGATTTTTGTTTTAGATTCCGTCTCTCACAGTTGCAGTGTACACATGATACAAATTACAGACCTCTACATGCTTTGTAAAGTAGGAAAACCTGCAAAATCAGCAGTGTATCAAATACTTGTTCTCCCCACTGTATATAGGGCAGGTAATCAAGGAAGTGATGGAGTCCATGTGAGTGATGACTCACAGGCGCGTGTAACGATGGTGACAGGTGTGCGCCATAATGAGCAGCCTGGTTACCTAGAGGCTGGAGTGGGAGCACACGTGACAGTCCCATTGCCTTAGGACTTGGTCAGGGGTTTTAAACATGTCCCAGTTTAGGTCACCTAGCAGGAAAAATCCAGACTTAGTGTAAGGGGCCAGGAGAGAGCTTAGGGCAGGTAGAGTACAGGGTGGTGCTGATAGAGGACGATAACACCCAGCAACAGTCAATAAAGAGCTATTTGAAAGTGTAATGCTTAAAACCAGCATAATATCAAATGGTTTGGGGACAGACTTGGTGGTGACTACCGAGCACTGAAGGTGTTTCTTGGTAAAGATTGCGACTCCATCACCTTTAGAAGAACTGTCTTGCAGAAAAAAACAGAACGGTTAACATCAGTGTTCAAAACACTCTTCCTTAACACCCTCTCAATAATGATTGGAGCTGTGAACTCACATTTTCAATTGATCCATTTTAGGTAACACGATTTTAGTGTTAACTTGCAGAAAACCCAGGTTCTTACGAGCACAGAAATCAGTGAAGCAGATATCAGAGCAGCATTGGAACTAGCAACAGTAGATTGGCCAGGGTGTACATGCACATTTCTAGATATCATCAGCAATAATATACAAGCAGGGCACGGCAGAGAACAGGGAGAACTCTGCAGTGTTGACTTATGACATTTAAATGTGCATTAGATGGCAGCAAGATCAAATTATACAGTCATTTTATCAGATAACAAGAATACAAAGCCGGCAAGAAGTGGTTAGAATAGTGGCCAAGAGTCTGTGTAACCAATAGAGTCAAAGTCCCGAGTGTGGTAACAAACATAGTCTGTCCCACAGTTTGGGAAACAAGCAAGTTCATAGTCAACAAAGCATGCAGTCATGAAGCAAATAGTACTTCCGGCGCAAAAAAGTACTTCCGGCGCCGACAGAGATGGCCGCCTCGCTTCGCGTTCCTAGGAAACTATGCAGTTTTTTTTTTTTTTAACGTGTTATTTCTTACATTGGTACCCCATGACATCTTAGGTTTCATTACATACAGTCGAGAAGAACTACTGAATATAAGAGCAGCGCCAACTCACCATCAGTACGACCAAGAATATGACTATCGCGAAGCGGATCCTGTGTTCTGCATTTCACCCAGGACAACGGAATGGATCCCAGCCGGCGACCCAAAAAAACAACTTGGTAAAAGGGGGAAACGAAGCGGTCTTCTGGTCAGGACCATATCACCTCCACCCTACCTGACACCCTAGACCCACACCAATTTGCTTACCGCCCAAATAGGTCCACAGACGATGCAATCTCAACCACACTGCACACTGCCCTAACCCATCTGGACAAGAGGAATACCTATGTGAGAATGCTGTTCATCGACTACAGCTCGGCATTTAACACCATAGTGCCCTCCAAGCTCGTCATCAAGCTCGAGACCCTGGGTCTCGACCCCGCCCTGTGCAACTGGGTACTGGACTTCCTGATGGGCTGCCCCCAGGTGGTGAGGGTAGGCAACAACATCTCCACCCCGCTGATCCTCAACACTGGGGCCCCACAAGGATGCGTTCTGAGCCCTCTCCTGTACTCCCTGTTCACCCATGACTGCGTGGCCACGCACGCCTCCAACTCAATCATCAAGTTTGCGGATGACACAACAGTGGTAGGCTTGATTACCAACAACGACGAGACGGCCTACAGGGAGGAGGTGAGGGCCCTCGGAGTGTGGTGTCAGGAAAATAACCTCACACTCAACGTCAACAAAACTAGGGAGATGATTGTGGACTTCAGGAAACAGCAGAGGAAACACCCCCCTATCCACATCAATGGAACAGTAGTGGAGAGGGTGTGGGTGGACCAAACTGAATTGGTCCACCCACACAGACAGCATCGTGAAGAAGGCGCAGCAGCGCCTCTTCAACCCCAGGAGGCTGAATAAATTTGGCTTGTCACCAAAAGCACTCACAAACGTCTACAGATGCACAATCGAGAGCATCCTGTCGGGCTGTATCACCGCTTGGTACGGCAACTGCTCCGCCCTCAACCGTAAGGCTCTCCAGAGGGTAGTGAGGTCTGCACAACGCATCACCGGGGGCAAACTACCTGCCCTCCAGGACACCTACACCACCCGATGTCACAGGAAGGCCATAAAGATCATCAAGGACAACAACCACCCGAGCCACTGCCTGTTCACCCCGCTATCATCCAGAAGGCGAGGTCAGTACAGGTGCATCAAAGCTGGGACCGAGAGACTGAAAAACAGCTTCTATCTCAAGGCCATCAGACTGTTAAACAGCCATCACGAACATTGAGTGGCTGCTGCCAACAAACTGACTCAACTCCAGCCACTTTAATAATGGGAATTGATGGGAAATTATGTAAAATATATCACTAGCCACTTTAAACAATGCTACCTAATATAATGTTTACATACATTATTAATCTCATATGTATACATATATACTGTACTCTATATCATCTACTGCATCTTTATGTAATACATGTATCACTAGCCACTTTAACTATGCCACTTTGTTTACATACTCATCTCATATGTATATACTGTACTTAATACCATCTACTGTATATTGCCTATGCCACTCTGTACCATCACTCATTCATATATCTTTATGTACATATTATTTATCCCCTTACACTGGTGTCTATAAGGTAGTAGTTTTGGAATTGTTAGCTAGATTACTTGTTGGTTATTACTGCATTGTCGGAACTAGAAGCACAAGCATTTCGCTACACTCGCATTAACATCTGCTAACCATGTGTATGTGACAAATACAATTTGATTTGATTTGATTTTTGAAATAGCATAAAGCACAAGAAAACAATGTAACAACTTGGGGCTATCCAATGTAAGTTCAGAGTCACACGCCCCAACAGTGTGTATGTGCTGGAGGCGAGTGAAAGCTCGGGAGAGATAAGGGGAGTGTCGTGGGGGTACAGATCGCTAGGTGGAATCCAAGCAGCACTGCAGCAGACAATGGGAGTAGGTGTCACGCAAACTTGGGAGAAGCTTTTTTCTGCAGGCATATTCCTTGTAGAAAATGCCAGGGGATGGTCTCTGAACAGCGGGAGGGGAATTCAAAGGCCTCTGGGTTTGAGTGGGGTAGGCTGTGAGACTCTCCTGCCATTGATGGGCTCAGCGACTTTGCCACCTCACTTTACACCTCAGTGCTAATTGATGTGGTATCTGTTCTGTCCTAGCAAGCTTGGTAGCCTTAACTTAGCGTTCAGTCCTTATAAAGTCAAATGAATCCTTGTAATGTATTTTTCTTCTTGGCTTTCAAAATAGCTTTATACTAAACATCACTCACTCAGTTCCAGGTTGGATGGTGTTTTCAGGTTTCTGTTGTTTGTTTTCAAGAGCATTTGCTGTATAGCTTGGAAATTAGAATCTTTGGTTGTAGGAATACTTCCAGGTAATGTTGTCCAAAATCAGGTTATAGGTTTGGAGTTTTGATTTGGAGTTAAGGTTATGTAGTGGAGGGTAGTATCCTGTATATGTCATTGCTGAAAAATCCAAGTTTATCTATCTTTTTGTAAAAACATGCTGAAAAATGCGGTCTCTCACATGCATCATTCTCTCTCTCGCTCTCTCGCCATCTCTCTCTCTCTCTCTCTCTCTCTCTCTCTCGTTAATGTAGCGGATTACAGTTACCATTTTTATAGTAAATTACATGTAATCAGTTAGTCCCCAACCCTGTGGGCGGTGTGTGTAGGACTTAGCTTTAGCATTCTACCCCAGACAGTCCTCTCACACAGAAAAGTAAAGTGAGGTTGAGCTAAGCTAATCACATGAATAAAATGCAGCCGTAGCTCATTACAAACCTTATTATGCATTAATTAACATGATTACAATGTCTAAAATAATCCAGTAGCCCTTCCCTATCCCCTCCTGTCTCTTTTCAACTATCTCCCTGCTCCTCAGCCCCTCCCGTATGTCTCAACATAAAAAGAAAAGCATCAAACAAGGCATGCTTTCTGGCTCAAATGTGCTAGGGATTCGCAGTTGTAGGATCACGCTGCATCAGGGATCGGTGGTCCGCCATGCAGTGCAACGCTGTAATTTTTGCCCTTTGGCCTGGCACGCACTCCGGCTCATTGGCGAGGTAACAAACCCCTCATTAGGAGGGGGGAGTGAACGTCCTGAGCAACGCCTTATTAGGTCCCCATCTCAAAACCTATCTTTCTCTCTTTTCCCGTTTTCACTCTCCCTTCATCACTGGGAAGCGGGCGCTTATAGGAAGTTTGATGAACTCTAGGAGAACATAAAGAACATATGCACAGAAAGTAGAGACACATGGGGAATCTCATGGTAGCAATATCTGGCTGTGATATGTGGATAAGGTTTATTCTTTCCGTTTTAAAAAGAGATAATACTCACAAGACATGCTTGCTGCGACAGAATGGAAAAATGCTCCACTTTAATTGTCAGACGCAAAAATGTGTCTGTCAGTGTCATACATATACTGTATGTCACAAACCTAGTTCATCAAATGTTCCCAAATGTTTTGTCCACATTTCTTATTTCTCCTCCACATTAATTCATATGTGTTAAATGCATATGTGTTTTCATGGAATATAATCCCGAAACATAAACTGAACCACAAATGCACAACCCAGGGTATTGACATAATTTTATTTTGGCTAATAATATTAAGAACCAAGAGAATAATATGTTATCAGAAAAAGTGTTTCACTGTGTTCTTTGATAAACAAATATATTACGAATGCAAAATATATGTTGCTACAGCCATGAAAATGTGAATTCTCAGCAACAATAATGTAATATTTATCATGCGTTTTCAAATGTCAAAATAATGCGCCTTACTTAAACATGAATATTCTAATTTTGGTACAATTTGCTTAATGTGTCCGGGGACACATGGAAGATAGTTCATTTGCTTTCATTATTTTAAAAAATGAAATATGTCTCTAAAAAGAGCAGAATGGTCAAATTAAAAATATGTACAAACTCACAGTGGTTATATCTATAAGATAAATATTCTTATTACTTTTACCTTGGTAAATACTTGATCTTCAAACAGCAGACTACAGGCTACAACTGGATTTTATTGGAACACAATATGCATAGCATTAAGAAAGTGTTATATCATTTTGAGAAGGACACTGGGTCTTTATGAAAACGGACCCATAGAGGTCTTGGAACAGTCCTCGCACAACATTAAAATACATTAATATTTATATTTATGTCACCGGATTCATATGTAATGTAATACACTACATGCATATTGTATAATGCTGAGAACAAATGTTTTCTCATGGGATATTTGATATAATAAAAAAATCTTTAACTTAATTAATTTATGGAAGAAGAAATAGATTTTCTTTGTAATGTGTTATTTTGTTGAATATCTGAAAACTTGAAACATTTGTCTTATCTAAATGTCCTTCCTTTTGCTTACTAAAGGACATATCAATGTGTAATAAACTAATACACACACACACACACACACACACACACACACACACACACACACACACACACACACACACACACACACACACACACACACACACACACACACACACACACACACACACACACACACACACACACACACACACACACACACACACACACACACACACACACACAGAGCCTTCTGTTGAGACACAAAAGCAATGGCGTGCCTCTATTTGGGTGCCTCTATCCCGCTTCACTGCTCTACCCTGTTTTTCCCACTAGCTTCCCCCTCTCCTCCCCCGATCCTCCTCTCCTGATTTAATATACCACTCACCGTAGGATTATTAGGATTCTAATTCAATCTGAATTTCAGGAACTTGTTTGCTTGGTTCCCTGTCACGGGGCATCAGCGTGTCATATTAGTGCTGATGGTTCTCCCAACCCTAATCTTCTTGAAACATTTGCATTGGGTGCTGGTCTATAAATCATACTATAATAGGGCCGACACGTGCAGTCTTTACTAGGTAAACAAATCAGCTTTGTTTAATGTTAGGCAGCAATGAACTTTGCTTTATCAACTTCCCATCGATTCACACACACCACAAGGTCAACATCTCTCATCTAGCTTCTCATCAATAGAAGTACGGCTCGGCAGCACTCAGCAAATAGACTGTGTATCAGATATAAATATCACAACGCATCACGCCACTCTTCAACAGTTCTGTCTTTATCTGGCATTATTTTGGGGTATAAACTCACGTCTTATGAAACAAAATACTTTATCCTGCCTTTCTGTAAGTGTGAGATTTGAGGATTTATTTGGAAGGGAACATTTTATTAGTTTACTGGTTCCTCAAGATCACCTAAAATAATCTACTTATCAATGTAATTTTGACGTGTTGAAAATATAATATTGTGAGGTTTTTTCATAGTAAATAATTAAATGTTTGGCTGTGGTCTGGCTATGTATGGTATGGAATCTTAATTTTGAAATCAATTTAGATTAACCAGAGCAAAGCAACTGTTTGTATTTTGCAAACAGATGGAAACCATTTTTTTCACCTTTATTTAATTAGGCAAGTCCGTTAAGAACAAATTATTATTTACAATGATGGATTAACTGCCTTGTTCAGGGGCAGAATGACAGATTTCTATCTTGTCAGCTCGGGGATTTCATCTAGCAACCTTTCAGTTACTGGCCCAACGCTTTAACCACTAGGCTACTGAAAGCAATATTTTTGAGATGTACTGTAGAAAAGAGACTATATAGTCTGGTCTGTATTTTAGAGAGTTATCCGATAGTAATTGTTAGATATACGGTATACTGGAAATATGTTGAAAAGTCCAAACTATGCTTAATATGCTGCATTTTACATTTCCATTGACAAACATATATTAACACCTAGGACATGTGCTACATTTGATTTGAAGAGGCATGAAATAGCATCAGGCCCAGTATTCATAAAGTGTTTCAGAGTTGGGGTGCTAATTATTATCTAAAATGATAAACTGATCCTAGATCAGTCCTCCTACTCTGAGACGCTTTAGGAATACAGCCCCAGATCATGTATGGATATTGAATGAGGCAGAATGATGTACGACCCAGCAGACATCAAAAGCCCTATGCCAGGGGTGTCAAACTCATTCCACGCAGGGCCGAGTGTCTGCAGGTTTTTGCTTTTTGCTTTCAATTAAGACCTAGACATCCAGGTGAGGGAATTCCTTACTAATTAGCAACCTTGATTCATCAGTCAAGTACGAGGGTGGAGCCAAAACCCTCTGTGGAATGAGCTTGACACATGTGCCCTATGCAAACAGCACACAGCCCAGAGCCAGGGTCCCCCATCCAGAATGAGAGAAGTTACACACTTCTGTCAAATCTCGCACACACATGCATACATGCACGCGCACACACATGCACATTGTCGTGTCTCTGACTATGATTAAATGAGATGACAGTCTATTTATTCCGTGTTCAATAATAGTCATTAACGATATTTGTGAAGGACTACCCCATCTTTGGGGTGGCAGGTAGCCTAGTGGTTAGAGCGTTGTGCCAGTAACCAAAAGGTATAATTCTGCCTCTGAACAAGGCAGTAACCCACTGTTCCCCGGTATGCTGTCATTGTAAATAAGAATTTGTTCTTAAGTGACTTGCCTAGTTTAAAAAAAAACATCTCTGTACCCCACACATACAATTATATGTAAGGTCCCTCAATCGAGTAGTGAATTTCAAGCATGGATTCAACCACAAAGACCAGGGAGATTTTCAATGCCTCATAAAGAAGGGCACTGACTGGGAGATGTGAAAAATTTAAAAAAAGCAGATGCAGAATATCCGTTTGAGCATGGCAAAGTTAATATTTTAGGCTTTGAATGGAGTATAGGTACACCCAGTCACTACAAATATACAGGCGTCCTTCCAAACTCAGTTTCCGGAGAGGAAGAAAACTTCTCAGAGATTTCACCATGGGGCCAATAGTGATTTTAAAACAGTTACAGAGTTTGATGTTTGTGATATGACAAAACTGAGGATGGATCAACAACATTGTCGTTACTTCACAACACTAACTGAAATGACAGTGTGACAAGAAGGAAGCCTGTACAGAGTAAAACTAATCCAAAACATGCATCCTATTTGCAACAAGGCACTTAAGTAATACTGCAAACCATTGGGCTAAGAAATTAACTTTTTGTCCTGAATATATGTTTGGGGCAAATCCAACACAACACATCACTGAGTACCATTCTTCATATATGGTGGTGGCTGCATTGGCAAGCATTATGGAGTAAAAAAATAAAATTAAATAAAATTAAAAAACAGAATACAGCTATAAGCACAGGCAAAATAGTTTTTGCATTATACTCTTAAAATGTATAATACGAACGTCAGGCAACACAAAGGTTGGAAGATCAAATCCTATCATGGATTTTATATCATGTTAGCTAATTAGCAACTTTTCAAGTACTTAATACTTTTAATATAATTTGCAACTGCTTAGCATGTCAGCTAACCCTTCCCTGAATAATTTGAGCTAACCTGAATGCAGGTAGCTTGGCAGGTAGGAGTGTAAGGCTAGAATTCTAGTAGCCACCCTTTGCCTCGATGACAGCATTGCACATTCTTGTCATTCTGTCAACCAGCTTCACCTGGAATGCTTTTCAAAAAGTCTTGAAGGAGTTCCCACATATGCTAAGCACTTGTTGGCTGCTTTTCCTTCACTCTGCGGTCCATCTCATCCCAAACCATCTCAGTTGGGTTGAGGTCGGGTGATTATGGGGGCCAGGTCATCTGATGCAGCACTCCATCACTCTCCTTCTTGGTCAAATAGCGCTTACACAGCCTGGAGGTGTGTTTTGCATCATTATTTTGTGTTTTTGCACTTAATGATAGTCCCACTAAGTGCAAACCAGATGGTTTGGCGTAAAGCTCCATAATGCTGTGGTAGCCATGCTGGTTAAGTGTGTCTTGAATTCTAAATAGATCACTGACAGTGTGACTCACAATACACCATCACACCTCCTCCTCTATGCTTCATGGTTGGAACCACACATGTGGAGCTCATCCGTTCACCTACGTTTGGAACCAAAAATCTCACATTTGGATTCACTTCAGACCAAGTGACAGATTTCCACCTGTCTAATGTCCATTGCTCATGTTTCTTGGCCCGAGCAAGTCTCTTCTTCTTATTGGTGTCCTTCAGTAGTGGTTTCTTTGCAGCAATTCAACCATGCAAGCCTGATTCACAGTTTCCTCTGAACAGTTGATGTGTCTTTTACTTGAACTCGGTGAAGATTTTATTTGGGCTGCAATTTCTGAGGCTGGTATAACTCTAATGAACTTATCCACTGCAGCAGAGGTAACTCTGGGTCTTCCTTTCCTGTGGTAGTCCTCATTAGAGCCAGTTTCATCATAGCTCTTGATGGTTTTTGTGACTGCGCTTGAAGAAACTTTCAAAGTACTTGAAATTTTCCGGATTTACTGACACTTATGTCTTAAAGTAATGATGGACTGTCATTTCTCTTTGCTTATTTGAGCTATTCTTGCCATAATATGGACTTCTTTTTTTGCCAAATAGGTTTCTCTTCTGTATACCACCCCTACCTTGTCACAACACAACTGATTGTCTCAAACGCACAAATGTACATTTAATAACAAGGCACACCTGTTAATTGAAATTAATTCCAGGAGACTACCTCATTAAGCTGTTTGAGAGAATGCCAAGAGTGTGCAAAGCTGTCATCAAGGCAAAGTGTGGCTACTTTGAAGAATCTCAAGTATAACATATATTTTGATTTGTTTAACACTTTTTTGCTTACTATATGATTCCATATGTGTTATTTGATCATTTTGATGTCTATTATCCTACAATGTAGAAAATAGTAAAAATAAAGAAAAACCATGGAATGAGTAGGTGTGTCCAAACTTTTGACTGGTACTATACACTGAACAACAATATAAACACAACATGCAACAATCTTAAAGATTTTACTGGGTTACAACTCGTGTAAGGAAATCAGTCAATGTAAATAAATACATTTGGCTCTAATCTATGGATTTCACATGTCTGGGAATACAGATGTGCATCTGTTGGTCAGAGATACCTTTAAAAAAAGGTAGGGGCGTGGATCATAAAACCAGTCAGTATCTGGTGTGACCACCATTTGCCTCATGCAGAGCAACATATCTCCTTTGCATAGAGTTGATCAAAGCTGTTGATTGTGGCCTGTGGAATGTTGTCCCACTCCTCTTCGATGGCTCTGCGAAGTTGATGGATATTGACAGGAACTGGAATACGCTGTTGTACATGTTGATCCTGAGCATCCCAAACTTGCTCAATTGGTGACATGTCTGGTGAGTATGCAGGTCATGGAAGAACTGGGACATTTTCAGCTTCCAGGAATTGTGTATAGATCCTTGCGACATGTGGCCTGTGCATTATCATGCTGAAACATGAGGCGGAGGCTGAATGGCAAGACAATGGGACTCAGGAACCTTGTCACGGTATCTCTGTGCATTAATATTGCAATCGATAAAATGCAATTGTGTTTGTTGTCCGTAGCTTATGCCTGCAAATGTTATGCTGGTGAATGAGGACCCAAAAGCGACTTAACGAAAACAGAGTCTTTATTCCAGTATATGACAAAAGTAATAATCCTGGAAAAATCAAGAAAAAACAAAACAGGAAAAAACTTAAATCCACTCGTAGTAACGAGGACAGACTGGAGACTCGACCATTGACTGCAGGTTGCTTCGGGAAGGCACCGACCGTAGCAGACTAAGACACCTGCTCACACGCAGCATCTGAAGGAGACAAAACATGACAGGGCGAGACAAGGACACAGAACAGCGAAACATCATACAAGGATCCGACAAGGACAGAAGCGGAAAACAAGGGGAGAAATAGGGACTCTAATCAGAGGGCAAAATAGGGGACATGTGTGAAAAGAGTAAATGAGTGAGTTAGGAGAATGAGGAACAGCTGGGAGCAGGAACGGAACGATAGAGAGAAGAGAGAGAGGGAGGGGGAGAGAGAGGGATAGAAAAAGGGAACGAACCTAATAAGACCAGCAGGGGGAAACGAACAGAAGGGAAAGCACAAGGACAAGACAATATATGACAAAACATGACAGCAAATATCATAACCCCACCTCCATCATGGGGCACTCTGTTCAGATCGTTGACATCAGCAAACCGCTCCCCCACAAAATGCATTGCACATTGTCTGATACCTTCTCGGTACACATGTGTAATAATTATGCTGTTTAATGTGCTTCTTGATATGTGACACCTGTCCGGTGGATGGATTTGAGAGAAATTAGATTTATGTGCATATAAAACATTTCTGTTATTTTTCAGTTCATGAAACATAGGACTAACACAGTTGTGTTTATATTTTTGTTCAGTATAGAAAGACAAAATTATAATTTAGCAACTCAAATCCACACACACACATACATACACACACACACACAGGCTCCTATTGTAAGCTCCTCTTACAAAAAAACAACCTTCACATTTTCAGTTTCACATGTGAAATAGCTCTATTTCTGTTGTCCTTAGCAGAAGCTTGAATTGTATACTGTGTGTCAATGTTTCGTGAGTGAGTAAAACATTTGTATTTTTTTAAGTGTACTGTGATCCTGTGACTACCGTTTCTCAGTTAGTATTATGTTTATTCTTAACTACTGATTCCTTTTCTGGTCTCTTCTCCCTACCTGGATCCAACCTCACCACTTATTTTCACATATTACATTTAGAGTTCACATGTTAACACCACCTTTTCACATGTGAGGAAAATAACATGTGAAATGTGTGCTTTCACATGTTAAAATCTTACTTACACATGTGGAATTGCATTTTTACATGTGTAAAACATTCAGATGGGAAAATCACATTTGCAGTTTCACATCAAAGAAACCTCCATGTGGAATTGCAGATGTGCATGTGGGGTTGAAATAATGTTATTCTACTAACATCTACTAACAAAAGATAGTGTGAATATGTTGCAGTAGCTTTGTTTCCACCAGTGGAATTAGTGACAACATCTGAAAAATAAATACGGGACAAGCGAACGATTTTGAGGGAGATTCGGGGAGAGGGAGAGGGGCAAAGGGGCAAAATGGTTCTGTATGTACCCACTGAAGAATAAAGCATATACATGCCTCATGAGCTTAATTCAACTGTCGTATCACATCACAACCCAAAATGTTTATTAATTAATTTATTATTTAATTCCCTTTTATTTTGGGGATTTGTGTGTATTGTTAGTTATTACTGCGCTGTCGGAGCTAGAAACATATGCATTACACTGCACTGGCGATAACATCTGTAAAATATGTGTACACAACCAATAGAATTGGATTTTAATGTTTGTAAACAAAGTAAATGTAAACAACGACTGTATAGTCTAAAATCATGGTTAAAACAACAATTTTGATATGGACGCCAGCCCTTGCATCCATAGAGTAGTCCAGGGGTTTTTATGTGAAAAAACTTTTATGATTTATTTCTAGCTGCAATAGAATACCATCAATCTTTACATTTTTACATCTTTGCGACCAGCATCAAGTAAGTTAGAGGTAGTTTCACGAGCTAATGCTGACAGGGGTTAGCGCAAAGACTGGAAATTACCAGGAACAGTTAGCATGAAAGCTGTTCATGTCCATCCGACTCTGGGGAAGGAGATAAATGGCTTCATTGCCATTTACTGTTCCTATAATGTGGAAGAAATTACAGTCATTGGAACTAAGAAAGAGTTTTTTCTGTATATAAAATACTCTCCATGACCAAAAGTATCTGGGCACCTGCTCGTCGAAAATCTTATTCCAAAATCACTGGCATTAAAATGGAGTTGTTCCCACTTTGATGCTATAACAGCCTCCACTCTTCTGGGAAGGCTTTCCACAAGATGTTGGATCATTGCTGTGGGGACATGCTTCCATTCAGCCACAAGAGCAGTAGAGAGGTCGGGCAATGATGTTGGGCGATTAGGCCTGGGATTGCAGTAGGCATTTCAATTCATCCCAAAGGTCTTTGATGAAGTTGAGGTCTGGGTTCTGTGCAGGCCAGTCAAGTTCTTCCACACCGATCTCGACAAACCATTTCTGTATGGACCTCGCTTTGAGCACAGGGGCATTGTCATGCTGAAGCAGGAAAGGGCCTTCCCTGAACTGCTGCCACAAAGTTGAAAGCATAGAATTGTCTAGAAGCATTAAAGATTTCCATTCACTGGAACTAAGGTGCCTAGTCCGAACCATGAAAAACAGCCCCAGACCATTATTCCTCCTCCAAACTTTACAGATTGCATTATATATTGGGGCAGGTAGCGTTCTCCCGGCTTTTGCCAAACCCAGACTCGACCGTCAGACTGCCAGATGGTGAAGCGTTATTCATCACTCCAGAGAATGCATTTCCACTGCTACAGAGTCCAATGGCAGCAAGCTTTACACCACACCAGCCGACACTTGGTATTGCGCACAGTGATCTTAAGCTTGTGTGCGGCTGCTCAGCCATGGAAACCCATTTCATGAAGCTCCTGACGAATAGTTCTTGTGCTGATGTTGCTTCCAGAGGCAGTTTGGAACTCAGTAGTGAGTGTTGCAACCGAGAACAGCCGATTTTTACGCATTGCGTGCTTCAGCACTCGCCCGTTCTGTGAGCTTTTGTGGCCTACAAATTCACAAGCTAGCCATTGTGTCTCCTAGATATTTCCATTTCACTATAATAGCACTTACAGTTGACCGGAACAGCTCTAGCAGAGCAGAAATTTGACGATCTGACTTGTTGGAAAGGTAGTATCCTATGACAGTGCCACATTGAACATCACTGAGCACTTCAGTAAGGCCATTTTACTGCCAATATTTGTCTATGGAGATTGTATGGCTGTGTGCTCGATGTTATATACCTGTCAGCAATGAGTGTGGCTGAAATAGCCAAATCCACTAATTTAAAGGGGTGTCTACATATACACTACTGTTGAAAAGTTTGAGGTCACTTAGAAATGTCCCTGTTTTTGAATGAAAATCACATTTTTTGTCAATTAAAAGAATATCAAATTGATCTGAAATACAGTGTAGACATTGTTAATGTTGTAAATTACTATTGTAGCTGGAAATCTGGAAATGGCTGATTTTAATGAAATATCTACATAGGAGTACAGAGGCCGATTATCAGCAACCATCACTCCTGTGTTCCAATGGCATGTTGTGTTAGCTAATCGAAGTTTATAATTTTAAAAGGCTAATTGATCATTAGAAAACCTTTTTGCAATTATGTTAGCACAGCTGAAAACTGCTGTGCTCATTAAAGAAGCAATAAAACTGGCCTTCTTCAGACTAGTTGAGTATCTGGAGCATCAGATTCCAAGAACACAGGATGAGATGTTACTATCCTTTGTGCAAGCACTTCCAAGAGTTAATGAACAGTGAGCGTGGTGAAATTTGGGGAGCGCATCGTCAGTAGTGTACCTTTGGTTCCTAGGGTGTTTCGGCCTTTCACACTATACACCCTCCCCAAAGGCGGCCAGCGACAGGGTGATCAATCCTACGCTTGCGTCCCATTCCCAATTAGTCATAGGAGTTGCCTTGTTGTTGATAGCCAACATCCCATGGGACTATGCATGGCAGGGGCATCCTCCTCCCTGAGTCAAGCATTGTTGACCGCATACCTCCTGGCCCTCTCACTTCGGGGCCCAGCTGGGGTCTTTCCTCTTCATCCAGAGCCACTGACTGCTGCCTTCTGCCGCCTCTGATACAGCTTTGATTGCCGAACGCTGGCTCTGGCCCTTAATTCCCAGGTCTCTAAGCAGTCTGGTTGTAGATGTTGCCACAAAACCTCTGCAGCCCACCTCCACTGGTCAGACTTCTGTGTTCCAGCCATGATGACGTGCTTCAGCAGCTAGATCAGCATAGCGCAGATGTTTTCGCTCATAAGCCTCATCTACTGAGTTTTCCCAAGGTACTGTGAGCTCAATGATGAAGACCTTATTGAGTGAACGGGACCAAAGCACCATGTCAGGTCTTAGGGTGGTGGTTGCGATCTCCGGATGAAACACAAGTTGCCGGCCACTGTCAGCTAGCATTTTCCAGTCGCGGGCCAAGCGCAGCTGGTCTCGCTCTAATGGTGTAGAGCCGCTCTTCGGTGGTAGCCCCTTCGCGGACAAAGTTTGTCCGTAAGGAGTGTGATGCTGCTGTGGGTGGTAGGGAGTTGGTGGCAGCTCGCTTGTCCTCCAGGGCGGACGCAAGGTTTTTAAGGACTTGGCTGTGACGCCAAGTGTAGCGTCCTTGGGTGAGGCTTGTTTTACACCCTGTGAGAATGTGCCTGAGGTTGGCTGGCATGGAACAGAGGGCACAGTCCGGATCTTCACCATACCATTGGTGAAGATTAACTGGTGTTGGAAGGACGTCATATGTTGCTCTGATGGAAAAGCTCAACCGCCTCCCTTCCATGGCCCACAGATCCTTCCAGCTGATCTTCCTCTTCTCCACACTGTCCCATCGAGTCCACTGTCCCTGTTTGGCAAGAGAGACTGCCTTGGCCCACCTTGCAGCCTCCTCCTGATGGCGTACTTCCTGCACTACCATCTTCCGCCGCTCTGGTGCAGTGGCCTTACTCCAAGCAGCATGCCTAGTTAGCCCAAGGCCTCCTCTCCCTTGCTGAACATGACCCACAATGTCAGCATGTCTCCATTTGCCTCCATTTGCACCCAGTTGCCAAGGTCGGTGCGTTGTTGCTCACCACTGGGTCTCGAGATTCATTCAGTGTCATCTGGAGCCTGGTTTTTGCACACTTGAATTCCTCTGTTAGACTGGTGAGGGGCAGCTTGAGGACACCATCTCCATAGAGGCCTATGGTGGTAAGGCATCGTGGAACTCCGAGACACTTCTTTAAGTAGCCTGTGACTCCTCTTTCCATCTTCTCCACTGTTGAGATTGGAACCTCATACAGTGCTAAGGGCCACAACACCCGGGGTAGGAGACCAAACTGCAGACACCAGGCCTTTAACTTTCCAGGTAGCTGGGTGTTGTCGATGGACTGTAGGCTACTACTGATGTCTTTGCGCAGCTGTTGCACCTGGTCTTTGTCCTTCAGGCTTGCATCATACCACCTTCCAAGGCTTTTTACCGGCTGCTCAGACACTGTTGGCATTTGGTCATCTCCGATGAAGAATTTTAGGTCAGAGAGTACTCCCTTCACAATCGAGATGATGCGTGACTTGGATGGTTTAAATCTTCATACGGGCCCAGCTGATGTTCTCCTCGAGTTTTCTGAGCAGTCTCCTGGTGCATGGGACAGTGGTGGTCAATGTTGTAATGTCATCCATGTAGGCTCTGAGTGGAGGGAGGCAGAAACCAGAGTCGACTCGCTGTCCACCAGCAACCCATTTTGAGGATCTGATGATAACCTCCATTGCCATTGTGAATGCCAACGGAGAAATGGTACATCCCGCCATTATACCTACATTCAGGCACAGCCATGAGGTGGTGAACTCTGAGGTGGTGAAGCAGAACTGCAGATCCTGGAAGTACGACTTCACCAGGTTTGTGATGGTGTCCGGTATGTGGAAAAATCTGAAGGCAGACCACAGGAGTTCATGGGGCACAGAGCCAAATGCATTGGCGAGGTCGAGGAAGACTACATGGAGGTCCCTTTTCTCCACCTTGGCCATTTGGATCTGGTGCTAGATCATGCTGGAATGTTCCAAGCAGCCAGAGAACCCTGATATTCCTGCCTTCTGTACAGATGTATCGACGTACGCATTCCTTTGCAGGTACTCGGCCATCCTCTGGGCAATGACCCTAAAGAAGATTTTACCCTCGACATTCAGTAAGGAGATTGGGTGGAATTGGCTGATGTTCACTGCATCCTTCTCCTTAGGGATCAGGACCCCGCCTGCCCTACGCCACACTTTGGGTATTATCTTCTTCTGCCAAGCTGTTCTCATAAGCCTCCAGAGGAACCTCAGGACGTCTGGAGTGTTCTTATACACTTTGTACGGGACTCCATTTGGCCCCGGGGCTGATGCTGTTCTTGCCCGTCGAACTGTGTTTTCCACCTCTTTACATGTCGGAGGGCTGGTCTCAATATGATGTTCCGGGGGTTCAATGGGTGGGATATCTGATGGGATGGCCAGATGTTCATGTCGCTTTGAGTCAAAGTTTGTTGTTCTCAGGTGCTCCTCTAGGTCTTTCTTTGTTGTTTTTAGAGCTCCACTTTTTTCCTTTGTGAAGAGACTTTTAAGGAACTTGAAGGGATCTTTATAGAATCGAGTTCTAGTTTGTTCTTTTTTCCTTCTGCGTTTCCGTAGGTTCTCTGCTCTACGGAGGGATGCCAACCGGGTTTTGATGTCAGCCTGAAGTGCCTCTATGCCCTCCTTTTCCACTTCCGAGGCCTTCTTCCACTGTTTCTTAAGCTGCCGCCTTTCTTGAACGAGGCGCTTGATCTCTTGTTGCCTCCTGGAAACTGGTGGGGTTGGAACCTTTCTCCCGCCTTTTGCCTCTTCCACTCCAAATCTTTCTGTCCCGTACTCATAGATGATGTCCCCCATCCTCTCCAACTTCTTCTCCACTGTGCCTCAAAGTTTCTCGAGGGTCAAGGTAAGGTCAGTATTCACTGTTTCCCACAACTTCTTGTCACTGGCGCCAGGCCACTTCACATACGGTCTGTGCCTTGGTAGTCTCCTCTCGACTGCAGGTCTGGGAGGCTGGGTGAGTTCCACTCCTGTTGTTGGTTCCACCTCAGTTGCTACTTCGGTGCTTGAGTTTACGTCCTCCATGACAGTGGTACTGATGCACTGCAAACTATGGTTTGCGTCCAGTTGCTGTGCTTCATTCGACTGATTTGATCGCTTTCGCAGAAAGTAATCAATGCGAGTTCTCTGTCTCTCTTTACCCAAACACCCCTTCTTCCCCTGGTGGATCCTCAACCCATGGTGTGATGTAACTTTCCTCCAACCACAGACACATACCTGCATCTGTTTGTGGCCCACTGTTGCAGCAGAACTTGTGACAGTTGCTGTGGTGTTCTCTTGTGCTGTGCTCTCATTACTCGTAGTCGTTTCCAGTCCAGTCGTTACCATGTTGTCAGCCGATGAGTCATCTTCCGCCCCCGCTCTCGCAGACTCTAGGGGTATTCTCGTATGTTGACTTTCTGTAGCTAAAGCAGGTGTTTCCAACATACTGCGAAGCATGGGAAACTACAGAAATGGGAAGCTACCCCATGACTGTCCCAGTGGGGTCTATTCCCTCCTGTCAGCCATCTCTCTGTGCCGCCACAAGGACTTTCCCCTGTTGTCAGCTGATCTTTCTCAGCAGTCACTGGACAAGTCCAGATATTCAGATTCCAAGAACACAGGATGAGATGTTACTATCCTTTGTGCAAGCACTTCCAAGAGTTAATGAACAGTGAGCGTGGTGAAATTTGGGGAGCGCATCGTCAGTAGTGAAAACTGCTGTGCTCATTAAAGAAGCAATAAAACTGGCCTTCTTCAGACTAGTTGAGTATCTGGAGCATCAGCATTTGTGGATTCAAATACAGGCTCAAAATAGCCAGAAACAAAGTATTTTCTTCTGAAACTCATCAGTCTATTCTTGTTATGAGAAATGAAGGTAATTCCATGCGAGAAACTGCCAAGAAACTGAAGATCTCGTACAGCGCTGTGTACTACTCCCTTCACAGAACAGTGCAAACTGGCTCTAACCAGAATAGAGAGAGGAGTGGTAGGCCCCAGTGCACAACTGAGCAACTGGCAACTTTCATTAAATAGCACCTGCAAAAAAACAGTCTCAACGTCAACAGTGAAGAGGCGACTCAGAATTGCTGGCCTTCTAGGCAGATTTACAAAGAAAAAGCCATATCTCAGATTTGCCAATAAAAGAAAATATTAAGATGGGCAAAAGAACACAGACACTGGACAGAGGAACTCTGTCTAGAAGGCCAGCATCCCGGAGTCACCTTTTCAGTGTTGACGTTGAGACTGGTGTTTTGCGGGTACTATTTAATGAAGCTGCCAGTTGAGGACTTCTGAGGGGTCTATTTCTCAAACTAGACTCTAATGTACTTGTCCTCTTGCTCAGTTGCGCACCGGGGCCACCCACTCCTCTTTCTATTCTGATTAAATTTCAAAGTAACCCCAAACTTTTGAACGGTAGTGTATGTTACGGATACAGTTATCCTGTGTGTGTGTATCCTGTGTGTGTGTTTCTTTTCTCTCCTTCTCCCCTCACAGGTGAAAACCATCACTCCCCAATCAGTCAACAATCAATCATCAATCAGAAGACACACCTCCTCCTATTTCCTGACCTATCACAGTTCCTTCCCCATGGTTTAAAAACCCCATTTGTTTGTTCAAGAGCTCAGCTCAGCTCAGCTCTCAATCTCTCTGTAAATGCCATGTCTGTAGGTCTCTGTGTTTCACTCTCGCTTTATGTCTTAACCTCTCTTTTGTTTAAGCACCTCATAGCACTTTGTCATCACCTGTGAGTATTGGTTTTGTTCATGGTGTTTGTGTTTGATTTCTGGTGGGAAAAGGGGAAAACCAAGACAAGTCGCCCATGGGCATACACTACCCGTAGGTGAACTTTGTTAAATACACTAGTTAGAACTGGGCGGACCACCCACTGTATTTTTGGTTAGTTAGTTAGTTGTTGTTAAAGTAGACTAGTCTAGCTTAGGGGTGTGTTTTTGTATATTTATTGTTTCTTTCCTTGGGTCCAGCTCAGCCCCTTTTCCTGCTCCCCCCATTACCGTGTGTTTATAAATAAACCTAGAGTTTGACGGTAGATTTCTGTCGTGGTTATTTCGTGCACACTTTTACTTTGTCGCAATAATAATTTGCATGAGTTATGTTACGGGTCTCATTACCATCCCCCCTAGACTGTCGGGCCAAAAGGGTTTCGTAACCGTGTATATAGTGTATTTATGCTTTCCATTATCATTCACCTGATGATAAGACAAGACATGATTTCTCTCTCTTTGGTAAAATATGAAAGGGGTTCATGTGCCGTTGGTTTGCCTAGGCGAAAAAGTTTGAAAACCCCAGCTGTTGTCTATGGATCTGAGAGTGGTTGCATTTCTCCAGCCCCATCCCTCAGCTTTTAACTTAAACTGTGTCGGGGATTCATTTTGTTAATGTTTGAATTAAGGATTGCCGCCCAAAAATGTGTTTTTTCAAATGTGATTTTTTTCATGTGTTTTTTTGTAAGGGCACACTGACCTCCTTTCTACAAACCTGACCTCTATTAACATGGGCATAGCCTGGGAATCTACAGAGAAATAGGTCATATTTTAAATGCATACATATAATATGACAAATATGTCAGGTTAGGAGCATCTAGGAAAGTGGTATGGCTTAAATGAACATTTGTCGCCAAAACAGCTGACAAGTTGTCAGGACTGAGAGATGAAATTGTCACAATGTATGTTTAATGTTTTTGGGGACGTGTTTTGTGGTGTTTGTGCTATCATATTTTTTGCAGGGAAACTTTGTGGCTCTTTGTGACACTCAAAACCGCCAAAATCACTTCTGGCATTTGGAACGGTAATCTTCTCAATTACCTAGTCTGTGTCTCTGTGTCTGATAGGCTCTTTGCTGTCTAATACATCCCCAAAGACCTTGTTTACAGTTGACAATAAGAGATAAACAAGAAAGAGGGGAACTCCTGAAATCCTCAGGAGGCCTGGAGAGAAAGAGAAAGCGAGAGAAGGAGATGCAGAGCCCAGACTTCTTTAACTCCTCAGCAGCTGTTAGGAACGACGGCTGCTCAGTAGAGAATGACAGCAATTACATTTCTCTCTCCCCCTCTCTCTTTTTCTTTCACTCTTAGCCGACACCAGCAACAGGGAAACAGACACGGCCACCAGAAAGGGAAATAAACTACCCCTCCTCCTTCTTTCCCGCCCAAGAAGGCACCAACCCGTCACTCTCTGGGAGAAAACGATTGTTTACTTTGACTGATGTGCTATAATGACAGTTCAACAAACAAACATACCACTGGTGTGCTGTTAATGGTGGAATATTATAGTAAACCAGTACATACTTTGTTCTGTCTAAGAAAGTTACAGCAAAGCAGAGGTGTTCAGTACATCTACTCGGTGCTCAGCCGTTTCAGTCTCATGCTATTTGACAGCCCCCACTTCTTCAGATAGTTCGAAGACTTTGGGACTGTCCATTTTAGTTCATGCCTGTCGAATTCAACAGTTGATTGGAGAACATTTGGTGTGCCTCTAACAAATCAACAGTAATGGTCTCCTGGCTGAACTGTACTGCTGTAAAACACAATGACTTAGACATAGCTTGGTCGGGCCATTGATACAGCTCGATACATCAAGTACACTCAGACAATTTCCCTATCATACCGTATATTATGTGTCTTTATACTCTCAGTGATGACTCCTTTGGCATTTTTATTGGTTAAGAGATATTGATAGCCCAAAGGGGATATACTTTTATGGAGAAGAAAGGACTTACTGGAACCTGAAGAATTTGGAGAAGGTCTGTATTTGTCCCCTGCACATTCTTTACTCCCCTACACTCATATCATTTATTCCTTCCCTCCTCCTCTACTCACGATTTCTCTTTACTATGCTCCTCTTTCCTAAGCTCCTCTCATGTCCCTATCTCTCCTCTCTTTAGAATGGTCAATAGGAGGATTATGAAAGTAAACACAATGAAAGCTGGACATATAATGAATAAAAATATAAACGCAACATGTAACGTGCACAAACTGTCAAACTTTCTCAGGGAAGCTCATCTGTGTACTCATCGTCCTCACCAGGGTCTTGACCTGACTGCAGTTCGGCGTCATAACCGACATCAGTGGGCAAATGCTCACCTTCGATGGCCACTGGCAAGCTGGAGAATCTCAGTTTCAAATGTTCCTGGGCAGATAGTGTGTACGGCGTTGCGTGGGCAAGCAGTTTGCAGATGTTAATGTTGTGAACAGAGTGCACCGTGGTGGCGTTGGGGTTATGGTTTGGGCAGGCATAAGCTACAGACAACGAACACAATTGCATTTTATCACACCATTCATCAGGCGCCTTCCCCTTATGTTTCAGCAAGGATCTATACACAATTCCTGGAAGCTGAAAACGCCCCAGTTCTTCCGTGGCCTGCATACTCACTACACATTTAGCATGTTTGGGATGCTCTGGATCACCGTGTACGACATGTTCCATTTCCCGTCCATATCTATCAACTTCACACAGCCATTGAAGAGGAGTGGGACAACATTCAACAAGCCACAATCAACAGCCTGATCAACTCTATGCGAAGGAGGTGTGTTGCACTGCACGGGGCAAATGGTGGTCACACCAGATACTAACTGGTTTTCTGAACTACGCCCCCAACCTTTTTTAAAAGATATCTGTGACCAACAGATGCATGTCTGTATTCTCAGTCCTGTGAAATCTATAGTTTTGGGCCTAATGAATGTATTTCAATTGACTGTTTTCCTTATTTGAAAAGTAACTCAGTAAAATCTTTGAAAATGTTTCATGTTGATTTTATATTTTAGTCTTTGTCTAAAAGTGGTGGGTAGCCTAGCTTTTAAGAGCATTGGGCGAGAAACCGAAAAGTCACTGATTCAAATCCTGAGCCGACTCGGTGAAAAATCTGTCAATGTGCCATTGAGCAAGGTATTTAATCCTAATTGGGCCTGTATGTCGCTCTGGATAAGAGCGTTTACTAAATGATTAAAATGTAAAATGTAACTCGCCTCTCCTCTCATGTCTTCCTTGTTGAACACAGACTACTCTCTGTGGCAAATTCCTCTCCCTTCCTCCTTTCTTCCAAGTAGGATACTGTTTACTCTCTGTTTCACTCCATAGTCCTCTCTCTACGGTTGACAGGGTCTTTCTGCCCAAGCCTGAGTTGAAAGTGACTCTAATTATTATATCCGCAGACAAGGATCTGCAACCATCCCAGAGACACTAGCAAAATGCACTAAGCTATTTTATCATGTAGACAGAGCCGTGCAAAGATCGACTTTTTGAATTGGCAGGTCATGTCACCCTGCGCTAAGCATGCATACCTAATGGGAGCTAAACATTTTTAGGGTCAAGTAAGACAAACCGACCTGACATATAGGGTTTGGGAGGTCTGGGTAATGATTATATCCCCTACTTCATCCCCTGAACGTGACTGGATGTAGATGACTGTGTTAGGTGAAGGCAGAGCATTTGGCAAAATGTTCAATTCTCAAATAGCATTAGTTTGAATGCAGTGCAGTGTCATTAAAATCTGTAGATTAATTCATGCTCTCAAGCTATCAGGTCTGTATTTTTTGCTTTATTTTAAAGAAGGGGAGAGATTTCTACACACAGTAACACCACATACATAATTGATGAAAGTAGCATTCTATCATTCATTCATCAATTTCGTCCTTCCTTCCTTCACTCAATATACAAAATAAGTCAAGTCTCTGTGGCTTTGTTCCTATTTTGACGACAAAATCATTTAAAAATTAAGCAAATGATTCAGCATATACACTACATGACCAAAATTATGCGGACACCTGTTCATTGAACATCTCATTCCAAAATCATTGTCAATAATATGGAGTTGGTCCCGCTTTGCTGCTATAACAGCCTCCACTCTTCTGGGAAGGCTTTCCACTAGATGTTGGAACATTGCTGCTGGGACTTGCTTCCATTCAGCCACAATAGCGTTAGTGAGGTCAGACTGATGTTGGGCAATTAGACCTAGCTCGCAGCCGGCGTTCCAATTCATCCCAAAGGTGTTTGATGGAGTTGACGTCAGGGCTCTGTGCAGACCAGTCAAGTTCTTCCACACCAATCTTGACATACATTCTGTGTGTACCTCGCTTTGTGCACAGGAGCATTGTCATGCTGAAACAGGAAAGGACCTTTCCAAAACAGTTGCCACAAAGTTGGAAGCACAGAATCGTCTAGAATGTCATTATATGCTGTAGTGTTAAGATTTCCCTTCACGTAGAAATCTGGAGAGGGTAGCCAGCAGAGATAGATGGGATTGGCTGAGGGATACTGAGGGTTGGGATGTGGAATTGGTGACAACTGGGCATTGGATAGAATGACTGTCAAAGATAAAAGTAAAATAAAACATAGTTTTTATTAAGTTTGAATGACACTGAGGGGCAGAGTTGTTACAGTTAATGCCAGTTTGACTGAGGCTGATGCCCTGCAGGTGTTTGTACACATGCAATATACACACATTCTCTTTCAAATGCACATTTTAAGGGGGGGGGTGAGAAGGATTACTTTATCGTATCCTAGGTATTCCTTAAAGAGGTGGGGTTTCAGGTGTCTCCGGAAGGTGGTGATTGACTCCGCTGTCCTGGCGTCGTGAGGGAGTTTGTTCCACCATTGGGGGGCCAGAGCAGCGAACAGTTTTGACTGGGCTGAGCGGGAACTGTACTTCCTCAGTGGTAGGGAGGCGAGCAGGCCAGAGGTGGATGAACGCAGTGCCCTTGTTTGGGTGTAGGGCCTGATCAGAGCCTGGAGATACTGAGGTGTCGTTCCCCTCACAGCTCCGTAGGCAAGCACCATGGTCTTGTAGCGGATGCGAGCTTCAACTGGAAGCCAGTGGAGAGAGCGGAGGAGCGGGGTGACGTGAGAGAACTTGGGAAGGTTGAACACCAGACGGGCTGCGGCGTTCTGGATGAGTTGTAGGGGTGTATGGTATTACCGGCTTAGTACACAAGGGGGCGCCAAAAAACACCAGAATTCTAACAAAATTAGCACAGGTAATAGCGAATTACCATTTCGGCTGCTAACTAAATATGCTAACGAGCGCAAAGGAAATACAAGCAATCCAGCTTGTAAAGGTATACATATGCACTTCCGGTTGAACACGGGATGAGGAAGAGCTTTGTTTTGTTGTTTTGAAAGTGTATTGGAAAGTTCTTAGTAGGTAGCTAACTTTTTAGTTTGGATCTCGCGACGCAGTTGGCATCAGTTGCTGGTACTGCTAGGCTCTGACCAGTGATCCTGCCGACCATGAACAGGTCTGAGGAGCTATTTGGGGTTGTAGCCTAGCCTAGCTGCTAGCTCGTTGCATAGCAAGCCAGCTGGGTTTTCTTGAAGGTTTGGACGCAGCCCGAGACACTATGGCTGTGTAGATCCTTGCTGTTTGTTGTTTTCACTCTTCTCTGTGACCTGCCCTGTCTAGAACTGTGAGGAGTAACAGCGTAACCTACATTGCTAGTTACCATGACAAAGACCAACGCCGGCGAGAGTACCATTGAGGACAGTGACAGTTGTGACAACAACAAGAAAATAGTTTCAAGTGTTTTGTCCAAATACTTGTGCATTCAACTAATAAAATAATGGACGACCTGACCAGAGAGGTCCAGGACCTGACGAACAGTTTGCAGTTCTCCTATGATCAGCTCGATGAGTTGAAACAGGAGAACGGCAAAATGACAGCAATCTGTAAGTCATTGAGCGATGTAAGGGAAGACCCCCATGAAATGGACAAAATGAATGGCAACTTATTGCCACTGGGTGAACCATATACACAATCACAAATACCACTCAAATGGACAGCAGTTCATCCAAACCATATGGCAAGTGGAACATGGCAAATGCCAAGTGTCATACCTCAAAAATCCCAAAGATGGTGAGCTCGCTCGACCGTACATTTTCATATGGCAAATGGTCATAAAGTCAAGACCCAAGGATCAAATTTAGGACATCGAAAACATTTAAAAAATACAACCCCCTCTAAAAAAGTGCTTTCTGGACCTTTTTTTGTTCATTTTTCTTGTCAATTATACATATGTGATAACCTTATGAACATAAATTTGTCTTATTATATTGAGTTTGTGCATAAGGTCTATGTTTTGTCCATTTGCAATATATGATCATAGGCTTCCAAACCCAAAAGTCAGTGAACCATGACCAAATTGCATAAGAAATGTCCAAATGCCATACATATGTATTGAAAGTACCAAATCAGGATGTTATGGCCATTTGCCATATATGATCATAGGAAGTCAGCTTCCAAACCCAAAAGTCAGTAACCATGTCCAAATAGCATGAGAAATGTCCAAATGGCATTTACACTGACCAAATGATATACATCACTATTATAAGCCCTGCATCAACCTATAAGGTATATTTGTCATGTTTGATCATAGGAAGTAAGAATTTGGTGCAATGAGAAAGTTGGGGCTCTGTCGTTTTTCTGAAGATTTTTTGAGAAACGTCCAAAATGACCAGGGGCACCCTCTATTGGATGGGCACGGATGGGGGGTGCTCTCTACCCGGTCATGGAGCCCTTGCACCCCCCTAAAGGCATTAAAAACCTTTTTTAAATGTGCTACTGATAACCCTTTCAGATTACCAGACGCAGGGCTGTCCATTTGCAATGTCGTACAATAGACATTTACCATCATGAATATGACATGCTCTCATATACTGCAGAAATGCCCAATTGACTGGCTCGTTGATCCGAGGACATCCCCGGACAGGGCCAAACAGGAAGGATATAACCCCACCCACTTTGCCAAAGCACAGCCCCCACACCACTAGAGGGATATCTTCAACCACCAACTTACCATCCTGAGACAAGGCCGAGTAAAGCCCACAAAGATCTCTGCCACGGCACAACCCAAGGGGGGGGGGGGTGGCAACCCAGACAGGAAGATCATATCAGTGACTCAAACCACTCAAGTGACGCACCCCTCCCAGGGACGGTATGAAAGAGCCCCAGTAAGCCAGTGACTCAGCCCCTGTAATACGGTTAGAGGCAGAGAATCCCAGTGGAAAGAGGGGAAAGGGCCAGGCAGAGACAGCAAGGGCGGTTCTTTGCTCCAGAGCCTTTCCATTCACCTTCCCACTCCTGGGCCAGACTACACTCAATCATAGGACCTACTGAAGAGATGAGTCTTCAGATGAGTCTTCAGTAAAGATTTAAAGGTTGAGACCGAGTTTGCGTCTCTTAGACCATTCCATAAAAATGGAGCTCTATAGGAGAATGCCCTGCCTCCAGCTGTTTGCTTAGTAATTCTAGGGACAATTAGGAGGCCTGCATCTTGTGACCGTAGCATACGTGTAGGTATGTACGGCAGGACCAAATCAGAGAGATAGGTAGGAGCAAGCCCATGTAATGCTTTGTAGGTTAGCAGTAAAAACCTTGAAATCAGCCCTTGCCTTGACAGGAAGCCAGTGTAGGGAGGCTAGCACTGGAGTAATATGATCAAATCTTTTGATTCTCGTCAGGATTCTAGCAGCCGTATTTAGCACTAACTGAAGTTTATTTAGTGCTTTATCCGGGTAGCCGGGAAGTAGAGCATTGCAGTAGTCTAACCTAGAAGTGACAAAAGCATGGATACATTTTTCTGCATCATTTTTGGCCAGAAAGTTTCTGATTTTTGCAATGTTACGTAGATGTAAAAAAGCTGACCTTGAAATGGTCTTGATATGTTCTTCAAAAGAGAGATCAGGGTCCAGAGTAACGCCGAGGTTCTTCACAGTTTTATTTGAGACGACTGTACAACCATTAAGATTAATTGTCAGATTCAACAGAAGATCTCTTTGTTTCTTGGGACCTAGAACAAGCATCTCTGTTTTGTCCGAGTTTAAAAGTAGAAAGTTTGCAGCCATCCACTTCCTTATGTCTGAAACACAGGCTTCTAGCGAGGACAATTTGGGGCTTCACCATGTTTCATTGAAATGTACAGCTGTGTGTCATCTGCATAGCAGTGAAAGTTAACATTATGTTTTCGAATGACATCCCCAAGAGGTAAAATATATAGTGAAAACAATAGTGGTCCTAAAACGGAACCTTGAGGAACACCGAAAATGTACAGTTTATTTGTCAGAGACAACCTGATATCTTTCCGACAGATAAGATCTAAACCAGGCCAGAACTTGTCCGTGTAGACCAATTTGGGATTCCAATCTTTCCAAAAGAATGTGGTGATCAATGGTATCAAAAGCAGCACTAAGGTCTAGGAGCACGAGGACTGATGCAGAGCCTCGGTCTGATGCCATTAAAAGGTCATTTACCACCTTCATAAGTGCAGTCTCAGTGCTATGGTGGGGTCTAAAACCAGACTGAAGCATTTCGTATACATTGTTTGTCTTCAGGAAGGCAGTGAGTTGCTGCGCAACAGCCTTTTCTGAAATTTGAGAGGAATGGAAGATTCGATATAGGCCGATAGTTTTTAAAATATTTTCTGGGTCAAGGTTTGGCTTTTTCAAGAGAGGCTTTATTACTGCCACTTTTAGTGAGTTTGGTACACATCCGGTGGATAGAGAGCCGTTTATTATGTTCAACATAGGAGGGCCAAGCACAGGAAGCAGCTCTTTCAGTAGTTTAGTTGGAATAGGGTCCAGTATGCAGCTTGAAGGTTGAGGCCATGATTATTTTCATCATTGTGTCAAGCGATATAGTACTAAAACAATTGAGCATCTCTCTTGATCTTAGGTCCTGGCAGAGTTGTGCAGACTCAGGACAACTGATCTTTGAAGGAATACGCAGATTTAAAGAGGAGTCCGTAATTTGCTTTCTAATAATCATGATCTTTTCCTCAAAGAAGTACATTAATTTATCACTGCCGAAGTGAAAGCCATCCTGTTTTCCATGGTTTTGTATGCGGGGCACTGTCCTCAGATAATAGAATGGTGTGCTTTCGCCGTAAAGCCTTTTGAAATCTGACACAGCGGCTGGATTAACAAGAAGTTAAGCTTTATTTTGATGTATTATACTTGTGATTTTATGAAAGTTAAATATTTATAATTCTGTAGTTTGAATTTTGCACCCTGCAATTTCACCGGATGTTGACGCTACCGTCCCACCTGGGACCATCCAGAAGTCTATAAGATATCATTCTGACACCAAACCCACTTTGTCCAACATGTCACGAATATTACCGAAGGTGACTCCCCTTCTTGTTCGGTCGTCGTCGCCGGTCTACTAGCTATCGCCGATCCGTTGTTCTGTGTTCGTTTAGTTTTGTCTAATTGGTAGCACCTGTTTCTAGTTTGATTGTTAGGAGAGGGTATATATAGTCTGTTTATCCCGCTTCTGTTTCGTGCGGGCTTGTTCGTCTGTTTTGTTGGTTGAGTGGTTTTTGTTGTATTTTGGGTTACACGCTGTCCGGTTATATTTCTGTTCATTTGTGTTTTCACTTTGTATATGTTGTGTTTCGGGACATTAAAGCGTGTTGTTTTTCCCACATCTTTGCTCTCTGTGCCTGACTCCACACCTCTTCACTCATAATTGTGACACAACACGTTTAGAAGCCAAATAACACATATTTCCGAGCAGGCCCAAAATTCACAGTGCCTTCTGTCTGACGGTTCTTTGATAGTGTGTGTGTGTGACGGTTCTTTAATAGTGTGTGTGTGTGTGTGTGTGTGTGTGTGTGTGTGTGTGTGTGTGTGTGTGTGTGTGTGTGTGTGTGTGTGTGTGTGTGTGTGTGTGTGTGTGTGTGTGTGTGTGTGTGTGTGTGTGTGTGTGTGTGTGTGTTCAGAAAATTACAGAAATCACGCAGAGCTCCAAAACCCGCCTTAACGGATTCATCTGGACACGCCGCAACTGGATCTGTTCTGAGAAACAAAACAATTTCTTTAACCATCACCGAAAGGGACGTTGATTTATTTCTCTTAAAGTACGTTAGATACATGGCTGGTTCTTTTTTCCCTTACATCGTAGGTTCATGTACTTTGACCTGAAGCGATCAACTTAGCACTGTATTACTGATAAGGAAATGTGTTTTAATAAATGATTAGAATGTTACAGTCCTGAAACCATAGGTCTGATACAATGTGATGGTATGAAATTAATTTGAATCATTAGATTATTAGAATACATGTGTGTAAGTGTTAGACTCATTCGATGATTATATTATAATACTGTGTGTGATTTTAGTCAGAATCAACGTTTGGGAACAATGTGTCTAGTGTTTTGAGAACAGACTATCTGTCTGAGCCAGATCCGGGGAAACCTTGGCTGGGACACTGAGAACATCCCAGTCCCAGGTCTCTCCCTATCTTAGGGGAGGGTATGAAGACACTATTCTCACATACTCCCCTAGGCTCTATTGGCGGGTGGATTTGATGGTTGGTGTGGAAGTATGTGTGTCGCCATAAATTGATGGTCCTGTACTGTACACGTCAGAACGTTCCTGTGAATAAACATTTAACTTTGGTAGACTGGGCCTCTGTCAGTTTCTTACCAATCCTGATATAACAGACTTAGGGTAACATAATTGAATTGGTAAATGAACAGGAGTATAGAATTCTCCTGACAAATTGGTCCTTCGAGCCGGATCTCAATACCTGCCTCTGTCATCCCAAGGAACTGCTGAGAACCGTGCACGGGCGGATCCAGGATCCGCAAGACAAAGACCTGACCTCTGAATTGAGGGTTATTTCAGGCCAGTGGGTGAACTGGTGCTTGACAGAGGTGGTGAAGAGATCCAAACTACATTGCTTTTCCCAGTCTACAAGATGAAGGTCAGTAAATCTTTATTCACGCATTTGGGGAATTGACGCTTGGGCTACATTCAGAAATATATTTAATAGTTTTTGTGTAGTTTGGGTGTTGATTTTAAATTCCTTAGCAGGGCATTCTTACCCCGTGACCTATCTTTAGAATTTTCTGTCGAGAAAAACGTTTTAAGGGTAACCAAGTATTCTATGCAAATGGAAGGTAGGAATTGGGTGTAGAGCCACCTAGGTAGCAATAGGGGGTCCGTGACGACACCGGGTATCTGCAGTACCAAACTAAACTAAAGAATATTCTATTTTAATATATTAGAAGGTCCATAAATGACGCGAGGTACCAGTGACACCAAGACTATCTGTGGACAATACACTACCTGTATAAACTAAAGAAGAGAGAAGGGAAACCTAATATATCGGAGTGAAATAAGAGATCAGAGTTTTACACACACATAGAAGAAGAAGATAGATACAGTGCCTTGCGAAAGTGTTCAACTTTGCGACCTTTTGCCACATTTCAGGCTTCAAACATAAGGATATAAAACTGTATTTTTTTGAAGAATCAACAACAAGTGGGACACAATCATGAAGTGGAACGACATTTATTGGATATTTCAAACTTTTTTAACAAATCAAAAACTGAAAAATTTGGCATGCAAAATTATTCATGTTTGAAGCCTAAAATGTGGCAAAAGGTCGCAAAGTTCAAGGGGGCCGAATACTTTCACAAGGCACTGTATATTTATCAGTCAAAAGTCATAAGGAGAACTTATAGTTGTATAAAGTGTAAGATCTAAATAATGTATCAGGATACATACAATTAATTATTGTAAAATTCTAGGAAATATTAACGGGGGGCTTCTCAACATAGGTTTAAGAGAGCTCCTATAGTACTTGGACAATGGTAAAAAGCACATACATAGATCATAGAAATAGAAACACCTAAAGTCAATTGAGAAAAAGCATAGCCACCATAAGGTTTGCTAACAATGGGAAGTTAATCCTCAAAGGAGGTTCCGGAGGTAACCGGAGATATGCGGTACATGCAGTTAAGAGATAGAATAAATTTATATTACTGTGCAAGGTGGAGTAAGAAGTATGAATTTGATGGGAATTTGGACGTAGAAAAGTTGGAACTGATACGGCGAATGCATAAGACATGTGGAGACAAGGCTGATAAGCAGCAGCCAGAGGGGCTAGACACAGCGAGGGTATGGTTAGCCGAAGCGAGGAAGAGAGCAGAAAGAGAAAAGAAAAATGAAGTAAAAAAGAGGGAAGATGTAAGTAGCCAGGAACTAGGAGGTAGGATGAACAGGCGACAGGATGCAGGGGAAAGAGAGGAACCATAACTCCCACGGCTCCTCTGGAGGTCCCTCATAAGCCTAAATTGTACCCAACCCTGATAGATTAGGCGTGGAGAGAGAATCCCGATGATGAAATCGTGGTGGTGAGACGACGGCAGCCAGGGCTTCCCGTCCCACCCCACCACTCCTATATGGGGAAACTCCTGGAGCCGGGGGAGGGGTAGAGCAAGAGGAGAAAAGGATAGGGCTAGCTGCCCTAGGGAAAGTCAGAAAATATCTAACCGAATTAGGACAGGATTCAGCAAACTTATTGAGAAAGTTGAGAAATGTGGATAGAAAGTCAAGAAAAGTGGATAGAGACAGTCAGAAGAAAGGGGGAGATAGATGACAATCGGGAGAGAAAGAGAGGCAGAGATAAAGAGAGTGAGAGTGAGAGTAGGGACAATCCTCGCTGGGGAAACTCTTGGACTTTGAAAGTAGGGCTATTTTTGTGTCATTCACTTCCATAGCGTTGGTGGTTCAGCGGCAAAGTATTTGCCTATGATGCTGGAGACTTGAGTTCGTATCTCAGCCTTGGCACCGATAGACTAAAATTCATGGTGATTATAATTCAACTATTTATAGGGTTTGCCAGTAAATATTTGGTTATTAATGCTTGTTTAAGATATAAACTGAACATTTTAATAGTTTGTTTTGGTTGAATTGAGAGACCAATTCATTCAAAATTATAGCGAGGCAATTTCGATGTAATACGTTGTGTTGCCCAAATGATCTGCTGGAATAATGTATTGGGACTGGAGTCGTATTTAAATTACTCATTAATAGAAGAGACAGTTACTTAAACCTGATGAATTCTGAAGAATAATGGAGAGATACGATAACGGAGAGATACGATAAAGTTGTGCATTAGTACAGCCCAGCGACAAGATATCTTAAAGGGATACACTCACATATGGAATATTAGAAGTTTTTCACTAAACACGTGACCTCTTTAGATAAAGGGTTCTTTAATTTGTCTAATATAGTATGGAACACGACTGTAAAAGGGTGGTATAACCTTTGACCTCTATCATGACTCCCTTGTCTGATCAGCCTCATGGGGGGGGCATTTGGATAATGAATTTGTGGTCATTTGTGATACTGATTTTAAGGTAAATTGAGTAACTGATAATTATTTACGAGTTTATAGTTCCTTGACATAGTTGTAATTTGAACCAATGAAAAGAAAGAAATGGCATAGCCTTGGGCTAAGGGCAGACTTGCTTGAGTTTCTCCTCCGAAGGACAATAAGTTCTCTTGGTGGAGGGTTCCAGAGTAGTAACTGTGATTTGGTCATGTTATTTGAAACTGTAGTTTTATCTTTTGACCAGTAGTAGTATGTTTTATATATATATATCGCTCCGGGAGAACATTGGGTTAGAAGAATCCCCGGCAGTGGAGGGACTCAAGGCCCCATATAGTCAACAATTAAAATTTGCTTTCCTCAGTGGAATGCGTCCCAAGATAAGCTGTCCCATTAAACAGAACTTAGTAGGGTGGGCGAGCAGCCGTGCTAGGAGAGGTGGAGAAATAAGCAATTCACTAGGTACAGCAATTATTTTAAGCAAACAGGCCAGGAAAATACATTGAGATAGAAAAACTGTGATTTTAAAAGCATTAAGATTATTTATGAAAATAAATAAATTGTGGTTCTCAGGGATGGTAAATTGCTGTAGATAATGTATCCCACACTATGCAACATATATTAAATTATTGATGCGACAGATTTAAAGGTTAACCCATGTTATTGTTAGATAAAATACAATAGACTGCGGAAGGAGAGATTTCATTACTACAGAAAGCATGTGATATGGTTAGCGTTTGTTTTGGCGTAATTTTATTAGTAGAAGATTGTTATTTGAATAGTATAAAGTGGATAGGTGATTCAGGATTATTAATAGGCTCGAGATGACCAAAATAACCTATGTGAGGATTTAGAAATTGCCACCGTGGACATGTTTTTTTAACGCCATCTTGTTTCTGGGCTAAAAGCCCATTTGGCCAAAACCTGTGCTCGCTTACTTTCATCTTCAAAGTATTTTCCGTTTACTAGAAATGGCCAAGTCACTTCGGTGATGTTTTGTCCATTTGCAATAAGCAGCCAGTCGCCATCTGTTCGAATTTTCGGGAATAGTGGAAAAATGTCAGAGATACTTTATTTGATGACTTGCTTTTGCAACAGCTAATGGGGATCATGATATAATACCAAATGCCATATATACTGTAGGTAGGAGCTACCGAATTCGAGCACTTTACAAGCGGATGTGAGTGAGAGACATTGTGCAAATTAACAAAGTTGAGGCATGCTTTAAGCACAAGAAGCACAGTACTACCTCTCCATCAGAATGTCTACACGCTGTGTCTGTGTGGAGTCTGAAGTCACTAAAGCAACTTGCCTCCCTGCTTTGCTTGGAGATGAGGGGGATGAGCAGACAGGCCAAGAAAGAAGAGGAGAAAAAACGCAAGGAAATCAAGATCGCAGTGGCAGTTGTGCAAATAACTCATCCAAATGGCTTTGACTTCTCAAATACGGAAGAAAGCTAACACAATATGATGCCCCGTCACCTTTTTAATTCAGCCAGTTAGATACCAAATTAAAACGTAGGGATCGTGTTAAAGCAGAATTCTGTGTTTTTCATGCAGGAAAAAAATATATGAAACGCATAAGAAATATCTTGCTGCATTTTGTAAATGCAGATCCAAAGTGCTTCTTATTGTAATTTCTGCTCGGCATGAGACTAATTTTGTGCTTCAGTTGCACTTCTAAACTCCGATGAGAATTCACAAACAGGCATTCTATCATGCTCCGACTCATTTTAAGCTCATTTACTTGTGTGGCTGCCAGCAAAATAGCGTAGCACTTCTGTTGTGATCTGATGAAAATAAATATATTTTTGGCTGAATGTGTTGCACTAATGTATTTTCTGTAAAGGAAAACTATGGTTGCAGGCCCCTGATCACTTTTGAAGCAAAAAAACACTTGAATTTCAATATAAAATGCAACCTCTGTCAATACACAGCTGGCCCCACCTGCTCCCACTTTCTCCCATTTTGCTATTTACAAACAAACACGTGACTGGTGCAACTGTTCTGGAGAACTACTAAAGCTTTATAATGTAAAATAATGTGACAACTGAAATTAAGAATGTGATCTGCTTTATCTCCTAATGCATTGCACAAATTGACTGCAGTTATTTACTTAAAAATAGCTACAAATATTAAAATGTATTGAACAACTTCAAAATAGTTTAAACTGTATTGAAGGTATTGAAAAACCATCCCGTGGCTATTTCCAAATTCCCTGGTAATGACAAACTCATGTGGCTATGTTCATACTACAGGTACACAGTTGGCCTGAATGCTGACCATGTGGAACACTTCCATTTGAACTATTAGAGAAGGGTGCATTTGATTGGCTTTCAGCTGCTGGCCCCCCAGAGGTGAAATTAATCGGTATTGGTCAAACGCACACACTCCGCCATTGAATACAGTCTGAACCCCTGTGGGCCTGTAAATGCTTTTATCATAGGGGAGATAGAGAGAAAGTTAAGCAGTTCAATTGAATTGATTGAACATTCATGAAACTAAAGCAACCTTCACTCCCCTTATAATATATGCCATTTAGCAGACGCTTTTATCCAAAGCAACTTACAGTCATGTGTGCATACATTCTATGTATGGGTGGTCCCGGGGATCGAACCCACTACCCTGGCGTTACAAGCGCATGCTCTACCAACTGAGCTACAGGACCTTCACATCTGGAAATGACTTTCAGATATCTTCGAAGACGCGCATGCTCTATACAGCTGCGAGGAACCTTATCTTGAAGTCAACAGCTCAGCTTTTTGCCTACAGGCAAAATGTAATTGTTAAATCTTCAATGAATAGAGCAGAACTGTTATACATCTCTTATCTTCATCCATATTGATTCTGTTGTTTTGTTTATTGGTATAATGAAATAATTATACACAATTTATAATTTTGTAATTATGATTTGATAAATTGCTCCGTAGCCTCACTTAATCATACTACAACTGTTGCAATTATATTTTGATCAATTGCTCATAGTTGCACTTAATTATGCTACAAATAGCAGCCTAAGACAAAATGTTGGCTAAATCAGGGATCAGCTCACTATTGCAACAACACATCATCAGTAGGGTAAAACTAACCTGTCTCACGACGGTCTAATCCCAGCTCACGTTCCCTATTAGTGGGTGAACAATCCAACGCTTGGTGAATTCTGCTTCACAATGATAGGAAGAGCCGACAGATTGTTTTAAGAATACCAAGAAACAGTCTACTTTGAATCAAAAGTATTCACTTAACACACATGGTTACGGGCTTTAAAAATGAAGACACCTGTACCATGTCAAATATTAAGTTGAAATGTATTACATCTTGAGTTTACATCCAAATATTACACTTTATATACATCACAGAAGACTGAAAGATAACAAAACCGTTTGACTGTGAAACACCAGATTTTCACCTGATTTTTTAAAAATAATGTTGATTAATTATGAAATGATGAAAGCATTCCACCCATGAGGCTACTAGGTCATTTGACTGCAGGAAAGGGATAAAGCTGCTATATGTAACTTTTACGTGTAACCTTACCAAATTCACATAGAAATGTGCATTATAGATATGTCATTCTCATTGAAAGCAAGTCTAAAAAGTGGTAGATCTGTTCTATGTGCTATATTTATATGCTTCCATAACTTTTAGTGGTTGATCAACTGTATTGCAAGCAAATATTGTTATTTTGAGGAAATATAGGTCTTTGATGCACTGGAATTATAATAATGGTAGGCTAATGAAAATATTAAAACGTAGGGCGCTAATGATTTAAAAGATGCATTTGATGTTGATAATAAGATCGCATAGCATGTCACCTAATATACAGTATTTATTTAACTTTTATTATATAGGCCTAAATCGTCATTATATTGCAGGGCATGTCTCTCCGTTTCTGACATGAATGGTTTATTCCCACTACATAACAAATATTAGGCTACCATTTATCCCTCACTCAATGCAATAGCCAACCATGCTCGAAAGTAAATAGGCCGGTAGACTATGGCAATACGGGTAGGCTACAGTATTTGTTAGTAAAAAAGTTACTGCAAAAGATTAAAACATTCTTCCCGGCACCTCTACAGAAATGTGATCAAATTTGCCATTTCACTTTAGGAACTGTCATGGCCCAGTTCTAACATTTCCAAATTATACTGTAAAAGAAGACATTGTAGTTACCATAAAAAGTGAATGGAGGGTGTTTTCCAGGCGGAATTATAACGCTTATTCACAAGCGCAGAAAATAGCCAGAGAGAAATGAGAAATGTATGCAAGGTTGACAAATTGAGGCCCCTGGTGGTCACATAGTGACTCATCTGCTATGTGAGAACTGACAGTATACCTAATCCGAATGAATTTCAAGATGTCCTTATATTCAGTCCAAGGTATGTACATTGTCATCCTCTGAAAAGAGCAATAATGGAAGTCAAATTTCATGTAATGTGGTGAGTCAAACAATCTCTTGAAAGAGAGATTATAGAGATCTATTATATCAGATCAATAAAACCGACTTTGAGTCGGCCAAGAGAACAGATTATGCCCAACTCTCCTCAATCTCCTGCTGTACAAGGGGTCAGGAGTGTATGTATGTATGTGTATGTGGGTGTTTGCGTGCACGCTCTGTGCGTGCGTGTGTGCTTGCGTGTGTGTGCATGCATGTGCGTGCAAGCAAGTATGTGTGTTCATGCATGGATGTTATGTGTGTGAGTGTAAGAACATATAATTTATTGCCACAGAGTCCTCCTAACAGTATGCAGTCCAACAGCATACATTTGCACATCCCTCAATTAAAGTCTCTCCCAAGGTTACAACCAGGCCACAGCAACAACAACAGACAGGCCAGAAAAAAAGCTCTAATATTTATTATTTGGCACATAGAGAAACTGGTGTCAGGGCAAAGCCCCCAACATCCTCGTTCCAAGTCACATTTTAATAATGCGCAATTAGTTTGGTTTTAATAACACTCACAATTAAGGGACCTCTCATTTGCATAATTTATGACACAACGGCGCTGATGTCAGAAATCAAATGCAACCAATTAAAAATAACACGTTTGAGACAGTGTGATTCAATTATGGGCTGGGGAAACATTGGAGCATGCATAATTGAAGGGCCAGAATGGCAAGACACATGTCAGCCCTGTCAGCCCGACTGCAGCTATTGGATTTGGCCTGTCATGCACACTCAAATCTGCCCCGTAAAAATTATAGGTTACATAGATTTCTTGTTTTTGTGTGTGTGTGTGTTGCATTGTGTGAAGACAGAGAAGAGCAGACAAAAAAAGAAAAAGGCGAGTCACTGCCCACATGAAAAACTATAGAATTCTGTAGAAAAACTGTAGTATATTTTCCTACACAATGTCATGTGTAGTACTTACTGTAGACTTTTGGAGTGTACTGTAGAATACTGAAGTAATATCCGCAAAAACACTACAATCTGGGAAAAAACTAGTTTAAATACAGTAAATAGTACTGTATAAATTTGCATATACCCTGCCCAATCCCCTTTCACATAAATGAGAAACCTACATGCCAAGTATAGACCATATAATGTATTTCCTACAGTTTAGAAAAGAGCAGAAGCGCTGAACTAGTCAGTTCCTAGTCCTAGCACCTTTGGCAGCGATTACAGCCTCGAGTCTTCTTGGGTATGACGCTACAAGCTTGGCACACCTGTATTTGGGGAGTATCTCCCATTCTTCCTTGCAGATCCACTCAAGCACTGTCAGGTTGGATGGGGAGTGTCACAGCAGAGCTATTTTCAGATCTCTCCAGAGATGTTCGATCAGGTTCAAGTCCGGGCTCTGGCTGGGCCACTCAAGGATATGCAGAGACTTTTCCAGAAGCCACTCCTGATTTGTCTTGGCTGTGTGCTTAGGGTCATTGTCCTGTTGGAAGGTGAAACTGTACTAGAAATAAGTAATGGACTGTCATTAATATTCCATTCACCGAGCTGACATTTTCATGAGGTAGCAACAACATAGCCTGCGAATAAAAGTTTATTTCTGTTTGCATCCGCTTAACAAGTCCAATACAGCAAATCAAAGATAAACTTCTTGTGAACCTCTTATGGATAGGGGAGATGCTAGCGTCTCAAGTGGCCAATAGCCTCGGGAAATGCAGAGCGCCAAATTCAAATAAAACGCTATAAAACTCAAACTTTCAAACTTGTTAGGGAGTTATATTCCTGTGCGGGTAGCGTGACTACAGCTCAAGCTCATTACCATAACGCACAATGCGCAAAAATATTCCTAAAAATATTTAACCTCCACACATTAACAAGTAAAATAGCTCAAATGAAAGATAAACAAGTTGTTTATCTAGCCAGCAAGTCAGATTTCTAAAATGTTTTAAGGCGAAAACATAGCACATATTTATGTCAAACCACCACCGCAGACATAGCTCATTAGCATAGCCAAGTAGGAAAAAATATGCAATCAACAAACGCAGGATTAAAAGAAAAATCATTTCACTAACCTTTTGAAATCTTCATCAGATGACAGTAATATAACATGTTACACAGTACATTCATTTTTTCAATAATATGCTATATATATCCATAAATCTCTGTTTACAATGATGCATCGTTCAAAAATGCTACTAAAATGTCCGGAGAAATTAAATAGCTCCGGCAGATAACGTCAGCTAACAAGGAATACACATCATAAACTTTGACTAAATATGCATGTTTTACATATGTATAGGAAGATACACTTCTTCTAAATGCAAACGCTGTGTTACTTTTATTTATAACATTACATTTTGCGTTTACTAGGCTATAATAGGGAGTCGGCGCTCCCACATTAGCATAATGACTCCTCTATCTTGGAGTCGACAGAAACCCAAAATTAACACATAAATATTCCCTTACCTTTGCTGTTCTTCCATCAGAAGACCTGTAAGGGATTATACTCACCAAATTAGCGTTCAGTTTTCAAGTCTGCGTCTTTCGGTTCTCAAAATAGCCTGATTTTGGTAAAAATGTAGGCAAAATTGAAGTGGGTGCGCACCAAAACGTCGAAAATATATATCATATGTCGAGTAAACTTGTCAAACTATGTTCATAATTAAGCTTTAACATGTTATAAAGGTCTACAGCAATTGTGAGGACGAAGCGAAACACACACGTCTTTTAATCGATCCTGAGGGAAATAGAGAAATTGTGCAGAGCGCGCAAATAGGTGCACTGTTTTTTGGCGTGACCGAGACCTTTCGGCACGCTCAAAGTCTCGTGAACGCGCGATTCTCACAGTTACACACCTCATTGGAAGCAGGCTTCCCGCTGAACACATACAGACTCTTCCCAGGCTTGTAACTGCTTGGTAAGTGCGTATACGATGACGTCAAAGTGGTGCCAACTTTTTCCATTACAAGAGAGACTTTGGGAGAATGCATGCCCTGACACTTCTGCTTTACATAGAGACAAAATTTAAATGATTTTAGAAGCGTTAGAGTGTTTTCTATTCGATAATATTTTTTTATATGCATATATTAGCAACTTTTGAAAAAAATGTATCCTGTTTTATATGGGTACCCAAATCCTCCAGAAGGGGCAGTAAACCGTGGTATCCTGAACAGGTTAAATCACACATGCAGGATACTCTATTAAAGCTACACTCATTGTGAATCCAGCCAACATGTCAGATTTTTAAAATGCTTTTCGTCGAAAGCATGAGAAGCTATTATCTGATAGCATGCACCCACCTGAACCAGTTGTAAACAAAAGAACTGGCGTAGCAGGCGCGACACAAAATGCTGAAATAAAATATAAAACATGCATTACCTTTGACGAGCTTCTTTGTTGGCACTCCAATATTTCCCATAAACATCACAATTAGTCATTTTTTTCGATTAATTCCGTCCATGTGTACCCAAAAAGGGGCGGCAGGGTAGCCTAGTGGTTAGAGCATTGGACTAGTAACCGGAAGGTTGCAAGTTCAAACCCCCGAGCTGACAAGGTACAAATCTGTCGTTTTTCCCCTGAACAGGCAGTTAACCCACTGTTCCTAGGCCGTCATTGAAAATAAGAATTTGTTCTTAACTTACTTGCCTAGTTAAATGAAGGTTACATAATATATAATATATTCCTGGCATAAGTAGCAGGAAGTGGAAATGCTGCCCCCTATCTCTAAGAAGTTAACACGTATTGCAGGTTACAGACCATATCCACATTTTATACAAATACATTGTTGGATACAGTTTTCCATGTCCTTCCTTATGCAGACATGTGTTTTATTAGACTATATTGGCAATGCGTGTAGTCGTGTTAAGGTTTTCATTGTTTTCTTGTCAGAGTTTTATGGTTTTGCATATGACTGTGCATTATATGCTGCCGTAATAGGGTTGAGGATCAGATCAAGCTGTCACGATTGTCGTAAGAAGCGGACCAAAGCGCAGCATAGTGTGAATGCATCGTTTTAATGGATGACGAAAACACGAAGTAAACTGAACAAGCCAATAAATGAACAACGACCGTGACGCTATATACCAAATGTGCTGACACAAGCACCTAACATGGACAACCACCCAACAATGACAAAACAGGCTACCTAAATATGGTTCCCAATCAGAGACAACGGCTAACACCGGCCTCTGATTGAGAACCATATCAGGCCAAACACCGAAACAGACAAACTAGACATACAGCATAGAATGCCCACTCAGATCACACCCTGACCAAACAAAACCTATAAACATACAAAGCGTGAAACAAACCTATTGGGAATTCTTGCTCAATCAAAATGTACCTGTTTTCCGTATAGAATGACATGTATAAAGATTATATTACAACTTTTTGTGTTTTGGCTTAGTGTTGTTTCTTTATTACCTTTATTTAACTAGGCAAGTCAGTTAAGAACAAATTCTTATTTTCAATGACAGCCTAGGAACAGTGTGTTAACTGCCTGTTGAGGGGCAGAACGACAGATTTGTACCTTGTCAACTCGGAGATTTGAACTTGCAACCTTCCGGTTACTAGTCCAACACTCTAACCACTAGGCTACCTGCCCCACCCTTAACTAACTAGGAAAACTCAACAGTGTGTTAGTCTGAGAAACATTATTGAGATGGTTGGTTTATTGTTGTTGAAAGCTTGAAATGTACACACATTGAGAAGTGATATTGCAGCAACAGTTTTAAAGCAGGTAATTGTATCAAATATATATCCTTACAGCACCCTGGCTTCCCCCCTGTCTGCACTCACCTCTCCCAAGGTTCCGTTCATGTGGTACCCAGCTGCTGATCGGGCGTTCCTGGATCTCAAACACCATTTCACCTCAACTTCCTGACCTGTCTCGCCAGTTCGTGGTGGAGGCCGACACTTCGGATGTCTGATTTAGGGCTGTCCAGTCCCAGTGTTCTGCCCTGGACCTCAAGTTACAGCCCTGCGCCACCTTCCCGATCGCCTCAACGACATGGAGAGGAACTACGATGTGGGGAATCGTGAACTCCTAGCAGGGAGACAACGAAGATGTGGAGACGACCCTTCGCTGCCTGGTCTCCACCAACCCCAACACCTGGAGCCAGCAACTAGTGTGGGTCGAATACGCCCGCAACACCCTTCCTTGGCCTGCCATGGGTCTCTCGCCCTTTGAGGGTTCCCTGGGTTATCAGCCCCTGCTCTTCCCTGAGGAAGAGGTCGGCATACCTTCAGCCCAGATGTTTGTCCGTCTCTGTTATCGTACCTGGAAGAGAGCCCGGTCGGCCCTTCTTCTATCGGCCCTGCTGTACGTCTTCTGTTGCCCCATACCCTCAGTTTACATCCCACTTTTCATGTGTCTAGAATCAGTCCCATGTCTCACAGCCCTTTGTCTCCGGTTAGCTGGATATCCTTTGGGTGGTTGATGATTGTTGATGCACACGGGAAACTGTTGAGCGGGAAAAACACAGCAACGCTGCAGTTCTTGAGCCTCCACTGTTTTCTTCATAGTGCATCTTTAAATTAAATCTGAATTCTATCGATAAATTGTATTGATCCAGGTCTATAATGTTTATTGTTAAATACAGCACATCATCTACAGGGGAATCTTTCCTTCGTGGTCTGATCTCGACTGTGCCTCAATCTCAACATGTCCCCATGTCCTACTCCCCAAGAAACAGTCATAAATACTTTGAATTATTGTGACAGGAGACATTTGAACACATTCAGATTAACATTGAAATACTGAACCATTTAAAAGATACCAGAATTTCTACATCCAGGCAGAGGAACAAACTCGCCCTGGAGAACACCCCAGAAAGAGAGTCCTTCGTTGGGGTTGATCTGCTCCAGCACTGGCCTGCTGATGGCTGGGGCTGGAGCCATGGCATTTGGGGCCTGGTGTGTAAAAATAAGTAGGCCTATGTGTGTGTTATACAGTATGTGTGTGTTTCTGAGCAGCCACATCTGGAGTCTGCAGCTCAAGTCTAAGACATTGAATTGAGATTAAGTGTGTTGCAGGCCAACACACTGGGCTCTCAGGCCCAAGCATCATTATGGATATGACTGCAGTTGTTACTGTGCCATTAGTATCATCTCCACTATATACTCTATGTCTCACTATGTGCGCTGAAGGTACTGTGTATTTACCCAAATTAATGTAAAGATGGCAGTAAGCTAGTGTCATGATGTTAGCCTGGGGGATAGGTTTATGACAGTCATAAATACCTCTTCCCCCTTTTTCCTTCTCTAACCTACTGAGGTTACATAAAAAAAAACCTTGGTTAACATAGAGATTCTGGGAACATCAGTATGTGGGGGGAAATTAACTATATTCTGTTAATCCGAACAATTGAACATATCCAGTGGTACTTCATGAATATGATGTCAGTTCGGTTGTCATCGGAGACATTCTCATCAATGATAAAGATGACATAAGCTCTACAGTGGAAAGTCTATACATCAGAGTTATCAGATTCACATGGAATTGTTGTTCAATTTAAATGTTTGAATATTAAATTATTTCTGATGTTATGAAATGTGATTTTAGCTTCTAAAATGTGAGATTTGGATTTTCATAAGATAGGGCTACTCACTCAGTGGCCCGCCTCTGTGAAGAGACAAGGGCTATACAACTTTTCAAACACACCCTCCTCTCCCTTCCTATATTAAGCCTTGACGACAACATAACTATCTGTTCCAATGAGGTAGGATGACGATCCTATGTCAGAATGGTTCAGATAAAACTACAGAACGAAGCCAACATCAGCATGAGTTTGTTTTACTCACTGCTCTAGCACACTCTGCTAACCCTGATGTCCTTGCCGTGTCTGAATCCTGGCTCAGGAAGGCCACCAAAAATTCAGAGATTTCCATTCCCAACTATAACATCTTCCGTCAAGATAGAACTGCCAAAGGGGGAGGAATTGCAGTCTACTGCAGAGATAGCCTGCAAAGTAATGTCATACTTTCCAGGTCCAGACCCAAATAGTTCGAACTACTAATTTTGAAAATTACTCTCTCCAGAAATAAGTCTCTCACTGTTGCCGCCTGCTACCGACCCCCCTCAGCTCCCAGCTGTGCCCTGGACACCATTTGTGAATTGATCGCCCCCCATCTAGCTTCAGAGTTTGTTCTGTTAGGCGACCTAAACTGGGATATGCTTAACACCCCGGCAGTCCTACAATCTAAGCTAGATGCCCTCAATCTCACACAAATCATCAAGGAACCCACCAGGTTCAAGGAACCCACCCACAACCCTAACTCAGTAAACAAGGGTACCCTCATAGACGTCATCCTGACCAACTGGCCCTCCAAATACACCTCCGCTGTCTTCAACCAGGATCTCAGCGATCACTGCCTCATTGCCTGTATCCGCCACGGAGCCGCAGTCAAACGACCACCCCTCATCACTGTCAAACGCTCCCTAAAACACTTCTGTGAGCAGGCCTTTCTAATCGACCTGGCCCGGGTATCCTGGAAGGACATTGACCTCATCCCGTCAGTTGAGGATGCCTGGCCATTCTTTAAAAGTAACTTCCTCACCATTTTAGATAAGCATGCTCCGTTCAAAAAATGCAGAACCAAGAACAGATACAGCCCTTGGTTCACTCCAGACCTGACTGCCCTCGACCAGCACAAAAACATCCTGTGGCGGACTGCAATAGCATCGAACAGTCCCCGCGATATGCAACTGTTCAGGGAAGTCAGGAACCAATACACGCAGTCAGTCAGGAAAGCTAAGGCCAGCTACTTCAGGCAGAAGTTTGCATCCTGTAGCTCCAACTCCAAAAAGTTCTGGGACACTGTGAAGTCCATGGCAAACAAGAGCACCTCCTCCCAGCTGCCCACTGCACTGAGGCTAGGTAACACAGTCACCACCGATAAATCCATGATTATCGAAAACTTCAATAAGCATTTCTCAACGGCTGGCCATGCCTTCCGCCTGGCTACTCCAACCTCGGCCAACAGCTCTGCCCCCCCCGCAGCTCCTCGCCCAAGCCTCTCTAGGTTCTCCTTTACCCAAATCCAGATAGCAGATGTTCTGAAAGAGCTGCAAAACCTGGACCCGTACAAATCAGCTGGGCTTGACAATCTGGACCCACTATTTCTGAAACTATCCGCCGCCATTGTCGCAACCCCTATTACCAGCCTATTCAACCTCTCTTTCATATCGTCTGATATCCCCAAGGATTGGAAAGCTGCCGCAGTCATCCCCCTCTTCAAAGGGGGAGACACTCTGGACCCAAACTGTTACAGACCTATATCCATCCTGCCCTGCCTATCTAAGGTCTTCGAAAGCCAAGTCAACAAACAGGTCACTGACCATCTCGAATCCCACCGTACCTTCTCCGCTGTGCAATCTGGTTTCCGAGCCGGTCACAGGTGCACCTCAGCCACACTCAAGGTATTAAACGATATCATAAACGCCATCGATAAAAGACAGTACTGTGCAGCTGTCTTCATCGACCTTGCCGAGGCCTTCGACTCTGTCAATCACCATATTCTTATCGGCAGACTCAGTAGCCTCGGTTTTTCGGATGACTGCCTTGCCTGGTTCACCAATTACTTTGCAGACAGAGTTCAGTGTGTCAAATCGGAGGGCATGCTGTCCGGTCCTCTGGCAGTCTCTATGGGGGTGCCACAGGGTTCAATTCTCGGGCCGACTCTTTTCTCTGTATATATCAATGATATTGCTCTTGCTGTGGGCGATTCCCTGATCCACCTCTACGCAGACGACACCATTGTATACACTTTTGGCCCGTCATTGGACACTGTGCAATCTAACCTCCAAACGAGCTTCAATGCCATACAACACTCCTTCCGTGGCCTCCAACTGCTCTTAAACGCTAGTAAAACCAAATGCATGCTTTTCAACCGATCGCTGCCTGCACCCGCATGCCCGACTAGCATCACCACCCTGGATGGTTCCGACCTTGAATATGTGGACATCTATAAGTACCTTGGTGTCTGGCTCAACTGCAAACTCTCCTTCCAGACTCACCTCCAATCGAAAATCAAATCAAGAATTGGCTTTCTATTCCGCAACAAAGCCTCCTTCACTCACGCCGCCAAGCTTACCCTAGTAAATCTGACTATCCTACCGATCCTCGACTTCGGCGATGTCATCTACAAAATGGCTTCCAACACTCTACTCAGCAAACTGGATGCAGTCTATCACAGTGCCATCCGTTTTGTCACTAAAGCACCTTATACCACCCACCACTGCGACTTGTATGCTCTAGTCGGCTGGCCCTCGCTACATATTCGTCGCCAGACCCACTGGCTCCAGGTCATCTACAAGTCCATGCTAGGTAAAGCTCCGCCTTATCTCAGTTCACTGGTCACGATGGCACTGATCATCCCTAAAGCCAACACCTCATTTGGCCGCCTTTCGTTCCAGTACTCTGCTGCCTGTGACTGGAACGAATTGCAAAAATCGCTGAAGTTGGAGACTTTTATCTCCCTCACCAACTTCAAACATCAGCTATCTGAGCAGCTAACCGATCGCTGCTGCTGTACATAGTCTATTGGTAAAAAGCCCACCCATTTTCACCTACCTCATTCCCATACTGTTTTTATACTGTTTTTATTTATTTACTTTTCTCCTCTTTTTCACACCAATATCTCTACCTGTACATGTCCATCTGATCATTTATCACTCCAGTGCTAATCTGCAAAATTGTAATTATTTGCCTACCTCATGCCTTTTGCACACATTGTATATAGACTCCCCTTTTTTTCTACTGTGTTATTGACTTGTTAATTGTTTACTCCATGTGTAACTCTGTGTTGTCTGTTCACACTGCTATGCTTTATCTTGGCCAGGTCACAGTTGCAAATGAGAACTTGTTCTCAACTAGCCTACCTGGTTAAATAAAGATGAAATAAAATAAAATAAAAAATTAGCTTTGGTTGTGAATGGTATGAACTTTGAACTCTTATTCACGACAGAAGTGATACCTCCTAGCCGTTGTGTTAGCGACCGCAGCTGCAAACACAGGTTAGGAAGGAACAGACAGAGTATCCCATCTACCACACAACGAAGTTACTACAACTTATCCAAGTGACCACCAGAGACATTCTTCAAAGGACAGAGGCCTCGGTTTGGCAACACGGTCTTCCATCTACCACCAAGCATTTTCCTTTTCCAAATGCGCTGTAATTTAGAATGCATAAGATACTGTATTTATGATAGCACAGCTTCGCCTTTTTTCCAGTCTCCCGCTATTTTACTCAACCCAGTCCCTTTTCCTTTGTGTAACAAGCTGTCATATCTGTTCCGCCCACTAGGGACGTTTTCCTATGATGTGAAGAATTATCCAGGTATAATTCATTCTTTGTATATGTAATTCTGTGATTAGTTAGGTATTTAGTAAATAAATAATTAAACCCAATGTTGTATTGCTGATTCAAATTGTTCGCCAGGGTTCTTGAAGATAACCAAGAATTTACAACTTTCAGATGAGACAGGTCAATTAATAGCAGGTCAATTAATCAATTAATCCTAACCAAGAATTTACAACTTTCAGATGAGACAGGTCAATTAATAGCAGGTCAATTAATCAATTAATCTGGCATAGCCAAAGACACAACACTAGTTAGAGTTTGTAGTATGTACATGTACTTGTGTGTGTAAGCATGTTTGTGCTTGTATAGAAATGCATGCACGTGTCTGTGTGCTTTTATCAAATTGAATGCATCTTGTTGGGTGAGTAAGTCATCATACACTTGTGACGGTTGTTCAACACATTACTCTACATCAGCCACATTAACAAACAAACACATAAACAAAAAACACTACACAATGTGGGGACTGGTGCAGCTCAAGGCAACTGAATAGGACCTGTAACAATAGCTTTAGTAAAGTTGTGGTTATAACCAGTTAGCTGCATTAATACGTTTGGTTACAGACTGCGAGTTTAGAAGTGATTGTCTTGGGAACTTTTCAAGGAGTTTGTGTATGTAAGAGAGAGAGAGAAAGAGAGAGAGAGAGAGAGAGAGAGAGAGAGAGAGAGAGAGAGAGAGAGATGATAGCGTGTGTGAGAGCAGAGAAATGAGTGTGTGTAAGAAAAAATTGTCGGGTGTGAACTCTCTCTTATGAAACACTTACAGAGCTATAATTATCCCAGAACGTCAGGGGATTATTGAAAGCTGAGGAAGTGGAATAACGTCATTATGAGCTGGAAAACACCCTCTTAATTCTTACTTAATTAAACAATCGAAATCACATTCCATAAAACACATTGCGTTAATATGCTTTCTTTAACAAACCCACATCAAGGAGATTTGCTGGCATGTGTGTATTTTGAAAAGATGACTTTGTATGCTGATTAAGAAAGCTGGGGTAAATGCTATGAGGTCACGGTAAACCAGTGTAATCACTCTTTGGTGTGTGTTTCGGGATGTTGGGTTAAGTGTCATTCAATTTTACACTCTGCCAGGTTTTTATCTTTGCTACCTCAAACTGATGATCTTGAACACCAACTAACATGATGGAAGTTTAAACCACAAAAGTTTCATTTCCACCTCATTTGAACGTCTGTGAAGGGTTTCGTCATCTGTCACTCCGTCAAAGGCTCTGGCTTGATCCCTCTCACACATTCACTCACGGACAACCAACTGATATGGATAAAATATGAACACAAAACTGATTAACATTCCACCAAACAAACACCCCCCCCTCCCATTCCCCCTTGTAGCTGTAAAGTATGTATTTCCAGTTTTGGAGAGAAGTGTGTCCCATTTGGCACCCTTTCCTGTTTAAAGTGCACTACTTTTTACCAGGGCCGACAGAGTTCTGGGCCATTGTTGTAAGGAGGAAACATGTTCGTAAACTATGAGACGGAACCACACATTGACTTCAGAGCCAGTCATTCCTGGCTGGAGTAATGACTAATGATTCAAGACCAAAAGCTCCCCAAAGCATCATCACAATCTATGTTCCTCAGAGTGCCTAATTGTAGCCAGACATGATAACCTCTGAGTGGCCCTCTGTCCTTTGTGTAACCCCAGGGCTTCTCTGTCTCTCTCCCTCTCCCTTATTCTGTCATTCTCTCCCTCTTGCTCCACCAAGCTCCCAACCAACATGGGATATTTTTTTCAGGCCGATTGCTTCAATCTGACTAAGCAAGGGAAGTTATGTAGCTGCAATTTATAGCCGCTCTTGTGAACCGGCTAGCAGCTGCGTCGCTAAGGTTCCCAATCAAGCCCTTTTTACTCCACACTCTGTCTGCATGTTCTGATTCCAGCAGTGCTATTAGATCCACTCAGATGGTATCAAATCACAGACACATCTATGTTTCTTTCCATGGTGGGTTTAGAACTACGCCACCATAACAACTTAAGACTAGAGTGGCCTTGAACTGTAAGTCTGAGACAGAGAGAGAAAGAGCGAGAGAGAGAGAGAGAGAGAGAGAGAGAGAGAGAGATGATAGCGTGTGTGAGAGCAGAGAGAAAGAGCGAGAGAGAGAGAGAGAGAGAGAGAGAGAGAGAGAGAGAGAGAGAGAGAGAGAGAGAGAGAGAGAGAGAGAGAGAGAGAGAGAGAGAGAGAGAGAGAGAGAGAGAGAGAGAGAGAGAGAGAGACTCCCGAGTGGCACAGTGGTCTAAGGCACTGCATCACAGTGCTAGCTGTGCCAATAGAGATTCTGGGTTTGAGTCCAGGCGCTGTCGCAGTCGGCCGCGACCGGGAGACGCATGGGGCGGCGCATAACTGGCCCAGAGTCGTCCGGGTTAGGGGAGGGTTTGGCCGACAGGGATGTCCTTGTCCCATCTCACATTAGCAACTCCTGTAGCGGGCCGGGCACAGTGCATGCTGACACGGTTGCAAGGTGCACAGTGTTTCCTCCAACACATTGGTGCGGCTGGCTTCTGAGTTACATTTAACATTTAAGTCATTTAGCAGACGCTCTTATCCAGAGCGACTTACAAATTGGTGCATTCACCTTATGACATCCAGTGGAACAGTCACTTTACAATAGTGCATCTAAATCTTAAAGGGGGGGGGGGAATACTTATCCTATCCTAGGTATTCCTTAAAGAGGTGGGGTTTCAGGTGTCTCTGGAAGGTGGTGATTGACTCCGCTGTCCTGGCGTCGTGAGGGAGTTTGTTCCACCATTGGGGGGCCAGAGCAGCGAACAGCTTTGACTGGGCTGAGCGGGAGCTGTACTTCCTCAGTGGTAGGGAGGCGAGCAGGCCAGAGGTGGATGAACGCAGTGCTGTGGTCGGCCTGTCTGGGTTCCCCCCCCCCCTTGGGTTGTACCGTGTCGGAGATCTTTGTGGGCTATACTCGGCCTTGTCTCAGGATGGTAAGTTGGTGGTTGAAGATTTCCCTCTAGTGGTGTGGGGGCTGTGCTTTGGCAAAGTGGGTGGGGTTATATCCTTCCTGTTTGGCCCTGTCCGGGGGTGTCCTCGGATGGGGCCACAGTGTCTCCTGACCCCTCCTGTCTCAGCCTCCAGTATTTATGCTGCAGTAGTTTATGTGTCGGGGGCTAGGGTCAGTTTGTTTATCTGGAGTACTTCTCCTGTCCTATTCAGGTGTCCTGTGTGAATCTAAGTGTGCGTTCTCTAATTCTCTCCTTCTCTCTTTCTTTCTCTCTCTCGGAGGACCTGAGCCCTAGGACCATGCCCCAGGACTACCTGACATGATGACTCCTTGCTGTCCCCAGTCCACCTGGCCATGCTGCTGCTCCAGTTTCAACTGGCCTGGGCCCTAGGACCATGTCCCAGGACTACCTGACATGAGGACTCCTTGCTGTCCCCAGTCCACCTGGCCATGCTCCTGCTCCAGTTTCAACTGTTCTGCCTTACTATTATTCAACCATGCTGGTCATTTATGAACATTTGAACATCTTGGCCACGTTCTGTTATAATCTCCACCCGGCACAGCCAGAAGAGGACTGGCCACCCCACATATGCTCTCTCTAATTCTCTCTTTCTTTCTCTCTCTCGGAGGACCTGAGCCCTAGGACCGTGCCCCAGGACTACCTGACATGATGGCTCCTTGCTGTCCCCAGTCCACCTGACTGTGCTGCTGCTCCAGTTTCAACTGTTCTGCCTTATTATTATTTGACCATGCTGGTCATTTATGAACATTTGAACATCTTGGTCATGTTCTGTTACAATCTCTACCCGGCACAGCCAGAAGAGGACTGGCCACCCCACATAGCCCGGTTCCTCTCTAGGTTTCTTCCTAGGTTTTGGCCTTTCTAGGGAGTTTTTCCTAGCCACCGTGCTTTTACACCTGCATTGTTTGCTGTTTGGGGTTTTAGGCTGGGTTTCTGTACAGCACTTTGAGATATCAGCTGATGTACGAAGGGCTATATAAATAAATTTGATTTGATTTGATTTGATTTTGCCCTTGTTTGGGTGTAGGGCCTGATCAGAGCCTGGAGGTACTGAGGTGCCGTTCCCCTCACAGCTCCGTAGGCAAGCACCATGGTCTTGTAGCGGATGCGAGCTTCAACTGGAAGCCAGTGGAGAGAACGGAGGAGCGGGGTGATGTGAGAGAACTTGGGAAGGTTGAACACCAGACGGGCTGCGGCGTTCTGGATGAGTTGAAGGGGTTTAATGGCACAGGCAGGGAGCCCAACCAACAGCGAGTTGCAGTAATCCAGACGGGAGATGACAAGTGCCTGGATTAGGACCTGCGCCGCTTCCTGTGTGAGGCAGGGTCGTACTCTGCGGATGTTGTAGAGCATGAACCTACAGGAACGGGCCACCGCCTTGATGTTGGTTGAGAACGACAGGGTGTTGTCCAGGATCACACCAAGGTTCTTAGCGCTCTGGGAGGAGGACACAATGGAGTTGTCAACCGTGATGGCGAGATCATGGAACGGGCAGTCCTTCCCGGGAGGAAGAGCAGCTCCGTCTTGCCGAGGTTCAGCTTGAGGTGGTGATCCGTCATCCACACTGATATGTCTGCCAGACATGCAGAGATGCGATTCGCCACCTGGTCATCAGAAGGGGGAAAGGAGAAGATTAGTTGTGTGTCGTCTGCATAGCAATGATAGGAGAGACCATGTGAGGTTATGACAGAGCCAAGTGACTTGGTGTATAGCGAGAATAGGAGAGGGCCTAGCACAGAGCCCTGGGGGACACCAGTGGTGAGAGCGCGTGGTGAGGAGACAGATTCTCGCCACGCCACCTGGTAGGAGCGACCTGTCAGGTAGGACGCAATCCAAGCGTGGGCCGCGCCGGAGATGTCCAACTCGGAGAGGGTGGAGAGGAGGATCTGATGGTTCACAGTATCGAAGGCAGCCGATAGATCTAGAAGGATGAGAGCAGAGGAGAGAGAGTTAGCTTTAGCAGTGCGGAGCGCCTCCGTGATACAGAGGAGAGCAGTCTCAGTTGAATGACTAGTCTTGAAACCTGACTGATTTGGATCAAGAAGGTCATTCAGAGAGAGATAGCGGGAGAGCTGGCCAAGGACGGCACGTTCAAGAGTTTTGGAGAGAAAAGAAAGGGATACTGGTCTGTAATTGTTGACATCGGAGGGATCGAGTGTAGGTTTTTTCAGAAGGGGTGCAACTCTCGCTCTCTTGAAGACGGAAGGGACGTAGCCAGCGGTCAGTGATGAGTTGATGAGCGAGGTGAGGTAAGGGAGAAGGTCTCCGGAAATGGTCTGGAGAAGAGGGGAGGGGATAGGGTCAAGCGGGCAGGTTGTTGGGCGGCCGGCCGTCACAAGACGCGAGATTTCATCTGGAGAGAGAGGGGAGAAAGAGGTTAGAGCACAGGGTAGGGCAGTGTGAGCAGAACCAGCGGTGTCGTTTGACTTAGCAAACGAGGATCGGATGTCGTCGACCTTCTTTTCAAAATGGTTGACGAAGTTGTCTGCAGAGAGGGAGGAGGGGGGGAGGATTCAGGAGGGAGGAGAAGGTGGCAAAGAGCTTCCTAGGGTTAGAGGCAGATGCTTGGAATTTAGCGTGGTAGAAAGTGGCTTTAGCAGCAGAGACAGAGGAGGAAAATGTAGAGAGGAGGGAGTGAAAGGATGCCAGGTCCGCAGGGAGGCGAGTTTTCCTCCATTTCCGCTCGGCTGCCCGGAGGCCTGTTCTGTGAGCTCGCAATGAGTCATCGAGCCACGGAGCGGGAGGGGAGGACCGAGCCGGCCTGGAGGATAGGGGACATAGAGAGTCAAAGGATGCAGAGAGGGAGGAGAGGAGGGTTGAGGAGGCAGAATCAGGAGATAGGTTGGAGAAGGTTTGAGCGGAGGGAAGAGATGATAGGATGGAAGAGGAGAGAGTAGCGGGGGAGAGAGAGCGAAGGTTGGGACGGCGCGATACCATCTGAGTAGGGGCAGTGTGGGAGGTGTTGGATGAGAGCGAGAGGGAAAAGGATACAAGGTAGTGGTCGGAGACTTGGAGGGGAGTTGCAATGAGGTTGGTGGAAGAACAGCATCTAGTAAAGATGAGGTCGAGCGTATTGCCTGCCTTGTGAGTAGGGGGGGAAGGTGAGAGGGTGAGGTCAAAAGAGGAGAGGAGTGGAAAGAAGGAGGCAGAGAGGAATGAGTCAAAGGTAGACGTGGGGAGGTTAAAGTCGCCCAGAACTGTGAGAGGTGAGCCGTCCTCAGGAAAGGAGCTCATCAAGGCATCAAGCTCATTGATGAACTCTCCGAGGGAACCTGGAGGGCGATAAATGATAAGGATGTTAAGCTTGAAAGGGCTGGTAACTGTGACAGCATGGAATTCAAAGGAGGCGATAGACAGATGGGTAAGGGGAGAAAGAGAGAATGACCACTTGGGAGAGATGAGGATCCCGGTGCCACCAACCCGCTGACCAGAAGCTCTCGGGGTGTGCGAGAACACGTGGGCGGACGAAGAGAGAGCAGTAGGAGTAGCAGTGTTGTCTGTGGTGATCCATGTTTCCGTCAGTGCCAAGAAGTCGAGGGACTGGAGGGAGGCATAGGCTGAGATGAAGTCTGCCTTGTTGACCGCAGATCGGCAGTTCCAGAGGCTACCGGAGACTTGGAACTCCACGTAGGTCGTGCGCGCTGGGACCACCAGATTAGGGTGGCCGCGGCCACGCGGTGTGGAGCGTTTGTATGGTCTGTGCAGAGAGGAGAGAACAGGGATAAACAGACACATAGTTGACAGGCTACAGAAGAGGCTACGCTAATGCAAAGGAGATTGGAATGACAAGTGGACTACACGTCTCTAATGTTCAGAAAGTTAAGCTACGTAGCAAGAATCTTATTGACTAAAATGATTAAAATGATACAGTACTGCTGAAGTAGGCTAGCTGGTAGTGGGTGCGTTGTTGACGCTACACTAATCAAGTCGTTCTGTTGAGTGTAATAGTTTCTACAGTGCTGCTGTTCGGGGGCTAGCTGGCTAGCTAGCAGTGTTGATTACGTTACGTTGCGTTAAAAGAATGACAATAGCTGGCTGGCTAACCTAGAAAATCGCTCTAGACTACACAATTATCTTTGATACAAAGACGGCTATGTAGCTAGCTATGTAGCTAGCTACGATCAAACAAATCAAACCGTTGTACTGTAATGAAATTAAATGAAAATGTGATACTACCTGTGAATGCGACCGGGTTGTTGAGTTCTATTCAGAAGACGTTGGCTAGCGTTGGCTAGCTGTTGGCTAGCTAGCAGAGTCTCCTACGTTAAGGACGACAAATAGCTGGCTAGCTAACCTCGGTAAATTAAGATAATCACTCTAAGACTACACACTCTAAACCTAAACAACGCAATTATCTTGGAACGAAGATACGAAGACAGCAAAGACAGCTATGTAGCTAGCTAACACTACACTAATCAAGTCGTTCAGTTGAGTGTAATAGTTTTCCCAGTGCAGCTAATCAGTGGACGTTAGCTAGCTGGCTAGTGAAGTTAGGTGTGCATTGTGTCAAGAAGATGTGAAGTTTGGTTGGGTTGTGTTTCGGAGGATGCACAGCTCTAGACCTTAGCCTCTCCTGAGTCCGTACGGGAATTTCAGCGATGAGACAAGACTGTAACTACCAATTGGATACGATGAAATTGGGGCGAAAACGGTGCAAAACATTTTTTTTTTTAAGTGAAAGAGCTAGTTGCGTATCAGGAGGCGGTTGAATGCGTCACACACAACAAACTCTTCTGAAATACAGTCCCAGTCAAAAGCTAAGACACGCTAATTTCAAGTGTTTTTCATTATTTTTACTATTTTCGACATTGCAGAATAATAGTGAAGAAATTAAACTATGAAATAACACATATGGAATCATGTTGTAACTTTCACACATTAACAAGTCCAATACAGCAAATGAAAGGTAAACATCTTGTTAATCTACGCATCGTGTCCGATTTTTTTTAACGTTTTACAGCGAAAACACAACATATATCCATATATATCCACAAATCTCGGTTTACATTGGCGCCATGTTTAGAAATGCCTCCAAAATATACTGAGTAATTACAGAGAGCTACATCAGATAACAGAAATACTCAGCATAAACTTTGACTAAAGATACATGTTTTACATATAAGTAAAGATACACAGGTTCTTAATGCAACCACTGTGTCAGGTTTCTTTTTTTTTACGTTACGAAAAATTCATACCTTGCAATAATCTGAGACGGCGCTCAGACGTAAATATATTTCTCCGACATGTTGGAGTCAACTGAAATACGAAATTACATGATAAATATTCCCTTACTGTCACGCCTTGGTCATTGTATCTTGTGTTTTTGTTATATGTTTGGGTAGGCCAGGGTGTGACAGGGGTTTATATGTTGTATTTCGTATTGGGGTTTGTATTAATTAGGAGTGTGTATTAGTAGGGGTGTGTCTAGTTAGGCTTGGCTGCCTGAGGCGATTCCTAATTGGAGTCAGCTGATTCTAGTTGTCTCGGATTGGGAACCGTATTTAGGTAGCCTGTGTGCGCGTTGTATTTCGTGGGTGATTGTACCTGTCTTAGTGTTAGTCACCAGATAGGCTGTATTTTGTTTCACTTGTTTGTTGTTTTCATATTTTCAGTTATTTCATGTACTGCATTAGCTTCATTAAAAGTCATGAGTAACCTACACTCTGCATTTCGGTCTGCCTCTCTACAAACAACAGACGAATATCGTTACAGAATCACCCACCACGATTCACAGACCGAGCAGCGTGTGAACTGGCAGGAGCTAAAGGAGGACGCTATGGACGACAGAAGAAGGGATTATACGACGTGGGAAGAAATCGACAGGTGGGCAGCCGACCCAGAGCGAGTGCAAGAGCCTGCCTGGGATTCCCTACAGCAATGCGAAGAGGGCTATACACGGATGGAATTGAGAAGGAAAGCATTGCTATACAGAGCGAAAACTGAAGGTAACAGGGGAAAGCGCAGAGAGAGAGTGGCTGAGTCAGGAAACAGACCTGAGCCTACCCTCCCTGTTAATCGTGAAGAGCAGTTGCAATGGGAGAGAATGCATCATTTGGAGATTTGGACATGGGAGGAGGAATTAGACGGTCAAGGACCCTGGGAGCAGCCGGGAGAATATCGCCATCCCAAGGAGGAAATAGAGCTAGCTAAAGCGGAGAGGCGTATGTATGAGGAGGCAGCACGGCGACGCGGTTGGAAACCGGAAAAACAGCCCAAAAAAATTATTGGGGGGGAGCTAGAAGGGAGAATAGTTATGCCAGGTAGGAAACCTGCGCATACTCCCTGTGCTCACCGTTGGGCTAGAGAGACCGGGCAGGCACCATGTTATGCTATGGAGCGCATGGTGTTTCCAGTGCGGGTGCAGAGCCAGCTGCGACTCATACCAGCCCTTCCTATTGGCCGGGCTAGAGTGGGCATCGAGCCAGGTAAGCTTGGGCAGGCTCGGTGCTCAAGAGCTCCAGTGCGCCTGCACGGTCCGGTCTATCCAGAGCCACCTCTACACACCAGTCCTCCGGTAGCAGCTCCCCGCACCAGGCTTCCTGTGCATGTCCTCGCGCCAGTACCACCAGTTCCAGCACCACGCACCAGGCCTCCAGTGCGCCTCGCCTGTTTTGCGCAACCAGGGCTGTTCTCCTCTCCTGCGCTGCCGGAGTCTCCTGTCTGTCCAGCGCCACCAGTGCTCCCAGTCGGCCCAGCGCGTCCAGTGCGCATCGCCTGTTCAGCACAGCCAGTGCTTTTCTCCCCTCCTGCGCTGCCGGAGTCTCCCGCTTGTTTAGCGCAACCAGAGCTGTTCTCCTCTCCTGCGCTGCCGGAGTCTCCTGTCTGTCCAGCGCCGCCAGTCGGCCCAGCGTCACCAGTCTGCCAGGATCCGCCAGAAGTGCCAGTCTGCCAGGATCCGCCAGAAGTGCCAGTCTACCAAAATCTTCTAGATCGGCCAGACAACTTTAATCATCCAGGTCCACCAGCCAGCCAGGATTTACCGGAGCCTACTACCTGCCTGAGCTTCCTCTCAGTACTGAGCTTCCTCTCAGTACTAGGCTCCCTCTCTGTACTGGGCTCCCTTTCAGTACCGAGCTTCCTCTCAGTACCGAGCTTCCCCTCAGTACCGGGCTTCCCCTCAGTACCGGGCTTCCCTCAGTATCGGGCTTCCCCTCAGTACCGGGCTTCCCCTCAGTACCGGGCTTCCCCTCAGTACCGGGCTGCTTCGGTCCCGGGCTGCCCCTCTGTCCCGGGTTGCCCCTCTGTCCCGGGCTGCCCCGCTATCCTGAGATGCCCCTCTATCCTGAGTTGCCCCTCTATCCTGAGTTGCCCCTCTATCCCGAGCTGCCCCTCTATCCCGAGCTGCCCCTCTATCCCGAGCTGCCCCTCTGTCCCGAGCTGCCCCTCAGTTATGTGGGGATCAGGGTGAGGACTATTAGGCCATGGTCGGCGGAGAAGGTGGATTATCCTAGGACGCGAAGGGGAGGAACTAGGACATTTATGGAGTGGGGTCCACGTCCCGAGCCAGAACCGCCACCATGGACAGACGCCCACCCGGACCCTCCCTATGCTCTTGAGGTGCGTCCCGGAGTCCGCACCTTAGGGGGGGGGGGTTCTGTCACGCCTTGGTCATTGTATCTTGTGTTTTTGTTATATGTTTGGGTAGGCCAGGGTGTGACAGGGGTTTATATGTTGTATTTCGTATTGGGGTTTGTATTAATTAGGAGTGTGTATTAGTAGGGGTGTGTCTAGTTAGGCTTGGCTGCCTGAGGCGATTCCTATTTGGAGTCAGCTGATTCTAGTTGTCTCGGATTGGGAACCGTATTTAGGTAGCCTGTGTGCGCGTTGTATTTCGTGGGTGATTGTACCTGTCTTAGTGTTAGTCACCAGATAGGCTGTATTTTGTTTCACTTGTTTGTTGTTTTCATATTTTCAGTTATTTCATGTACTGCATTAGCTTCATTAAAAGTCATGAGTAACCTACACGCTGCATTTCGGTCTGCCTCTCTACAAACAACAGACGAATATCGTTACACTTACTTTGATTATCTTTCATCAGAATGCAGTGCAAGTAATCCTAGTTATGCAATAAATCGTTGTTTTGTTCAATAATGTCCATTACTAATGTCCAATTAGCTACTTTTGCTGGCACATTTAGCTCACATATCCAAAAGCTGGCGCCGGTCCAGGCGAACTCGGACGAAAACTTCAAAAATGTATATTCCAAAAATGTATATTCCAAATCGAATAAACTGGTCAAACTAAAGTAGAGAATCAATCTTCAGGATGTTATTATCATATACATGCAATAACGTTCCAACCGGAGCATTCGTTTTTGTCTACAGAGTCATGGAAAGCAAGGCGATATACTGTAATAAGTACTGTGCGTAACCAGGAACTGGCATTCTGCCAGACCAGTGACTCAAATAGCCGCCCTCCGGTCCCACATCACACTAGAGGCTTCATTCCATGTTCTACTGACTGTTGACATCTAGTGGAAAGCGTAGGAAGTGCGAACAGATCCATATCTTATTTGGATGTGAATAGGGGATGAGTTGAAAATCAACCAGCCCCAGAGTTCTGTTATACTCATAAACATAATTCAAACAGTTTTAGAAACCTCAGAGTGTTTTCTATCCATTAGTAAAAATAATATGCATATATTAGCATCTGGGACAGAGTAGGAGGCAGTTCACTATGGGCACGCAATTCATCCAAAGTGAAAATGATGCCGCCTATCCCAGGAAAAGGTTCATTTGTGGAATTATTTTCCTTCTTAATGCAGTTGAGCCAATCAATTGTGTTGTGAAAAGGTAGGGGTGGTATACAGAAGAAAGCCCTACAGTGCCTTGTGAAAGTATTCACCCCCATTGGCATGATTCCTATTTTGTTGCCTTAAAAAATTAAAATAGATTTTTGGGAGGTTTGTGTCATTTGATTTACACAACATGCCTAACACTTTGAAGATGCAAAATACTTTTCATTGTGAAACAAACAAGAAATAAGACAAAAAACTGAAAACTTGAGTCAATACTTTGTAGAGCCACCATTTGCAGCAATTACAGCTGCAAGTCTCTTGTGATATGTCTCTATAAGCTTGGCATATCTAGCCACTGGGATTTTTGCCCATTTTTCAAGGCAAAACTGCACCAGCTCCTACAAGTTGAATTGGTTCCTGCTAGTGTACAGCAATCATTAGGTCATACCACAGATTCCCAATTGGATTGAGGTCTGGGCTTTGACAAGGCCATTCCAAGACATTTAAATGTTTCCCCTTAAACCACTTGAGTGTTGCTTTAGCAGTATGCTTAGGGTCATTGTCATGCTGGAATGTGAACCTCCGTCCCAGTCTCAAATCTCTGGAAGACTGAAACAGGTTCCTTCAAGAATTTCCATGTATTTAGCATCATCCATAATTCCTTCAATTGTGACCAGTTTCCCAGTCACTGCCAATGAAAAACATCCACAGAGCATGTGCTGCCACCACCATACTTCACTGTGGGATGGTATTCTCGGGGTGATGGGAGGAGTTCGGTTTGTGCCAGACAGTTTCCTTGATGGCCAAAAAGCTCAATTTTAGTGTCATCTGGCCAGAATACCTTCTTTCATATGTCTCCCACACACCTTTAGTGAACACCAAACGTGTTTGCTTACTTATTTTCTTTAAGCAATGGCTTTTTATGGCCATTCTTCCATAAAGCCAAGCTCTGTGGACTGTACGGCTTAAAGTGGTCCTATGGACAGATGGTCCTATCTCCGCTGTGGAGCTTTGCAGCTCCTTCAGGGTTATCTTCGGTCTCTTTGTTGCCTCTTTGATTAATGCCCTCCTTGACTGGTCCGTGAATTTTGGTGGGCGGCCCTCTATTGGCATGTTTGTTGTGGAGCCACATTGGTGCTCTGTGGGATGTTCAAAGTTTCGGATATTTTTTCATATCTGAACCCTGATCTTTACTTCTCCACAATGTTGTCCCTGACCTGTTTGGAGAGCTCCTTGGTCTTCATGGTGCCTCTTGCTTGGTGAGCCCCTTGATTAGTGGTGTTGCAGACCCTGGGGACTTTCAGAACAGGTGTGTATATATACTGAGATCAAGTGACAGATCATGTGACACTTAGATTGCACACAGGTGGACTTTATTTAATTAAGTGACTTCTGAAGGTAATTGGTTGCACCATATCTTATTCAGGGGCTTCACAGCAAAGGTGGTGAATACATATGCACGCACCACTTTTCCTATTTTTATTTTTTTACAAACAAGTAATTTGTTCATTTCACTTTTCCAATTTGTACTATTTTGTGTATGTCCATTACATGAAATAAAATGCATTTAAATTGCAGGTTGTAAAGCAACAAAATAGGAAAAACGCCAAGGGGGATGAATACTTTTGCAAGGCACTGTATTGTTATTAAAAGGCCAAGTCCATATTATTGCAAGAACAGCTCAAATAAGCAAAGAGAAATAACAGTCCATCAGTATTTTAAGACATGAAGGTCAGTCAATACAGACAATTTCAGTAAATACAGAAAATTTCAGTAAATACAGAACATTTCAATAACTTTTATAGTTTCTTCAAATGCATTCGCAAAAACCATCAGGAGCTATGATGTTATGAGGACCGCCACAGGAAAGGAAGACCCAGAGTTACCAGAGGATAAGTTCATTAGTTTTAACTGCATCTCAGAAATTGCAGCCCAAATAAATGCTTCACAGAGTTCAAGTAACCAACATATCTCAACATCAACTGTTCAGAGGAGACTGCGTGAATCAGGCCTTCATGGTCGAATTGCTGCAAAGAAACCATTACTAAAGGACACCAATAAGAAGAAGAGACTTCCTTGGGTCATGAAATATGAGCAGTGGACATTAGACCGGTGGAAATCTGCTCTTTGGTCTGATGAGTACAAATTTGAGCACTTTGGATCCAACCGCCGTGTCTTTGCATGTGTGGTTTCCACCATGAAGCATGGAGCAGGAGGTGTGATGGTGTGGGGATGTTATGTTGGTTGACACTGTTGTTGATTTATTTAGAATTTAAGAAACACTTAACCAGCATGGCTACCACAGCATTCTTCAGCGATATGCCATTCCATCTGGTTTGCACTTAACAGGACAATGACCCAAAACACACCTCCAGGCTGTGTAAGAGCTATTTGACCAAGAAGGAGAGTGATGGAGTGCTGCATCAGATGACCTGGCCTCCACAATCCCCCGACCTCAACCCAATTGAGATGGTTTGGGGGGAGTTGGACCGCAGAGTGAAGGAACAGCAGCCAACAAGTGCTGAGCATATGTTGGAACTCCTTCAAGACTGTTGGAAAAGCATTCCAGATGAAGTTGGTTGAGAGAATGCCAGGAGTGTGCAAAGCTGTCATCAAGATTTGCTTAACACTTTTTTGGTTACTGCATGATTCCATATGTGTTATTTCATAGTTTGGATATTTTCACTATTATTTTAAATGGTAGAAAATAGTAAAACAAAGAAAAACCCTTGATGTGTGGTGTGTCCAAACTTTTGACTGATACCATATTTAAAAAACATCAGGAAACATTATTATAAAACTTTTTTTACATGTCTTTAACCCTTTTTTCTGGCACTAAACAGTCTCCATACATACTTTAATTCTTTTTTCAGTTTTACTTTTTATGGCTGCAGTGGCAGTACTGAGTAGCTTGGATGAAGGGTGTCCATATCAAACGGCCTGCTCCTCAGTCATAGTTGCTAATATTTGCATATTATTATTAGTATTGGATATAAAACACTCTGTAGTTTCTAAAACTGTTTGAAATATGTCTGTGAGTATAACAGAACTCATATAGCAGGCAAAAACCTAAGAAATTCCACTTCCTGTTTTTTTTCTGCTGGCAGACTTTGAACCAAGGTCTCATTGAAATTACAGCGAGATAAGGATGAGTTTTCACTTCCTCCGCCTTCTACTAGATGTCAGCAGTCAATAGAACTTTGTCTGATGACTAATGTGAAGGGGGTCGATTGACACAGGAAATAGTCAACACAGCCATGAGTGCACCATACTTTCACCAGGTGCTTTCACAGATGAAGGACCTGCTTTCCATCGCTCATCTGAAGTCATTCTAATTCTCCGGTTGGAACGTTATTCAAGAAAAACGTAAACAACATTCTAAAGATTGATTCAGTACATCATTTGACATGTTTCTACTGACTGTTACGGAACTTTTAGACATTTCGTCACGTTATAGTGGATGCTATTTGTGACTTTGGAATTGTTTACCAAACGCGCTAACCAAAGTAGCTAATTGGACATAAATAACATACATTTTCTAATCAAGCATTTATTGTGGACCTGGGATTTCTAGGACTGCATTCTGATGAAGTTCATCAAAGGTAAGGAAACATTTATCATGTATTTTCTGGTTTCTGTTGACTCCCAACATGGCGGCTAATTTGGCTAATGTTCTGAGCTCCGTCTCAGATTATTGCATGGGTTGCTTTTTCCGTAAACGTTTTTGGAAATCTGACACAGCGGTTGCATTAAGAAGAGGTATATCTATAATTCCATGTGTATAACTTGTATTATCATTTACATGTATGATGAGTATTTCTGTTGAAACGATGTGGCTATGCAAAATCACTTGATTTTTTTGGAACTAGTGAATCTAAATAGCCAATTTAAACTCAGATTTTTTTATATAAATATGAACTTTATCAAACAAAACATGCATGCATTGTGTAACATGAAGTCCTATGAGTGTCATACTTATTTTCCACCATAATTAGCAAATTAATTAATTAAAAATCCAACAATGTGATTTTCTGGATTTCTTTTCTCATTTTGTCTGTCATAGTTGAAGTGTAACTATGATGAAAATTATAGGCCTCTCTCATCTTTTTAAGTGGGAGAACTTGCACAATTGGTGGCTGACTAAATACTTTTTTGCCCCACTGTATGTTTTAGGATTTATGAGATTTCTGTGGTTTGAATTTGGCGCCCTCTATTTTCACTGGTAGTTGTCATATCAATCCCGATATCGCGATTGCAGCCATAACAGGTTAAGGCCAAACTGTTTGGACGCAACAGATGATTTTGCGAGAAGTCCAATTTTCGGGATGTCTCATAGTCTGACAAACATCGCTCTAGCTCTGTCACCTTTCACCACAGATTCAGAAGTGCGACATTGGCAGATGCGGTAGATTGAGATGCATTTAATGCAGCAAATATCTCTAGCTTAAACTGACAGAGTTTAATGGGGATTTGTTCATTACGTTAATTAGATTCCATGGGGGCGCGGACATTGACTTGGGGTTAAAGTGTTTAGCTACCTCCAGACACAGGGGATAAATTAATCTTGTGGCTTTTTTGATATCTAATCTCATTCGCATTTCCTTTCAACATAATGAATCTAATAGGCCCCTAATTGTGTTTGTTTGGTGAAATTCTCATTTAGGGGGCGGCGCTTCTCCACGAGTGGAGTGACCCCAGTCCTGTGTGTGTGTGTGTTACACAGATTTTTCCAAGCGCAACTAACAGCGACGTACGACATCTGTTGTCTAACATTATAAAATCCTCTGTCGTGTCAATCAAGCATTCCACTGCTTGGTGTGATGGGCAGACATACAGACTTCAGCTGTGCATGCACACCAAAGTAGAAGGATGGGCCATATGAAAAAAGAGTGCAATAAAGCTCTGATAGAAGTGGATTTGGCACAGGAGGCGTCAATGCGTCCATTGATCACTCCTATTGACATGTCTTACAGAGTACTGAAGATCCCTGGGACCTGATGGCGCAGGGCTGTCAGGTGAAGGTCATAGCAGACTCTCACTCCTCTGTCAGATCATATTACCCATGATGCTGTCTGTCAGAGTTCCAGTCCACATACTGCAGAAGACGAAGCGGTGTCAATCACTCTGCTGTAGAAGTGGTGTTTCAGCCTTCTTATCGAAAGCCTTTTGAAATTGTTCGAAGATTTTGTTGCATGTGACCTCACAATGTCATCACAATTAATAATTATGAACAGAACACCACTGGGTGTAGAAACATATAATTGTTTGTGTAATTATCACTTTATGCAGTAGGTTTTGTCAAAGATCAGTCTATTTTGGATTTTGGATTAAAATCCTCTCAAAACTACAAATATGGTCATTAAGTAGATGCCAGGGAGACTTACAGAACTGCCAGAATGAAACCCACAACCGTGATGTTATCAGAACCACAGTCTAACTGTTTTTGACATTGCAACCAAGCATTTTTAACCTTTGGCATTTGAAATATTATTTTCTGATTTATAGATTGGAAATGGACAGAATAGGTGTTTGTATTGGACACCAATGGCGTCTTTGTGTTAGGGACCTGGAGGAAGCTACTTCTTGGTGATCTATGTAGACAGGCAGGTCTGGCACTCTTCAGTCTTAATTAAGCTCCTGTAAGCAGACCATTATTGGAGGTGACGAGGAAAAGCCATGGTAATGTTTTTGATTCTGAGTGACATTCATACTGAAAAAGAGAAAATAAAAAAACTAAATAATACACAGTGAAATAAATCATATTAATGATGCTTTGAACAACAGAAAGACCTGAAAGCGAGTGGAAACGAAAGCAGAATGAAGCAGGTACTGAGATGGCATTATGAGCTGTCTTCAAATAAGGTTGAGAATGACCAGGCTCAGTAATATTATTAAATGTTGTGACTAGACTTTCATTAATCTGATGACTGTAACAGTGCCTATTCACCCCCCTTGACATTTTTCCTATTTTGTTGCCTTGGAACTAAAATGTAAAAAAAATTGGGGCGGGGGTGTATCATTTAATTTCCATAACATACCTACAACTTTGAAGATGCAAAAAATATTTTGTGAAACAAACAAGAAGACAGTCAATATTCTGTAGAGCCACCATTTGCAGCGATGACAGATGCAAGTCTCTTGGGGTATGTCTCTATAAGCTTGGCACATCTAGCCACTGGGATTTTTGCCCATTCTTCAAGACAAAACTGCTCCAGCTCCTTCAAGTTGAATGGCTGCCTGCTGGTGATGGTTTTCTCGGGGTGATGAGAGGTGTTCGGTTTGTGCCAGACATAGCATTTTCTTTAATGGCCAAAAAGCTCAATTTTAGTGTCATCTGACCAGAATACCTTCTTTCATATGTCTCTCACATGCCTTCAAACAATCGTGTTTGCTTATTTCTTTATTTAAGCAATGGCTTTTTTTCTTGGCTATTATTCCATAAAGCCAAGCTCTGTGAAGTGTACGGCTTAAAGTGATCCTATGGACAGATACTTCCGCTGTGGAGCTTTGCAGCTCCTTCAGAGTCAACTTTGGTCTCTATGTTGCCTCCCTGATTAATGCCCTCCTTGCCTGGTCCGTGAGTTTTGGTGGGCGGCCCTCTTGGCAGGTTTGTTAAGGTGTCATATTCTTGTTTATTTTACAATGGATGCTCTGTGGGATGTTCAACGTTTCTGATGTTGTTATAACCCAACCCTGATCTATATTTCTCCACAACTTTGTCCCTGACCCGTTTGGAGACCACCTTGGTCTTCAAGGTGTCGCTTGCTTAGTGGTGACCCTTGATTAGTGGTGTTGCAGACTCTGGGGCATTTCAGAACAGGTGTATATATACTGAGATCATGTGACAGATCATGTGACACTTAGATTGCACACAGGTGGATTTTATTTAATTAATTATGTGACTTCTGATGGTAATTGGTTGCACCAGATCTTATTTAGGGGCTTCATAGCAAAGGGGGTGAATACAAATGCATGCACCACTTTTCAGTTTCATATTTTTTCAAATTTTTGAAACAAGTCTTTTTTTTTTACTTCACTAATTTGTACTATTTTGTGTATGTCCATTACATGAAATCCAAATAAAAATCCATTTAAATTGCAGGTTGTAATGCAAAAAAAAATAGGAAAAACGCCAAGGGGGATGAATCATTTTGCAAGGTTTAATTGTTAATAATTGTTTAATTGTTAATTGTTAATATGACTCATGTAACAATTCACTGATTAGGATTTGGGGCACCATGAGAACGGTTGTTTAAAGAGTTACCATCTCCCAAATAGTAATTACAATATGGCAATTAAACACTGGAATGGTAGATGTGCAAAAGATGGATGTGCAAGTAGAGATACTGTGGTGCAAAAGGAGCTAAATAAATAAATACAGTATGGGAATAAGGTAGATAGATGGGCTGTATACAGATGGGCTATGAACAGGTGCAGTGATCTGTGAGCTGCTCTGACAGATGGTTCTTAAAGCTAGTAAGGGAGATGGGAATCTCCAGCTTCAGTGATTTTTGCAGTTCTTTCCAGTCAGTGGCAGCAGAGAACTGGAAGGAAAGGCGACCAAAGGAGGAATTGGCTTTGGGGGTGACCAGTGAGATATACTTGCTGGAGCGTGTGCTACGAGTGGGTGCTGCTATGGTGACCAGTGAGCTGAGATAGGGCGGGGCGTTACCTAGCAGAGACTTGTAGATAACCTGTAGCCAGTGGGTTTGGCGACGAGTATGAAGCGAGGGCCAGCCAACGAGAGCGTACAGGTCACAGTGGTGGGTAGTATATGGGGCTTTGGTGACAAAACGGACGGCACTGTGATAGACTACATCCAGTCTGCTGAGTAGACTATTTTATAGATGACATCACCGAAGTAAAGGATCGGTAGGATGGTCAGTTTTACGAGGATATGTTTGGCAGCATGAGTGAAGGAAGCTTTGTTGCGAAATAGGAAGCCGATTCTAGATTTAATTTTTGATTGGAGATGCTTAATGTGAGTCTGGAAGGAGAGTTTACAGTCTAGCCAGACACCTAGGTATTTGTAGTTATCCACGTATTCTAAGTCAGTTGCCATCCAGAGTAGTGATGGTGGATGGGCGGGCAGGTGCGGGCAATGATCGGTTGAATAGCATGCATTTAGTTTTATTTGCGTTTAAGAGCAGTTGGAGGCCACGGAAGGAGAGTTGTATGGCATTGAAGCTCATCTGGAAGTTAGTTAACACAGTGTCCAAAGAAGTGTTGTCTGCGTAGAGGTGGATCAGAGAATCACCAGCAGCAAGAGCGACATCATTGATGTATACAGAGAAGTGAGACAGCCCAAGAATTGAACCCTATGGCACCCCCATAGAAACTGCCAGAGGTCCGGACAACAGGCCCTCCGATTTGACACTGATCTCTATCAGAGAAGTAGTTGGTGAACCAGGCGAGGCAATCATTTGAGAAACCAAGTTTGTTGAGTCTGCCAATAAGAATGTGGTGATTGACAGAGTCAAAAGCCTTGGCCAGGTCGATAAATACAGCTGCACAGTAATGTCTCTTATTGATGGCGGTTATGATATCATTAAGGACCTTGAGCGTGGCTGAGGTGCACCCATGACCAGCTCTGAAACCAGATTGCATAGCGGAGAAGGTACGATATGATTCAAAATGGTCAGTAATCTGTTTGTTCACTTGGCTTTCGAAGACCTTAGAGATGCAGGGTAGGATAGATATAGGTCTGTAGCAGTTTGGGTCTAGAGTGTCTCCCCCTTTGAAGAGGGGGATGACCGCGGCAGCTTTCCAATCTTTGGGAATCTCAGACGATACAAAAGAGAGGTTGAACAGGCTAGTAATAGGGGTTGCAACAATTTCGGCAGATCATTTAAGAAAGGGAGACTCCAGATTGTTTAGCCCGGTTGATTTGTAGGGGTCCAGATTTTGCAGCTCTTTCTGAACATCAGCTATCTGGATATGGGTGAAGGAGAAATGGTGGGGGCTTGGGCAGGTTGCTGTGGAGGGTGCCGGGCATTTGACCGGGGTAGGGGTAGCCAGGTGGAAAGCATGGCCAGCTGTAGAGAAATGCTTATTGAAATTCTCAATTATAGTGGATTTGTCGGTTGTAACAGTGTTTCCTAGCCTCAGAGCAGTGGGTAACTGTGATGAGGGGCTCTTATTCTCCGTGGACTTTACAGTGTCCTAGAACGTTTTTGAGTTTGTACTGCAGGATGCAAATTTCTGTTTAAAAAAGCTAGCCTTAGCTTTCCTAACTGCCTGTGTATATTGGTTACTAACTTCCCTGAAAAGTTGCATATCACGGGGGCTATTCGATGCGGATGCAGAACGCCACAGGATGTTTTTGTGCTGGTCAAGGGCAGACAGGTCTGGAGTGAACCAAGGGCTATATCTATTCCTGGTTCTACATTTTTGGAATGGGCCATGCCTATTTAAGATGGTGAGGAAGGCACTTTTAAAGAATAAACAGGCATCCTCTACTGTCGGGATGAGGTCTATGACGTTCCAGGATACCCCGGCCAGCTCGATTAGAAAGGCCTGTTAGCAGAAGTGTTTTAGGGAGCGTTTGACAGTGATGAGGGGTGGTCGTTTGCTCTCAGACCCATTACGGATGCAGGCAATGAGGCAGTGATCGCTGAGATCTTGGTTGAAAACAACAGAGGTGTATTTGGAGGGTGAGTTAGTTATAATGATATCTATGATGGTGCCCATGTTTACGGATTTGGGGTTATGTCTGGTAGGTTCATTGATAAATTGTGTGAGATTGAGGGCATCAAGCTTAGATTGTAGGATGGCAGGGGTGTTAAGCATGTCCCAGTTTAGGTCACCTAGCAGCACGAGCTCAAAATATAGATGGGGGGCAATCAAATCACATATGGTGTCGAGGGCACAGCTGGGGGCAGAGGGTGGTCTATAGCAAGCGGCAACGGTGAGAGTTTCTGGAAAGGTTCATTTTTAGAAGTAGAAACTCAAATTGTTTGGGTACAGACCTGGATAGTATACCTGCAGAGTTCTATCTATCTTTGCAGTAAATTGCATCACCGCCCCCTTTGGCAGGTCTATCTTGTCGGAAAATGTTATAGTTAGGAATGGAAATTTCATGGTTTTTGGTGGTCTTCCTAAACCACGATTCAGACACGGCTAGGACATCCAGATTGGTGGAGTGTGCTAGGGCAGTGAATAAAACAAACTTAGGGAGGAGGCTTCTAATGTTAACATGCATGAAACCAAGGCTTTTACGGTTGCAGAAGTCAACAAATGAGAGAGCCTGTGGGATGGGAGTGGAGGTAGACACTGCGGGGCCTGGATTAACCATCACCGGAGGAACAGAGGAGGAGTAGGATAAGGGTACGGCTAAAGGCTAACAGAACTGGATGCCTAGTACGTTCAGACCAGAGAGTAAAAGGAGCAGATTTCTGGGCACGGAAGAATATATTCAAGGCATAATTTACAGACAAAGGTATAGTATAATGTGAATACAGTGGGGGTAAACCTGTGCATATAGTGATAATGAAAGAGATATTGTCTCTATAAATAGCATTTAAACTAGGTGATGTCACTGCATGTGTGTGGGGTGGAACTAAATTGTTAGCCGAGGCATGTTGAGCAGTGCTAGAGGCTCTACAGTGAAATAAAACAATAGTTACAAACCAGAACAGCAATCGACACGGCATGGTGACGTTAGGGAAAGGGATGTGTAGCCGGGTGATCATACATGTCCAGTGCGTAGCTTCAAGCAGCTAGCGGCACGGGGCTAGCAGGCTAGCAGAAAGGCCTTAGAGGGACGCGACAGAGGGAAGTCTGTTGTGCCCCCCTCGTACAGTTACATCAGCAGACGGATCAGCAGGGCTCCGTGTGGTAAACCAGGCAAATTTGCAAAAGGAAATATGTCCGAAGGGCCTCTTAAGTCAGCAGTCCAATTTGCTTAAGATACTGTAGCTAGCAGGCCGCAGATTAGCAGCTGTGCGTTCAGGGGTCGTTAGCTGTTATAATTCCAGGTGGAAAAAAATTAAAAAAGCATTTTTAAAAATATATATATAAAAAAATAGGTTCAGAGCTTGCGGTAGGAATCCGGAGATATCGAGGAGAATAAGTCCGACTAGCTCTGTTTTGATTCACGCTGTACAGACTGGCGAGAGTTGTCCGGGATAAAGGTAGCTGATGACCGCTAGCAAAGGATAGCTGACTGCTAGCTAGTGGCTTCGGAATGTATTCGATGGGCCTCATAAGCCAACAGTCCGTTGTGCTCTAGACAGCTACCATTCAGGGGATGTTAGCTGCGAAGGTTGGAAGGTGAGAAGGTTCAGAGCTTGTGATAGAAATACGTGGATATGGAGAGAAAAAAATAGGTCTGATATGCTCTGGTTGAATCGCGTTGTACAAACTGGCGAGAGCTTTCTGAGCAAAGGTTAGCTGATGACTGTTAGCTGGCTAGTTAGCTGGCTAGTTTATGTTGGAGAGATTCCAGTAACAGGCAAAGAAAAATACGTTAGAGAAAAATCAGGTCCACACCACATTGGGTGAGGCGGATTGCAGGAGAGTATTTTGAAATAAGAGTTTAGAAAAATATAAAAAGATATGCGAAGAAAAATATATAATAAAATATATACATGGGACACGACAAGATGAAGGACAAATACGCCTGACTGCTATGCCATCTTGGATGATTTTATGATTTTACTTATGACTAAGTACTATATAAATTGATTTAAATATTTATTTTCTAACTAACTAAATGGTATCACAGGATTAACATACACACTTAATACATTAAAACAGGTCCCTAGCAGACTGACACAATATGGTGACTTGTTACAAATTAGATGGAGAGAGGGGCAGAAACATAATACTTTGGTACAGAACACTGCTCTCACAGTAACCATATACTTTGCACACAAACCGCCGTCCATTTGGTGTAAGAAATTTGTATCTATGTCGGAACAAAGCCTTCTTGGAAAGGGGTTTGGTTGGGCCTTTTCGCGGGACTCTTGTAATGCATGTCCCCACCCGTCTCTTCTACTGTTGTCCTCCTCTGCCATCGTCCAGTATCCATTGACTTGTCGTGTAGTCCTGAAAGGAACTACAGAGTTTATTCTACTTTTCAATCGCTCCTGAAGCTGCCTCTTGAATATAGGTTAGTCAGCCATCAGTGGTTCCCATTGGGGAGATGAGAGCAGCGTACTACGGTGATTTGAGAAGCGTAGTGGAAGGGTCCCACTTAAGTTCACTTTTCTAGATACTTTACCTAGGACAGCTAATCAGTGGTAACAGTGATTGTAAACCACTTTGGACGGGAGCTGCAGCGCAACTCCTCTCTGGTCTGCAAAAAAACATTTTCTAAAGGGGTGATTCGTGAGGCTGACACGCTCTCTGGCCTCACTCAAGGGGCAGTGACTACTCACTTGTACAAAGTTATAGAAACAATTTACTCTAATAGTTTCTAAGACCACATCACTCTCTTAACATTGACACTTTCATAATGTTTCATACACAATGTAAAGGATGGAGACTTTGTACATGTAGTGTATATACTTTTCAAGTTACAGTATTTTCTTTCTCACATTTTTAATGACATCCCAAAACAACAACTGAAATGACTTAATTATTTTTTAGATCACCTCTGACCACGTTGTATGTTAGAAATATTGTTCCAGTATTCGCTTTAGAATGCGTTAGAGTATCGGCGGGAAACATCTGTGATACAAAATAACATTCCTGTGTGAATTTGGAGAGGGAGATAGCTGAAAGTTCTAATCCCTGATTTACAATAGGGTGTGAACTGTCAACCCCCCACCAGCCAGCCAGAGGGGATCAGCGAAGCTGATCCAACACATCTGGATCCTCACAGGATAGTCATGACATAATGAGGATAATATCTTTGTTCCGTTCTCTCCATAATGCATCGTTACGCAAGTCAACATCCAAGACATTTTAACAAGGCCAGGCTACTTACTAATAATTAGCTGGCTGACTGAAGAAATAAACTGATCTGAAAATGTTAATTTAGCATTGATTACTGTATATGTAGCAACACATTGGCTTTGGGGGCAATGTATGATAAAGCAATTTATAACAATTCATTGTCTGTAATATTTTGTGTCATTCATTAACTGACATAACATTTCAAATGACTATATGGAATCACATAATTAGATTTGAACATCTGAGGGTAAAAAATAACAAAGCGAATCTGGTACATTTTGGATGTTGGTAACATACAGTGAAATACATAATGAATAACTTCCTACAGGCCAAATTTTGGACAACCATGGAAGGAAGTCTCCCATTAACATCTCTAATTTGCACAGAATATGTGTATCGCAAGTTAGGATTCATCCAAAATTGTACTCTTAATAAAGGTAAAGACAAGATGTGATCGATTGCATTAAACATTATCTTCTATCAGATGTTTATCAAACATCTGAATATTTCTAAAATTACACAACTCCAAGAATATGTTTTCTGACATTTTGGGGAAAAATTGACATGGCTATATCACAGATGAAAGGGAAAACCCAGATATGTCACATGGGGTAAAAACTCAAAACATCCAGCTGGAACACTACAGGAAAAAGACCGTCCACATGTATTGATCACATTTTTACTAATACTGTGGAACTTTTTCTAAAGCTGTATCTATACCCATTGGATGCATTGATCACAATATACTAGCTATATCCAGGAAAGCCAAAGTTCCAAAAGCTGGGCCTAAAATAGCATTGCAAGTTCGAATTTTGTAAAGTTAGTGTGGGAGAGGTATTGTTACCGATCTATAATGACAAACCTCCTGGCATTGACAACATAGATGGAAAGCTTATTTTTAACTTGTTCACACTACCACGTTCCACAAGGGCACCCCCACTCTCAACTCAACTCTTCTTAGAAATATTTAACCTCCACACATTAACAAGTCCAATAGCTCAAATGAAAGATAAACACCTTATTCATCTACCCAGCGAGTCAGATTTCTAAAATGTTTTACGGCGAAAACATAGCATTTATGTCAAACCACCACCAAAGACACAGCCAATATATAGCCATTTTGTCGAACAAAAGATGCAATCACAAACGCAGGATTAAAAGAAAAATAATTCACTAACCTTTTGAAAATCTTCATCAGATGACAGTAATAGGACATGTTACACAGTACATTTATGTTTTTTTCAATATGCAACTTATATCCATAAATCACCGTTTACATTGACGCCATGTTCAGAAAATGCTAAAAATGTCCGGAGAAATTATATATAACTCCGCCAGATAACACCAGATTACAGCAATACACATCATAAACTTTGACTAAATATACATGTTCTACATATAGTTAGAAAGATACACTGCTTCTTAATGCAATCGCTTTGTCACATTTCTTTTTAACGTTACAGAAATCGTTCATTTTTCAATAATCTGAGACGGCGCTCAGACATAAGCAATATTTCTCCGCTATGTTGGAGTCAACAGAAACACTAAATTACAACATAAATATTCCCTTACCTTTGATGGTCTTCGATCATAATGTAGTGGAAGAAGTCATACTTACCCAAAACATTGTTTGGTTTCAATTCGTGTGTCTTTGTATTAGCATATGCTGCAAGTTCCAGCTGAAATACTACCAAAAATTACTTCTGGTCACGAACAGTTGCGCATCAAAACTTCAAAATTACAGATTATATGTCGACTAAACTCGTCAAACTAAGTGCAGAATCAAGCTTTAGGATGTTCTAAACGTACAAAACAATTATCTAATCTCTCGGACGAACGTGCTTCTTCGCAGGCAATCTGGAACAAAGGAACATGTCTCCAAAAAGTGCGCTCTCGTAACCTTGAATTTTCTCACGACACTCAGTCTTTTGCCTACCAAAGGCTCAAAACACGCGGGACTTGCACAATTAAACGCTGTACTGAATGAGGACATCTAGTGGAAGACATAGAAAGTGTCTCCAGATCCATAGCTGGTTGGGAAGGGTGGGGCAATGACGTCAAAGTTGCCCCAAGTTTGAGGCTCCCAAAAATAGTTTGGGAGATTGCCTGCCCTGTGAGTCCTGCAAAACTTACAAACATAATTCAAACGGTTTTAGAAGCTTTAGAATGTTTTCTATCCAAAAATTATTATTACATGCATATAGTAGCAATTTTGAACAGATTTTATTTCAGTTTACTATGGGCACGCAATTCCTCCAAAGGGGGCAGTATTCTGCCTATCCTTTTAATGCAACTGCTGTGTCAGATTTCAAAAAAACTTTACGGAAAAACAAACCATGCAATAATCTGAGTACTGCGCTCAGACAACAAATCAAGACATACAGATATCCGCCATGTTGGAGTCAAAAGAAGTCAGAAATAGCATTATAAATATTCACTTACCTTTGATGATCTTCATCATAATGCACTCTCAGGAATCCCAGCTCCACAATCAATGTTTGATTTGTTCAATAAAATTCCATAATTTATGTCCAAATACCTCCTGTTGTTAGCCGGTTTGGTAAACAAATCCAAACTCACGACGCACGGGCAGGTCCTGGCAAAATTCATATTACAGTTCAGAGAAACATGTCAAACGATGTGTAGAATCAATCTATAGGATTATCATAAATCTTCAATAATGTTCCAACCCGGAGAATTCCTTTGTCTGTAGAATTGCAATGGAACGCAAGCTAACTCTCACGTGAACGCACGTAACCAGCTCGTGGCACTCTGACAGACCACTGACTCATTCAGCTCCCATTTCCCCCTCCTTACATTTACATTTACATTTAAGTCATTTAGCAGACGCTCTTATCCAGAGCGACTTACAAACAGTAAAAGCATCAAACAAGGTTCTAAAGACTGTTGACATCTAGTGGAAGCCTTAGGAAGTGCAATTTAACCCCATAGACACTATATATGCAATAGGCAAATATTTGAAAAACTACAAACCTCAGATTTCCCACTTCCTGTTTGGATTGTCTCAGGTTTTCGCCTGCCATATGAGTTATGTTATACTCACAGACATCATTCAAACAGTTTTATAAACTTCAGAGTGTTCAAATCTACTAATAATCTACTAAATCTACTAATACTATGCATATATTAGCAACTGGGACTGAGTACCAGGCAGTACCAGGCAGTATACTCTGGGCACGCTTTTCATCCAAACGTGAAAATGCTGCCGCCTATCCCAAACAGGTTTTAAAGAATACACATGTCCATGTATATTGATTCAACCATAAACCTATCAGCAACCACAGCTAATGAAGTCACTGAAAACCTTAACAAATAGTTGCATTCTGTTTCGGAATTGGTGGCCAGTAATAAACTGGTGCTGAACATCTCCAAAACTAAGAGCATTGTTTATGGTATAAATCACTCCCTAGCTATTGAATAAGTTGAGGAGACAAAATTACATGGCATTACCTTAGATTGTAAACTGTCATGGTCAAAGCATTTAGGTTCAATGGTTGTAAAGATGAGGAGAGGTCTGTCCATAATAAAGAGATGCTCTCCTATGCCCTCCCAGGCCCACCAATGGCTGGGTCCCTTCCCAATCATGTGAAATCCATAGATTAGTGCCTAATGAATGTATTTCAATTGACTGATATCCTAACATGAACTCTAACTCAGTAACATTTTTTAAATGGTTGCACGTTGTGTTGATATTTTTGTTCACTATACATTTTGAAGTATTTTGTCTGTAATGTCTTTTTTGTTATGTGTCGGACCCCAGTAGGACAAGCTGTTGCCATCGGCGTCGGCTAATGGGAATTCTAATAAATAAATAAATATGGTGCTGAGTGGAGGTCCAGTGGTGGACAGAGGGAAAAGATGGAGCTAGATTACATTTGCTAGTTTTCTTATCTCTGAAAGATTAAATCTCCACATAGTAATATGTTACGAACAGAGAGCACTACATTTTGTAGACTGGATCCTTTTTAAAAGTACATAGTGATGGCAAGCTAGTTGAATTAGCTAAAGCATGCCAGCCGGTGATGTGCTATGACGACGGACTGTATATAAATGGCTATGACCTAGGACACAGCTGCTACTGCTACCTCATTTTCAGAGTAGTGTCATACAGCTTGCTAGCTAGTGCAACAACTGGCTGGCTATACAAGTCAATGCTAACATGGACTTACCTTTATGCTCGCGTTAGTATTCTTTCATGCCAAATCACTTTGGTGGTTCATCCATCACAAAACAAAAGAATCCAAGGGGATATTCATTGTCTTGCCTCCTCATTTTCAGAGTAGTGTTCATATCTACAGCAATGGCAGGCTAGCCCAATGGCAATACTGTCTGGCTGGCTAGCTCACAATATCTACAAAAATCTCTGAAACTGGAAACACATTTCTCCCTCACTAGATTTAAGCACCAGCTGTCAGAGCAGCTCACAAATTACTGCACCTGTACATAGCCCACCTATAATTTAGCCCAAACAACTACCTCTTTCCCTACTGTATTTATTTTATTTTATTTTATTTATTTATTTATTTATTTTGCTCCTTTGCACCCCATTATTTTTATTTCTACTTTGCACATTCTTCTACTGCAAATCTACCATTCCAGTGTTTTACTTGCTATACTGTATTTATTTTGCCACCATGGCCTTTTTTTGCCTTTACCTTCCCTACAGTATCTCACCTCATTTGCTCACATTGTATATAGACTTGTTTCTACTGTATTATTGACTGTATGTTTGTTTTACTCCATGTGTAACTCTGTGTCGTTGTATGTGTCGAACTGCTTTGCTTTATCTTGGCCAGATCACAATTGTAAATGAGAACTTGTTCTCAACTTGCCTACCTGGTTAAATAAATAATTTCAAAGTGACATAAAACAATTATCCACTTAGCAGAGTTGTGGACTCAATTCACATGAATTGGACTCGATGACTTGAGACTCGAATTGATAGAAAATAGAGTAACTTGAGATCTGGTTTCTAACATAGGCCTATTGTAATTGCTACCAGTAGCCATATCTATGACTAAAACTGTAATCTTGATTATTAGCAACTAGGTAAAATTAGATTACCTCTAATCTGGAATATTCTGTTTTGTTTAGAAGAAAAAAAATATGATATCACATCACTTCTTAGCTGTCGTTGAAATGTATTCTCCGTCAGTTCTGACTGAAAATCCTTCGGAAAATCTATGGTCACTATAAGGTACATCATTCTTGATAGCCGCAAGCCAATGGCAGCATCGTGGTAAATCTCTAGTAGGTAGAATGGTGAAAGATAACTAATTTTTGCGCTTGTTTGTCATTAACACAGCCAGGCACAGAACACCACACAGGCATGATGACAAATGTTAGTGAAAAACAAACATTGTCAAAACAATCTAGCCTACAGAAGTTCTGAGATTGCTGTGTGTTGTTTGTTCGAAGTACGCAATTCCATCGTCAAAGTTTGTGGGCACACCCCATCCACCTAAGTGGGCGGTATCTGCATTCGCCATGAATGCTGGACTTTGTGGTTCACTATGAGCAGAAAAATACACAGGAAGTCGAAACTTCCCGATTCTACCAGTGAAATTCAAATGTGCCAGTTCTAGCTTGTGGTTTAGATAATTGTTATATTTATGAGAAAACATGTAATGTTGTTAAAATAGTAATGACTATATGCTGTGGCAGAGCCAGGGTGAAATTCCCCTTTAAGCCAACCTGGTTCAGATCGGGACTGATCAACCCAATCGGCGGATCCTTGAGAAGTGCCAATAAATCTAATGAAGAGGGGAGCTCACCCAAGGATGAGCCAAGAGCAGCATACCTTCTGTTTGCGGGTGAAAGTAAAGTAGTCGTGTTGATATCTCTGTGTGTCAGGAACATTTCAATTAATCAATCAGTCAATCAACTATCATTAATTATAACTGTTGGTTGGTGATTCGCAGAGTCCTTTCTCTGTCTTCATGCATCTGACTGATGGCCAGTTGTAGCCAACTTGCCCACCCTGGAGTTTCTCTTTGCTGGGGTGCAGAGAAATAGAATCCCAGGCCTATCCATACATCCAGACAATGGAGAGGCCTACATTGGCAGGTGGCCCCTGTGTAGATAAGTGTACTCTGTATTCTAGTGATCAGACAGGTGCAAGCAGGGTTCACATTACTAGACCAAGACCCTTCTCTGGGGCTAAGAGATGTCCTACACTAGAACTGTGGCATAAGGAGGTGTGGGGGATAGACTATGGTAACACACACACACAACAATGTGCCTTCGGATAAACAGACACTAACAGCGTGCTCTCTCTCTCACACACACACACACAGACACACAAATACACACACGCACAGGTCACTACTTGCCACCCCCCTCTCTTTTCAGTCAGGGGATAGACTACAATGGCCCCACTCTTGGCTAAAGCAAGCACCTATCACAACAATGGTGTCATTAACGGGCAGATGTCAACTGCTCTGCTCAGCAGCCCCCTCCTTTGCTCCTCTCTCCTCTTCTCTCTATCCCTTTACCCTTCCCTCCTCCTTTTATTTTCTCCCCGTGCCCCAACCACACATGCACATGCTCTTGTGCTCACACAGACACACACAGCTCCCCTATCCAAACCATCACTCCATACTCACTTTTTATTTTGAGGCTACTCGTAAGAGACAATTAACAGAGAGGCACATTTAAGGTATTTATATAATCCATGAAGCGAAAATGACACTCTATTTAGATCAAAGGCAATTAGACAATTAAACCTAATGAGGCCAAATCCTTTTCTTTCACCCCAAAAAGTCCACAGACTAATTATCAAATTAAAGAATGCTATTTAATTTTTAATAATTTGGTTGGGCTCGGTCAGTGGCTCGGTCTGTGGAGGCAGAGGCTGATTCCAGGGAATAGACAGGCAGCATTTACAAACTGATGTGTGTATTAATCACAGCTGAAGATAAGACTGCTCCATGGTCCTCCAGACATTACACACACACACACACACACACACACACACACACACACACACACACACACACACACACACACACACACACACACACACACACACACACACACACACACACACACACACACACACACACACACACACACACACACATGGATGCACACAAACACACTCATGGACGCACACACACACACTCAGTCCTGTACAGCAGAACAGAACAGACAGGAAGTGCATTTCTGCAAACAAGAAGAGGACCGGTTTAGACAACTAGCTAGACAACTTCCCTTTAGGAGGAGTTAGAGGTCAGGGAGAAATCCCCCTGACACATATAAAAGGAAAACACATGCAAGCACTCCACACACAGACACACGCCCACACACACACTCAGAAAAGGTGAGGTGGATGATTCCGTTTTAATATTATACACTGTACACATGTATGCCTCCATTGTTTTGATTTCTTTTAGGTCTCAAGTCTCTTTGTTTTGGTAATCTTCTGACAGTCCTAAACTGTAAGAACAGCCTTACTTTCTTCTCAGATACAGTGGTAAGAAACAACAAAGACCAAAAAAACAGAGAAGCTCTGAGATCTGTATTCCTCCGGTCTCCTCGGTGACTGAAGGTATGTAAAATTGAGATGACTGTGCTCACATTAACTAATCAAACTGTGCCCGTAATCTCTCTTTCCCTCACTCAGCATATACTCTCTGAACAAAATGGTCCTAACTATAGTGGACCTCAGATATACCAACCTTGGTTCTAGAGAAGCTATGGGGTGTGCAGGCTTTTTCTCCATCCCAGACCTAACACACCTGATTCTAATGAACACAATGTGATCAAGACCTTTGTTTTGTTGAGGTCAGCCAAGAATCTGTTGAGACTTTATTGCTCAAATGTGACAAATTAGTAATTTAGCGGGTGATTTTATCCAGAGCAACTTTGTTTGTAGTCAAGTATAATAAGCCTATATAGCGTAAATGGGTAATTCTCTCTCTCTCTCTCTCTCTCTCTCTCTCTCTCTCTCTCTCTCTCTCTCTCTCTCTCTCTCTCTCTCTCTCTCTCTCTCTCTCTCTCTCTCTCTCTCTCTCTGTGCACCAACTGGTAACAAACAGGCACACTGCTCCGATCAAAACAACTGAGAATACCCAGGAGTGCTCTAATACCAGAACAAATTTATAGGATTGAGAAATTTAAGTAATTCTACTTTCTGTGCATTCTTCAATGACGTTGTAACAAAGCAAAAGAAAGTAACAGGCTTTTTTATGTCATTCCTGAGCATGACTATAAATAAGTGTCATTCAAAGGTATCACATTTCAACCCCACGATTTATAGCACCTCAGTTTGACTAGTGTTTTATTTTCTTATTTTTTCCTTACTCTCTCTCTCCTTTCATTGTGTGTAAAGCCATGTCTTCCTGTGTCACCCGTTTTACACTTTGAAACAGAGAGGTCAGAGGTCAGAGGTTAAAGAGAGGTTATTTTCAATCTCCCACGCCGCCCCTGTTCGTCAGATGAGAGGGGAATAATACAGGTGCAGGGTTTCTCTCCGAAACAACTTAAATGCCCCCCCCCCTCCCCCTCGGGACGACAAGAGGAAAAACACATCCCTAATTGTTCCCTGGTCCTGTGAATGCCTATCCAAACTCTGCACTTTGTTATTCTATTTTTCACATTATTTTCCCAGTCATAACAAGAGACGGATGAGAATGGAGGAGGGTTGTGTGAGTTCACAGGCCTGAGGTGTGACAGTAACTCTGTCTGTCACCTGCTTTAATACCGCAGGGAAGTTAGTGTTTGGTCAGAAACATTGTCTGACACTCCTGAAGTGGGTGGTGGTAATAAGGGGTGATAGGAGCCTGTCAACAAACTGACATGGAAAGCGGCCTTGTCACACATCCGTCTCAGAGTTTTATGCAAAATGAGGCCCCTCCAACTCCCAGTTTAGCTATTGCAGGACTAGATAAAATATCTCAGCAACTGCTTTCTGAATTACCATGATTACAGACACACACACACATTACCATCTCACCTCAGAAAGTTCAATTGCAGGATGAAGTGTGTTCATTTCTAAATTTTGAGTGTTCATTAAACATTTTACCCAGACAGCAAACACTGCTTTATATGCCCCTCTTGTGAATACAAATACATGCAGACACAGAATGCTAAGAGAGGTAGCAGGGACCAGAATGTGTGTGTGTTTGAGGTAAACATGGAAGCTATTTTGTTTGCATCAGTAAAAGGTTTAGGTAAAGCGGTTGTGGCCTTGCTATGACTGAGGGGAGTTTGGCGAAACTTTTTTTTATATTCATTCTAAAAATGTTTTATACATACTATATTATTTGGTGTTTTGCGGTTGCTGTGCCACTACCACAGTATATGGAAAGGTATTTTATATGAAAAGTATGCGTTGCAAAATAAAAGACAGGTTTTTAATCATCTTTTTAAATAATGCATATACATACCTTTTATGTCATGTTTTGTCATTTATTATCTTGTCTTGTCCCTGTGCTTCCCATTCTATTCGTTTCCCTCTGCTGGTCTTATTAGGTTCTTTCCCTTTTTCTATCCCTCTCTCTCCCCCTCCCTCTCTCACTCTCTCGCTCTCTCTTCTCTCTATCGTTCCGTTCCTGCTCCCAGCTGTTCCTATTCCCCTAATCAATCATTTAGTCTTCCCACACCTGTTCCCGATCCTTTCCCCTGATTAGAGTCCCTATTTCTTCCTTTGTGTTCCGTTCCTGTCCTGTCGGTTCCTTGTTTAGTATTCACCGTGCTGTGTTTGTGTATCGCCCTGTCGTGTCGTGTTTTCCTCAGATGCTGCGTGGTGAGCAGGTGTCTGAGTCTGTCTGGTTCAAGTGCCTTCCCGAGGCAACCTGCTGTTCACCTGCTGTTCAAGATCGAGTCTCCAGTTAGTCCTCGTCATTTCGAGTGAAAGTTGTGTTTTTTGTTTGTATTTAGTTTACTGGATTAAAGACTCTGTTTTCGCCAAGTCGCTTTTGGGTCCTCTTTCACCTGTATGACAGAAGGAACCGACCAAGGAATGGACCCAGCGACTTCAGACGCTCGTTACACTGCCGTCGAGATCCAAGGGGCCATGCTCGGCAGACACGAGCAGGAATTGTCTGCTGCTCGCCATGCCGTGGAGAACCTGGCCGCTCAGGTTTCCGACCTCTCTGGACAGTTCCAGAGTCTACGTCTCGTGCCACCTGTTACTTCCTGGCCTGCCGAGCCTCCAGAACCTAGGGTTAATAACCCACCTTGCTACTCCGGGCAGCCCACTGAGTGCCGCTCCTTTCACGCAGTGTGAGATTGTGTTCTCTCTCCAAGCCAACACATACTCTAGAGAGAGAGCTCGGGTTGCTTACGTCATTTCACTCCTTACTGGCCGGGCTCGAGAATGGGGCACAGCTATCTGGGAGGCAAGGGCTGATTGCTCTAACAAGTTCCAGAACTTTAAAGAGGAGATGATTCGGGTTTTTGACCGTTCAGTTTTTGGTAGGGAGGCTTCTAGGGCCCTGGCTTCCTTATGCCAAGGTGAACGGTCCATAACGGATTATTCTATTGAGTTTCGCACTCTTGCTGCCTCTAGTGAGTGGAACGAGCCGGCGCGCTGCTCGCTCGTTTTCTGGAGGGACTCCACACAGTGGTTAAGGATGAGATTCTCTCCCGGGAGGTTCCTTCAGATGTGGACTCTTTGATTGCTCTCGCCATCCGCATAGAACGACGGGTAGATCTTCGTCACCGGGCTCGTGGAAGAGAGCTCGCATCAACGGTGTTTCCCTGCTCCGCATCGCAACCATCTCCTCCTCTGGCTCAGAGTCTGAGCCCATGCAGCTGGGAGGGATTCGCATCTCGACTAAGGAGAGGGAACGGAGGATCACCAACCGCCTGTGCCTCTATTGCGGAGTTGCTGGACATTTTGTTAATTCATGTCCAGTAAAAGCCAGAGCTCATCTGTAAGCGGAGGGCTACAGGTGAGCGCAACTACTCAAGTCTCTCCATCAAGATCCTGTACTACTTTGTCGGTCCATCTACGCTGGACCGGTTCGGGTGCTACATGTAGTGCCTTGATAGACTCTGGGGCTGAGGGTTGTTTCATGGACGAAGCATGGGTTCGGAAACATGACATTCCTTTCAGAGAGTTAGAGAAGCCTACGCCCATGTTCGCCTTAGATGGTAGTCATCTTCCCAGTATCAGATTTGAGACACTACCTTTAACCCTCACAGTATCTGGTAACCACAGTGAGACTATTTCTTTTTTGATTTTTCGTTCACCGTTTACACCTGTTGTTTTGGGTCATCCCTGGCTAGTATGTCATAATCCTTCTATTAATTGGTCTAGTAATTCTATCCTATCCTGGAACGTTTCTTGTCATGTGAAGTGTTTAATGTCTGCCATCCCTCCCGTTTCTTCTGTCCCTACTTCTCAGGAGGAACCTGGCGATTTGACAGGAGTGCCGGAGGAATATCATGATCTGCGCACGGTCTTCAGTCGGCCCCGAGCCAACTCCCTTCCTCCTCACCGGTCGTATGATTGTAGTATTGATCTCCTTCCGGGGACCACTCCTCCTCGGGGTAGACTATACTCTCTGTCGGCTCCCGAACGTAAGGCTCTCGAGGATTATTTGTCTGTGTCTCTTGACGCCGGTACCATAGTGCCTTCTTCCTCTCCGGCCGGGGCGGGGTTCTTTTTTGTTAAGAAGAAGGACGGTACTCTGCGCCCCTGCGTGATTATCGAGGGCTGAATGACATAACGGTTAAGAATCGTTATCCGCTTCCCCTTATGTCATCAGCCTTCGAGATTCTGCAGGGAGCCAGGTGCTTTACTAAGTTGGACCTTCGTAACGCTTACCATCTCGTGCGCATCAGAGAGGGGGACGAGTGGAAAACGGCGTTTAACACTCCGTTAGGGCATTTTGAGTACCGGGTTCTGCCGTTTGGTCTCGCCAATGCGCCAGCTGTTTTTCAGGCATTAGTTAATGATGTTCTGAGAGACATGCTGAACATCTTTGTTTTTGTCTATCTTGACGATATCCTGATTTTTTCTCCGTCACTAGATTCATGTTCAGCACGTTCGACGTGTTCTACAGCGCCTTTTAGAGAATTGTCTCTACGTAAAGGCTGAGAAGTGCTCTTTTCATGTCTCCTCCGTTACTTTTCTCGGTTCCGTTATTTCCGCTGAAGGCATTCAGATGGATTCCGCTAAGGTCCAAGCTGTCAGTGATTGGCCCGTTCCAAGGTCACGTGTCGAGTTGCAGCGCTTTTTAGGTTTCGCTAATTTCTATCGGCGTTTCATTCGTAATGGTCAAGTTGCTGCCCCTCTCACAGCTCTTACTTCTGTCAAGACGTGTTTTAAGTGGTCCGGTTCCGCCCAGGAGCTTTTGATCTTCTAAAAGAACGTTTTACGTCCGCTCCTATCCTCGTTACTCCTGACATCACTAGACAATTCATTGTCGAGGTTGACGCTTTAGGCGTGGGAGCCATTCTATCCCAGCGCTTCCAGTCTGACGATAAGGTTCATCCTTGCGCTTATTTTTCTCATCGCCTGTCGCCATCTGAGCGCAACTATGATGTGGGTAACCGTGAACTGCTCGCCATCCGCTTAGCCCTAGGCGAATGGCGACAGTGGTTGGAGGGGGCGACCTGTCGTTTGGACAGACCATAAGAACCTTGAGTACATCCGTTCTGCCAAACGACTTAATGCCCGTCAAGCTCGTTGGGCGTTGTTTTTCGCTCGTTTCGAGTTTGTGATTTCTTACCGTCCGGGTAGCAAGAACACCAAGCCTGATGCCTTATCCCGTCTGTTTAGTTCTTCTGTGGCTTCTACTGATCCCGAGGGGATTCTTCCTTATGGGCGTGTTGTCGGGTTAACAGTCTGGGGAATTGAAAGACAGGTTAAGCAAGCACTCACGCACACTGCGTCTCCGCGCGCTTGTCCTAGTAACCTCCTTTTCATTCCTGTTTCCACTGTCTGGCTGTTCTTCAGTGGGCTCACTCTGCCAAGTTAGCTGGTCATCCCGGTGTTCGAGGCACTCTTGCGTCTATTCGCCAGCGCTTTTGGTGGCCGACTCAGGAGCGTGACACGCGCCGTTTCGTGGCTGCTTGTTCGGACTGCGCGCAGACTAAGTCGGGTAACTCTCCTCCTGCCGGTCGTCTCAGACCGCTCCCCATTCCTTCTCGACCATGGTCTCACATCGCCCTAGACTTCATTACCGGTCTGCCTTTGTCTGCGGGGAAGACTGTGATTCTTACGGTTGTCGATAGGTTCTCTAAGGCGGCACATTTCATTCCCCTCGCTAAACTTCCTTCCGCTAAGGAGACGGCACAAATCATTATCGAGAATGTATTCAGAATTCATGGCCTCCCGTTAGACGCCGTTTCAGACAGAGGCCCGCAATTCACGTCACAGTTTTGGAGGGAGTTCTGTCGTTTGATTGGTGCGTCCGTCAGTCTTTTCATCCCCAGTCTAACGGTCAAGCAGAGAGGGCCAATCAGACGATTGGTCGAATACTACGCAGCCTTTCTTTCAGAAACCCTGCGTCTTGGGCAGAACAGCTCCCTGGGCAGAATACGCTCACAATTCGCTTCCTTCGTCTGCTACCGGGTTATCTCCGTTTCAGAGTAGTCTGGGTTCTCATCCCAGCTTGCCGAGTCCAGCGTTCCTCCGCCAAGCGTTTGTCCAACGTTGTGAGCGCACCTGGAGGAGGGTGAGGTCTGCACTTTGCCGTTACAGGGCACAGACTGTGAGAGCCGCCAATAAACGCAGGATTAAGAGTCCAAGGTATTGTTGCGGCCAGAGAGTGTGGCTTTCCACTGCAACCTTCCTCTTACGACAGCTTCTCGTAAGTTGACTCCGCGGTTCATTGGTCCGTTCCGTGTCTCCCAGGTCGTCAATCCTGTCGCTGTGCGACTGCTTCTTCCGCGACATCTTCGTCGCCCATCCTGTCTTCCATGTCTCCTGTGTTAAGCCCTTTCTTCGCACCCCCGTTCGTCTTCCCTCCCCCTCCCGTCCTTGTCGAGAGCGCACCTATTTACAAGGTACATAAGATCATGGACATGCGTTCTCGGGACGGGGTCACCAATACTTAGTGGATTGGGAGGGTTACGGTCCTGAGGAGAGGAGTTGGGTTCCGTCTCGGGACGTGCTGGACCGTTCACTCATTGATGATTTCCTCCGTTGCCGCCAGGATTCCTCCTCGAGTGCGCCAGGAGGCGCCGGTGAGTGGGGGGTACTGTCATGTTTTGTCATTTATTATCTTGTCTTGTCCCTGTGCTTCCCATTCTATTCGTTTCCTCTGCTGGTCTTATTAGGTTCTTTCCCTTTTTCTATCCCTCTCTCTCCCCTCCCTCTCTCACTCTCTCGCTCTCTCTTCTCTCTATCGTTCCGTTCCTGCTCCCAGCTGTTCCTATTCCCCTAATCAATCATTTAGTCTTCCCACACCTGTTCCCGATCCTTTCCCCTGATTAGAGTCCCTATTTCTTCCTTTGTGTTCCGTTCCTGTCCTGTCGGTTCCTTGTTTAGTATTCACCGTGCTGTGTTTGTGTATCGCCCTGTCGTGTCGTGTTTTCCTCAGATGCTGCGTGGTGAGCAGGTGTCTGAGTCTGTCTGGTTCAAGTGCCTTCCCGAGGCAACCTGCTGTTCACCTGCTGTTCAAGATCGAGTCTCCAGTTAGTCCTCGTCATTTCGAGTGAAAGTTGTGTTTTTTGTTTGTATTTAGTTTACTGGATTAAAGACTCTGTTTTCGCCAAGTCGCTTTTGGGTCCTCTTTCACCTGTATGACATTTTAGACATGCTCTTATCCAGAGCGACTTACAGGAGCAACTGTGGTTAATGTGCTCAAGGGCACATTGGCAGATTTTTACATTATCAGCTTGGGGATTCGGTTACTGGCCCACCTCTCCTAACCTCTAGGCTACCTGCCACCCCATATACTGTAGGCACACGCCATCATAAAAAATACAAGGCAAGTGCACTATGGTCAATAAATCTACAAACAAAACCAAAGTTAATTATTACCGCTCCTTAATGTAGCTATTTATCAAATCATGACATTAACATTTTAAACACTAACCTGTGGAGTTTCAAACTAGTCCCCGGACGTGGTAATTCTTCAGAATGAATCTGTTAAAAGAGGAAACGAATGGTATATCATGCTGTAACGCTCCATAACAGTCATATATGCACGTCAAGAGCAACGTAAAGTTAGTCATTTGTGTGAATGTTCTTTTATTACCTCCCCGGTCAAACATAAATTATGAGCAGCACTTTATGGCTCTCCAAAATTATTTGTTTTCCCCCTTTTTTCGTCTTCAGTCAGACTATCACAGAGCCCTGATTCATTGTTAGTGTCATGTTTTGTCTTATATTGTCTTGTCATTATGCTTTCCCTTCTGTTCGTTTCCCCCTGCTGGTCTTATTAGGTTCGTTCCCTTTTTCTCTCTCCTTCCCTCTCTCTCCTCTCTCTATCGTTCCGTTCCTGCTCCCAGCTGTTCCCCATTCTCCTACTCACTCATTTAGTCTTTTCACACCTGTTCCCTATCTTGTCCTCTGATTAGAGTCCCTATTTCTCCCCTTGTTTTCCGTTTCTGTCCTGTCGGATCCTTGTTTGATGTTCGCTGTGCTGTGTCATTGTCTCGCCCTGTTGTGTCTTGTCACCTTCAGATGCTGCGTGCGAGCAGGTGCCTTAGTCTGCTATGGTCGGTGCCTTCCCGGGGCAACCTACAGTTAATGGTCGAGTCTCCAGTCTGTCCTCGTCACTACGAGTGGATTTAAGTTTTTTTATGTTTTGTTTTCTGCTCTGATTGTCCAGGAGTATTGCTTTTATCCTTTACTGGAATAAAGACTCTGTTTTCGCCAAGTCGCTTTTGGGTCCTCATTCACCTGCATAACAGAAGGATCCGACCAAGAATGGACCCAGCGACTATGGATTCTCTCTACTCTACTCTCGAGTTCCAGGGAGCGATGCTCGGCAGACACGAGCAGGAATTGTCTGCTGCTCGGCAAGCCGTTGAGACCCTGGCCGCTCAGGTCTCCGACCTCTCAGGACAGTATCAGAGTCTTCGTCTCGTGCCACCAGCTACTTCCGGGTTTTCCGAGTCTCCGGAACCTAGGGTTAATAACCCACCATGTTATTCTGGGCAGCCCACTGAGTGCCGCTCCTTTCTCACCCAGTGTGATATAGTGTTCTCTCTCCAACCCAACACATACTCAAGAGAGAGAGCTCGGATTGCCTACGTCATATCACTCCTTACTGGTCGGGCTCGGCAGTGGGGCACAGCTATCTGGGAGGCAAGCGCTGAGTGTACTAACGATTATCTGAACTTTAAAGAGGAGATAATAAGGGTTTTTGATCGTTCTGTTTTTGGGAAAGAAGCTTCCTGGTCCCTGTCTTCCCTATGTCAAGGTAATCGATCCATAACGGATTACTCTATAGAATTTCGCACTCTTGCTGCCTCCAGTAACTGGAACGAGCAGGCGTTGCTCGCTCGTTTTCTGGAGGGACTCTACGCTAAGGTTAAGGATGAGATTCTCTCTCGGGAGGTTCCATCCAGCGTGGATTCTCTGATTGAACTCGCTATTCGCATTGAACGACGGGTAGATCTTCGTCACCGAGCTCATAGAAGAGAGCTCGCGTTAACTGTGTCCCCCCTCTCTCCGACACTACCATCTTTCCCCACTGACTCAGGTGTTGAGCCCATGCAGCTGGGGGGTATTCGCATTTCGACTAAGGAGAGGGAACGGAGAATCACCAACCGCCTCTGTCTCTATTGCGGTTCCGCTGGTCATTTTGTCATTTCATGTCCAGTTAAAGGCCAGAGCTCATCAGTAAGCGTAGGGCGACTGATAAGCGCTACTAGACGGTCCTCTCCGTCAAGTACCTGTACTACCTTACCGGTCCATCTACGCTGGACCGGATCGGCAGCTTCCTGCAGTGCATTAATAGACTCTGGGGCTGAGGGCTGTTTTATGGACTAAGCCTGGGCTCGGGAACATGACATTCCTCTCAGACAGTTAGGGGAGCCCACGGTCATGTTCGCCTTGGATGGTAGTCCTCTCCCCAGTATATTATATGAAACACTACCTTTAACCCTCACTGTATCTGGTAACCATAGTGAGACCATTTCTTTTTTGATTTTTTGTTCACCTTTTACACCTGTTGTTTTGGGTCATCCCTGGCTAGTGTGTCATAATCCTTCTTTTGATTGGTCTAGTAATTCTATCCTTTCCTGGAACGTTTCTTGTCATGTGAAGTGTTTAATGTCTGCTATTCCTCCTGTTTCTTCTGCTCACTCTTCACAGGAGGAACCTGGTGATTTGACAGGAGTGCCGGAGGAATATCATGGTCTGCGCACGGTCTTCAGTCGGTCCAGAACCAACTCCCTTCCTCCTCACCGGTCGTATGATTGTTGTTCTGATCTCCTCAAGAAGCGTTTTGCATCCGCACCTATCCTTGTTGCACCTGACGTCACTAAACAGTTTATTGTCGAGGTTGACGCGTCGGGGGTGGGCGTGGGAGCCATTCTGTCCCAGCGCTCCGATACTGACGATGGGGTCCACCCTTGCGCGTATTTTTCTCATCGCCTGTCACCGTCGGAACGTAACTATGATGTGGCTAACCGCGAACTGCTCGCCATCCGTTTAGCCCTAGGCAAATGGCGACAGTGGTTGGAGGGGGCGACCGTTCCTTTGTGTCGTTTGGACTGACCAAAGGAACCTTGAGTACATCCGTTCTGCCAAACGACTGAATGCGCGTCATGCTCGTTGGGCGTTGTTTTTCGCTCGTTTCGAGTTCGTTATTTCTTATTGCCCGGGAACTAAGAACACCAAGCCTCATGCTTTATCCCGTCTCTTTAGTTCTTCTGTGGCTTCTACCGATCCCGAGGGGATCCTTCCTGTTGGGCGTGTTGTCGGGTTGACTGTCTGGGGAATTGAGAGACAGGTTAAGCAAGCACTCACTCACACTCCGTCGCCACGCGCTTGTCCTAGTAACCTTCTTTTCGTTCCTGTCTCTACTCGTCTGGCTGTTCTTCAGTGGGCGCACTCTGCCAAGTTAGCTGGCCACCCCGGCGTTCGGGGTACGCTTGCTTCTATTCGCCAGCGGTTTTGGTGGCCTACTCAGGAGCGTGACACGTGCCGTTTTGTGGCTGCTTGTTCGGACTGCGCGCAGAATAAGTCTGGTAATTTTTTTTCTGCTTCTGCTCCTGGTCTTGCTGGGTCTCAGTCTGTTCCCTGCCACCGCATCTCTCCTGGTCTTGTTCCTGCCCTTGCTGTGTGGTCCTTCTGTAACTCAGTTGGTAGAGCATGGCGCTTGTAACGCCAGGGTAGTGGGTTCGATTCCCGGGACCACCCATACGAAGAATGTATGCACACATGACTGTAAGTCGCTTTGGATAAAAGCGTCCGCTAAATGGCATATATTATTATTATTATTATTTATTATTATTATATTATTATTATTATTATTATTATTATTATTACTGTGTCTCAGTCTGTCCCTAGTTGTTACTCTCCTGGCCTGTTTGGTCCTGTTTGCTCTAAAGCTTTCAGTTCTCTACCCGTGTCTCATTTTTTTTTTTTTTTTTAGAGTAGTACCCTAGTTTCCCTTTTTATCGTTTTCCGTTACTGTCCTGAAGAGAGGAGTTGGGTTCTTTCTCGGGACGTGCTGGACCGTTTGTGATCTATGATTTCCTCCGTTGCCGCCAGTGTTCCTCCTCGAGTGCGCCAGGAGGCGCTCGGTGAGTGGGGGGTACTGTCATGTTTTGTCTTATATTGTCTTGTCATTATGCTTTCCCTTCTGTTCGTTTCCCCCTGCTGGTCTTATTAGGTTCGTTCCCTTTTTCTCTCTCCTTCCCTCTCTCTCCTCTCTCTATCGTTCCGTTCCTGCTCCCAGCTGTTCCCCATTCTCCTACTCACTCATTTAGTCTTTTCACACCTGTTCCCTATCTTGTCCTCTGATTAGAGTCCCTATTTCTCCCCTTGTTTTCCGTTTCTGTCCTGTCGGATCCTTGTTTGATGTTCGCTGTGCTGTGTCATTGTCTCGCCCTGTTGTGTCTTGTCACCTTCAGATGCTGCGTGCGAGCAGGTGCCTTAGTCTGCTATGGTCGGTGCCTTCCCGAGGCAACCTACAGTTAATGGTCGAGTCTCCAGTCTGTCCTCGTCACTACAAGTGGATTTAAGTTTTTTTATGTTTTGTTTTCTGCTCTGATTGTCCAGGAGTATTGCTTTTATCCTTTACTGGAATAAAGACTCTGTTTTCGCCAAGTCGCTTTTGGGTCCTCATTCACCTGCATAACAGTTAGAGAAATGTATTCAATAAGGTTCTGATATTTTTACTAAGTGTTCAAATGATTATTTATCTATTTTTAGATCTGTACCTGTGAAAATCACAGGTGTTTTAGAAATGGGGTGATTTCATGGCTTCTCAAGACTCATTACTCAAAAATCATATTTTTATTGTATGTCATTTGTGTAGAACTGTTATTTATTTAGTCAGCGTTTTTTTTTTTTAACGCTAATGTACAACATGGGTGGTTCCAGCATCATTAACAAAAGTCACTTAATTGAGCTAACAAGAAAATACATCACTGAAGCAGAGTACTTTTAATTTGGAGACATAGTTTAGTCTCCTTTCTTTCAGTGAATATATTTTGCACCAACTGTCAAAGGGCAATTGGTTTAAGGATGAAAAATTATCGGACAGAAATATCAATTATACTGTAGTTTACTTTCACTCAATTACAGCTGACAGCATTGATGATGTATTACTGTAAGTTATTACCAGAGCAGTTTCAAAAGGTTCAGTCAAAATAGAAAGTATGTGCCTGTGTCTGTTGTACAGGGCCAAAGGTCTTTCATTGAGGAGAAACAATATGTACAATCTGATGAGTTTAGAATCTGTCATCTTCACATCTGAGAGTGTGTGTGTGTGTGTGTGTTCGTGCCTGCCTGAGTTGCATGAACGTGTACATCTATATATGTGTGTGTGTATGCGAGTGTGCGTGCATGCACGACAAGTGTGTGTTTGTGAGTTATTCCACTTTCGTGATGGGAGTGGCAAAACAATTGTTCCAGACTGATTTTCCCTTAACCCCTTAATGAACCCCATGTGTACCACTGGCCTTTCAAAAAGCTGCAAATCTCAGGCCTGGGCGAACGCCTCAGAGCAGGGGCTACTTTCCACCCAGGGCACAGGGCTCTCCACCTGGGGTGCCTCAGAGCTGGGGCTACTCTCCACCCATCCGGTTTGACTAAAGCACCAGCCATTCACCTGTACCTCATTATCCTGGCCAGGACACAGGACCCCGCCAAATAGGTTAGTGCCTGCATGTTCCAATTCCACATGCTTTCTACATGTATGTAATATTTTGTGGGTATTAAGTTGTCAGGATTGTAGATGACGTGACGGGGGACGTAATGCTGCTGTGTGCTATGGGGGGGAGTATAGAATCCTATACTCCACACTGTAGTATCCCTCAATCATGTAGTTCTTACTTTTGTAGTATACTGTAGAATGCTATCCTACACACTGTACTAGCCCTTGTCGTGTGTAGTACTTCATTTAGAATTTTGTAGATTAAAATACTATAATACACACATTAGTATCGCTCAATCATGTAGTGCTTACTTTAGAATGTTGTAGTGTACTGGAAAATACTATACTGCATTGTAGTATCACACAATTGTGTAGTACATACTATATGATTTTGTAGTATACTGGATAATACTATACTACACACTGTAGTATCCCCCTGATCGTGTAGTACTTACTATAGAATTTTGTAGTATGCTGAATAATATTATACTACACATTACAGTATCTCTTGATAATGTAGTGCTTACTTTAGAATGTTGTAGTATACTGTGTAGAATGCTATACTAGACACTGTAGTATCCCTTGATCAAGTAGTGTTTACTTTTGAATTTTTAGATTGATATAACTGCTAGCTCGCTTTACTACTACCTGCTAGCTTTGTTTACGCTGTTTTGATCTGAATGTGCTGTCCTTGGGGAGCTCATACCAAGGATTTCCTCTGAGGTTCCCCCTCGATCACTGTAGTAACCCTTTGATTAATTGATTTTAAATGACTATTTCAAAACACAATATTTCACAAATGGGAATGTACATTTGTAGAGAATAACACAAAAAAAAGTTGTGGTCCGAGTTCAGAAATCTACACATATACAGCTAACCCACATGAAAGATTCTGTAGTATTACTATATTTATATACTATAGTATTCACTGGAGTGTTTTTGCGGATATGACTGTAGTATACTATTGTATTTGCTGTAGTTTTTTTGCAGACGTGAGTGTAGTATACTATAGTATTCACTGTAGTGTTTTTGCAGATATGACTGTAGTATACTATTGTATTCACTGTAGTTTTCTTTGCAGACATGAGTGTAGCATACTATAGTATTCACTGTAGTGTTTTTGTGAACTTTACTGAAGTATTTAATGTTGTGTTTTTGATTACATGAATGCATTACATGACCGTATTCACTATAGTGTTTTTCGGGACATGACTGTATGCTACAGTATTTACTGTATAAAACATTTTGAGAATGAATATAAAAAAGTTTTAGCAGTAATGTAAGACATGACTTTAACCTCTTGAAGCTAGGGGGCACTATTTTTATTTTTGAAAAATAACGTTCCCAAAGTAAATGGCCTATTTCTCATGACCAGATGCTAGAATATGCATATAATTGACAGATTAGGATAGAAAACAGTTACCACAACTGTACAAATATTGTCTGTGTTCCTATGCAGGCCTGTCCTCCATTTAAAGGGATATCAACCAGATTCCTTTTTCTGTTGGTTCCCTAAGGTGTCAACAGTCTTTAGACATATTTCAGGCTTTTATTTTGAAAAATGAGCATGAAGGATCACATTGCGTAAGTGGAGAGGTGGGGGCTCTCAGAGTGAGTTGGTGCGAAATTGAGTAAACCGGCCATTGTTTCTCCCGCTGTTATGGAAAAAGCTACACACTCGGTTGATATATTATCGAAAATATATTTTAAAAACTACGTGAGGAATGATTATAAAAAACGTTTGACATGTTTCTGTAGACATTATGAAGACTATTTGGAATTTCCGTCTGCGTTGTCGTGACTGCTCTTTCCTGTGGATTTCTGAACATAACACGACAAACAAACGTTGGTATTTTGGGTATAAAATAATCTTTATGGAACAAAAGGAACATTTGCTCTGTAACTGGGAGTCTCGTGAGTGAAAACATCCGAAGATCATCAAAGGTATACAGTTAATTTGATTGCTTTTCTGATTTTCATGACCAAGCTTCCTGATGCTAAGTGTACATAATGCTATGCTAGGCTTTCGATAAACTTACACAAACGCTTGGATTGCTTTCGCTGTAAAGCATAATTTCAAAATCTGAGACGACGGGGTGATTGACAAAAGGCTAAGCTGTGTTTCAAAATATTGCACTTGTGATTTCATGAATATGAATATTTTCTAGTAATATTTTTTGACTGTTGCGCTATGCTATTCAGCGGTTGCAGACGAAAATTATCCCGCTACAGGAATGGGTAGCGTCAAGAAGTTAACCTCTCTAGGGTATGTGGGACGCTAGCATCCCATCTGGCCAACATCCAGTGAGGTTGCAGAGCGCCAAATTCAATTACAGAAATGCTCATTATAAAAATTCAGAAAACAAAACATAGGTTTAAAGATGAACTTCTTGTTAATCCAACCACAGTGTCATATTTATAAAATGCTTTTCGGCGAAAGCATAACTAGCCCAGATCATAGCCCAGTTGACAAATTATTACAAATAGTAACCAGCCAAGCAGAAGCGTTACAAAACTGATCTTCATATGGTGGCAATCAGAAGACATTAATTTACTCAATAAATGTTCATTTTGTTCGATGAAGTCTCTTTATATCCAAAAACCTCAGTTTTGTTAGTGCGTATTCTTCAGTAATCCACAGGCTCAAACTCAGTCAAAACAATCAGAAAAAAATCAAAATTGTATCCGTAAAGTTCATAGAAACATGTCAAACGATGTATATATTCAATCCTCAGGTTGTTTTTTTAGCCTAAATTATCTATAATATTTCAACCGGACAATAACGCCATCAATATAAAAGGTAAACAAGAAATGCACATGCGCCTGAAAAAACTCTGCGTCATGTTAGGGTCCACTCGTTCAAACTGGTCTTACTCCCTCATTTATAAGAATCGAGTGGAAGGCATAGGTACTGCAATTGGAGTCCTAAGTCAATGGATACTGTAATGGCGTTGAATAGAAAACTACAAAACCAACAACAAAAAAACAACTTCCTGAATGGATTTTTCTCAGGTTTTCACCTGCTAAATAAGTGCTGTTATACTCACAGACACTATTTTAACGGTTTTGGAAACTTTAGAGTGTTTCTATCCGAATCTACCAGTTATATGCATATCATAGCTTCTGGGGCCGAGTAGCAGGCCGTTTAATTTGGACATGCTTTTCATCCAAAATTCCGAATGCTGCCCCCTACCCTAGAGAGGTTATGTAGTATTCACTATAGTGTTTTGCGGATATGACTGTAGTACACTGCGGTATTTATTGTAGTGTTTTTGAGAACATGATTGTATTTACTGATTGTAGTTGTGTACATGACTAGTATACTGTTACATGTTATGTAAGGGAATTACCCCCCTGTATTGGACAAAAATTAATGGGAAGTCATTGGCATCGGACAAACCATATACACATTGTCCAATACCACCCAATTCGGCGTTGATTCATGCAAAGTGTATTGCAAATGCCATATGGCCATTGCCAGTTGTAACACTTTAAGTTAAGAATTGACTGATCTACGATCTACACAGGGTTGAATGTAGTCATTTTCACCTTCGAAGGTTATGTACATCAAAACACCTTTTGGGTCAAGTTAACCACTTCCGGTTGCTCCAGGACGCTTAGAATCAACACAGGTAGACCTCATAGTGGTCTGATGGACTGTCATAGAAGACAGGTTCATAAGGCATTCATAACCCACATAGGCGTCAGATTGAATTTAGAGGTGCAAGCAATGTATTCCTATGGGGAGAGAAGTCAATGCAAACTGTTTGAAGTAAACACCTTCTTTTAACTGTTAAGGGTTAATGCCACACAGTCAAGGTTAGGCTTGCACAGATCGGGAGGATCTTAGGAACGTACCTGAGGTCAAATTGTGCTTCTCACCCTAACGGTTCTCTCACTGTCACCCAAAAGCAAATAACATTGAGGGCTAGGCTTCATTTTGGTTCTTCTTTTTTTCAAGGTCACTGCACTCGAGCGAGCTGCGGTCAAGCGGGGCGTCTCGTTGAACTCGGCACAGTCTGGAGACTATGGTGATGCCATTTTTTGTGTTGATTTCAGAATGCCATTTTGGTGATGGTCCCTCTCCGTTTAAACATATTGCAAATGTACAAAAGTCAACTAGCAAGTCAGTGTCCATCAGTCAATTAGATGTCATTTTGACACCAAACTGATACAAATTGACACCAAACCCACTTTTTCCAACTCATTTAGAAGCCAACTATCACATATGTCAGAGCAGGCCCATAATTCACAGCGCCTTTAGTTTAAAACATAATAAAAACGTAAAACACATTGTTACATTCTAGCTGCGGGTCCAGGTCGGACATTATGTGAAGGCCTATGTGGGGCAACCCCGAATCCCGAGTTTCGGCTCGATAGGTCCTTCGGTGCCCGAGTAAAACCCTAATTGGTGCAAATCCACTTTTTTCCATGCCTTGCTATGGGGTCCTTGAATTAGCTATCGGACAGAAACGTTGGGGTCCGTCTCTATGGGCCGAGCCGGTTTCAATGCACCTAGTCTTGTGTCTCTGAGACTTTTCTAAATGTCGTCATTTTCGTAATGGTCAAAATGAATTGAAGTCATTGCAAATGTACGAAGCTGTTTCTCGGTCCGAGAACCTTCTAGAGCCACCTAACTCACCACACACTATCGACCTGAGGTCTAGAACAGGTTTCTAAAGTTTCGGAACTCTAGGTCTGACGGTTCTTTTTTAGCTCGAACAAAGCTAACTATTGGAGGCACTGTCAGTCTCTACGCACCCCAATACGTCCCTCCTTCCAAGTTGTGTGTCTGTGTGTGATTTAGTTTTCCTTTGAAATTTTATGGGAAAAATGACTGATTTACAGTTCATGGGGGTTGCCTAATCACACATATGAAGTTTTGGACAGATCTGACTTTTTTAACCCCTCGAAACAGCCCAAGAGACACCAATTATGGCACTTCCGGTTGGCACAGGAAGCTATAAGTCAACACATATCCTCATTGGGGTATGCTGTTACAGAATCCTGAGTTTTAAGTCTTTACGTTTAGAATTGACTGATTTACACAGGGTTGAATGTAGTAATTTTCACCTTTGAAGGTTATGTACATCAAAACACCTTTTGGGTCAATTTAACCACTTCCGGTTGCTCCAGGAAGCTTAGAATCGACACAGGTAGACCTCATAGTAGTCTGATGGACTGTCATAGAAGACAGGTTCATTAGGCATTCATAACCCACATAGGCTTCAGGTTGAATTTAGAGGTGCAGGCAATGTATTCCTATGGGGAGAGAGGTCAATGCAAACTGTTTGATGTAAACACCTTCTTTTAATTGTTAAGGTTTAATGCCACATGGTCAAGGTTAGGCTTGCACGGATCGGGAGGACCTTAGGAACGTACCTGAGGTCGAATTATGCTTCTCACCCTAACAGTTCTCTCACTGTCACCCAAAAGCAAATGACATTGAGGGCCAGCCTTCATTTTGGGCCTACTTTTCTAATGGTCGCTGTGCTTAGACCAAGCGAGCTACGGTCAAGCGGGGCATCTCGTTGAACTCGGCACGGCCTAGAGAATATGAAAATGCCATTGTAGGCTTTGTGTGTCTTTAAGCACCGCACTTTGTCACTCCATCCTTGCTGTGTGTGTGTTTATGTGTGTGTGTGTGAGAGAGAGAGCCTTTCTATGACATCTGTTGGGAGAAATGACTGACTTACAGTTTATGGCAGTTGCCTAATCACACATATGAAGTTTTGAAAAGATCTGACCTTTGTAACCCTTGGAAACTGCCACTGTGACACCATTTAAGACACTTCCGGTTGGCACAGGAAGCTATAAATAAACTCATATCCTGATTGGGGTATGCCTTCACAGAATCCTGAGTTTTAAGTCTTTACGTTAAGAACTTAGTTATTCACAGAGGGTTTAGTGAGTGTGTGTTATTTCAGAAAATCATAGAAAATCACAGAAATCTCGCAGAGCTCCGCAGCACACTTTAAAAAGATTCGTAAGAACACCCACAACTGGATCTGTAACCGTTGAAAAAAAACACCTATCCGTGAACATCACCAATCTGTCATCGTACGATTTCTCTTAAATGACGATAGATAAATGGTTGGTTCTTTTTTTATTGACACCGGAGGCTCCTTGACTTTGATGTGAAGTGGAAGAATAATTTCTCTATTTTCATTTTGGACCTTTAATCCCAGATAAATGGCCATAACTCAAAAACTGTTGAGGCCTAGACCCCATCTTGTTCGGGGCCAACTGCCCATTATGCCAAACCTACGCTCACCGAGTTTCGGCTTCGAAATATTTTCCGTTTTCAAGATAAGGCCCCGTCGTGAATCGTGATGTTTTGTCCAATAGCAATATGATTGCTTATGCCCTCTTGTGGGATATTCCGGGACAGCGGAAAAATGACCAAAATCTTATTATTTTTGTAAAACGGAAACCGAATGTCCGACAAAGTTCATTTGATGACTTCCTGGTAGGTCCGGCCCTGCCGCTCGGCCCGACGCCGTCTGCGAATTTTACAAACAATTTCGGACGTCTAGTAAGGGACCGTACATTTGCAATATGGACTTTCTCACTAACCATACAGCAACTGCCAAAATCTTCCCTTAACCTCTTCAGACTCTAGGGGCAGTATTTCATTTTTGGATAAAAAGACGTGCCCGTTTTAAGCGCAATATTTTGTCACGAAAAGATGCTCGACGATGCAAGGAATTGATAGCTTTGGAAACAAACACTCTGACGTTTCCAGAACTGCAAAGATTTTCACTGTGAGTGCCCTAGAACAAAAGCTTCAAGCAAAACCAAGATGTTTCTGCAACCAGGAAATGAACAGGATTTCTGAGGCTATGTTTTTCATTATCTCCTTATATGGCTGTGAATGCGACAGGAATGAGCCTACCCTTTCTATCGTTTCCCCAAGGGGCCTGGAGCATTGTGACGTATTTGCAGGCATATCATTGGAAGATTGACCATAATAGACTACATTTGCCAAGTGTCCGCATGGTGTCCTGCGTGGAAATTGGTGCGCAAAAATCAGCTGCTGGTATTATTCCATGGGATTCTGAGAAAAACCATGCTTCCACGAACGGCATATCAATGAAGAGATATTTGACAAAACACCTTGAGGATTGATTCAAACAACGTTTGCCATGTTTCGGTCGATATTATGGAGTTAATTCGGAAAATATTTTGACGTTTAGGTGACTGAATTTTCGGTTAGTTTCGGTAGCCAAATGCGTAGTAACAAAACGCAGCGATTTGTCCTACACAAAGAATCTTTCAGGAAAAACTGGACATCTGCTATGTAACTGAGAGTCTCCTCATTGAAACATCTGAAGTTCTTCAAAGGTAAATTATTTTATTTGATTCCTTTGCTGGTTTTTGTGAATATGTTGCATGCTAAATGCTATGCTAAATGCTATGCTAGCCATCAACACTCTTACACAAATGATTGATTTTCTATGGTTCAAAAGCATATTTTGAAAATCTGAGATGACAGTGTTGTTAAGAAAAGGCTAACCTTGAGAGCAGGCATATTTATTTCATTTCATTTGCGATTTTTAGAAATCGTTAACGGCGCGTTATGATAATGAGCTTGAGGCTGTAGTCACGATACCGGATCCGGGATGGCTCGGCGCAAGAGGTTAAGGTATGTTTATGCAGACATCAATGTAGTAAACTCAAGAAAAAAAGAAACATCCCTTTTTCAGCACCCTGCCTATCAAATATAAATCCAAATAACTTCACAGATCTTCATTGTAAAGGGTTTAAACACTGTCTCCATGCTTGTTCAATGAACCATCAACAATTCATGAAAATGCAACTGTGGAATGGTCGTTAAGACACTAACAGCTTACAGACGGTAGGCAATTAAGGTCACAGTTATGAAAACTTAGGACACTAAAGAGGCCTTTCAATTGACTCTGACAAAGAAAGATGTCGAGGGTCCCCGCTCACCTGCGTGAACGTACCTTAGGCATGCTGCAAGGAGACATGAGGACTGTAGATGTGGCCAGGGCAATAAATTGCAATGTCCGTACTGTGAGATGCTTAAGACAGCGCTACAGGGCAGGGAGACAGGATGGACAGCTGATCGTCCTCGCAGTGGCAGACCATGTGTAACCACACCTGCACATGATCGGAACATCTGAACATCTCACCTGCGGGACAGGTACAGGATGGCAAAAATAACTGCCCGAGTTACACCAGAAACGCGCAATCCCACCATCAGTGCTCAGACTGTCCGCAATAGGCTGAGAGAGGCTAGACTGAGGGATTGTAGGCCTGTTGTAAGGCAGGTCCTCACCAGACATCACCAGCAACCACGTCTCCTATGGGCATAAACCCACCGTCGCTGGACCAAACAGGACTGGCGAAGAGTGCTCTTCACTGACAAGTCGCGGTTTTGTCTCACCAGGGGTGGTGGTCGGATTTGCGTTTATCGTCGAAGGAATGAGCGTTACACCGAGGTCTTTACTGTGGAGCGGGATCAATTTGGTTGTGGAGGGTGCGTCATGGTCTGGGGCGGTGTGTCACAGCATCATCGGACTGAGAAGAGATCCTCCTCCCTCATGTGGTACCCTTCTTGCAGGCTCATCCTGACCCTCCAGCACGACAATGCCACCAGCCATACTGCTCGTTCAGTGCGCGATTTCCTGCAAGACAGAAATGTCAGTGTTCTGCCATGGCCAGCGAAGAGCTCGGATCTCAATCCCATTGAGCACGTCTGGGACATGTTGGATCGGAGGGTGAGGGCTAGGGCCATTCCACCCAGAAATTTCTGGGAACTTGCATGTGCCTTGGTGGAAGAGTGGGGTAACATCTCACAGCAAGAACTGGCAAATGTGGTGCAGTCCATGTGGAGGAGGAGATGCACCAGGTGTGTGTAACTTGTTTCATGAGTTTCTTTTTGCAGTCTTGTGATGTCTGGAGCCTGTATTGTTATGTGCGCTCCTCACTGCTTGCCTAGACTTGCAAATTGACTCGCCACCACGCTGTTTGGAGTTGGAAAAGATCAAATGAGCACATTTGTGGCAGAGTGCCTAGTAGAATAGTTGTGTACGCTTCCTAACCTGCTGATTACGGCGAGTGCTTGAAACTCTGATTGTGTTTATGCTTCACACAAATCCCACCATCCCTCTCTCTGCTGTCCTCCGCAGTTTTGAGCTTTCTCCATTGATAATGTATGGAGAACGGCGGCTTATTTCATCATATCAAATCAAATGTATTTATATTGCCCTTCGTACATCAGCTGATATCTCAAAGTGCTGTACAGAAACCCAGCCTAAAACCCCAAACAGCAAACAATGCAGGTGTTGAAGCACGTTGGCTAGGAAAAACTCCCTAGAAAGGTCAAAACCTAGGAAGAAACCAAAAGTGGAACCAGGCTGGCCAGTGCTCTTCTGAGTGTGCCGGGTGGAGAATATAACAGAACATTTGTAAGTCGCTCTGGATAAGAGCGTCTGCTAAATGACTTAAATGTAAATGTAATGTAACATGGCCAAGATGTTCAAATGATCATAAATGACCAGCATGGTCAAATAATAGGTCTGGGACAGGTAGTACGTCCGGTGAACAGGTCAGAACAGTTTAAACTGGAGCAGCAGCACGGCCAGGAGCAAGGAGTCATCAAGCCAGGTAGTTCTCAGGCATGGTCCAAGGGCTCAGGTCCTCCGAGAGAGAGAAAGAAAGAGAGAATCAGAGAGAGCATGCTTAAATTCACACAGGACACCGGATAAGACAGGAGAAGTACTCCAGATAGAACAAACTGGCCCTAGCCCCGACACATAAACTACTGCAGCATAAATACTGGAGGCTGAGACAGGAGGGGTCAGGAGACACTGTGGCCCGATCCGATGATACCCCCGGACAGGGGCAAACAGGAAGGATATAACCCCATCCACTTCACCAAAGCACAGCCCCCACACCACTAGAGGGATATCTTCAACCACCAACTTACCATCCTGAGACGAGGCCAAGTATAGCCCACAAAGATCTCCGCCACGGCACAACCCAAGGGGGGGCGCCAACCCGGATCACATCAGTGACTCAACCCACCCATGTGACGCACCCCTCCTAGGGACGGCATAAAAGAGCACCAGTAAGCCAGTGACTCAGCCCCTGTAATAGGGTTAGAGGCAGAGAATCCCAGTGGAAAGAGAGAACCGGCCAGGCAGAGACAGCAAGGGCGGTTCGTTGCTCCAGAGCCTTTCTGTTCACCTTCACACTCCTGGGCCAGACTACACTCAATCATATGCCCCACTGAAGAGATGAGTCTTCAGTAAAGACTTAAAGTTTGAGACTGAGTCTGCGTCTCTCACATGGGTAGGTAGACCATTCCATAAAAATTGAGCTCTATTGGAGAAAGCCATGCCTGCAGCTGTTTGCTTAGAAATTCTAGGGACAATTAGGAGGCCTGCGTCTTGTGACTGTAGCGTACGTGTAGGTATATACGGCAGGACCAAATCAGAGAGATAGGTAGGAGCAAGCCCATGTAATGTTTTGTAGCTTAGCAGTAAAACCTTGACATCAGCCCTTGCCTTGACAGGAAGCCAGTGTAGGGAGGCTAGCACTGGAGTAATATGATCAAATTCTTTGGTTCTAGTCAGGATTATATAAGCCGTATTTAGCACTAACTGAAGTTCATTTAGTGCTTTATCCGGGTAGACGGAAAGTAGAGCATTGCAGTAGTCAAACCTAGAAGTAACAAAAGCATGGATACATTTTTCTGCATCATTTTTGGACAGAAAGTTTGTGATTTTTTGCAATGTTACGTAGATTGAAAAAAGCTGTCCTTGAAACAGTCTTGATATGTTTGTCAAAAGAGAGATCAGGGTCCAGAGTAACGCCGAGGTCCTTCCCGGTTTTATTTGAGACGACTATACAACCATTAAGATTAATTGTCAGATTCAACAGAAGATCTCTTTGTTTCTTGGGACCTAGAACAAGCATCTCTGTTTGTCCGATTTTAAAAGTAGAAAGTTTGCAGCCATCCACTTCCTTATGTCTGAAACACAGGCTTCTAGCGAGGGCAATTTGGGGCTTCACCATGTTTAATTGAAATGTACAGCTGTGTGTCATCCGCATAGCAGTGAAAGTTAACATTATGTTTTCGAATGACATCCCCAAGAGGTAAAATATATAGTGAAAACAAGAGGTCCTAAAATGGAACCTTGAGGAACACCGAAATGTACAGTTGATTTGTCAGAGGACAAACCATGCACAGAGACAAACTGATATCTTTCCAACAGATAAGATCTAAATCAGGCCAGAACTTGTCCCCGTAGACCAATTTGGGTTTCCAATCTCTCCAAAAGAATGTGGGGACAATCTGAGGCATCACATTCAGAAACAGTTTTCCAGCTAGAAATGCAACGTATAGATCTGTACTCGTTTCTCTATTCTACATGGTAAAGGCTGTTGTAGGTGATGTATTCCTATGCAACCACCCCACACGACTCGAAACTCAAAGTTTAGGACTTCAGACTTGACTCGGACTTGAGTGCTAAGACTTGAGACCTACGTGTGACTTGTAAAACAATGACTTGGTCCCACCTCTGCCAGATACTGACTGTTACTTTATATTTTGACCCCCCCTTTGTTCAGGGACACATTATTCCATTTATGTTAGTCACATGTCTGTGGAACTTGTTCAGTTCATGTCTCAGTTGTTGAATCTTGTTATGTTCATACAAATATTTACACATGTTGAGTTTGCTGAAAATAAACGCAGTTGACAGTGAGAGGACATTTCATTTTTTGCTGAGTTTATATTGTAGTAACATCTGCCGACTAGGGTTAGCTAAAATGGCACAACTACCAGACTTCCCAGTTACTGTTAAATAAGGGGAACACCTCAACCCGAACAGAAGACACGTTTGTGACAAGCCACCTATTGAGTTGGGTCAAAGTTCTGAGAAATGCAATGGACCAGACAACTCCTATGCAAAAATATTTTTAATTGTTATAATTGTTACATCTAAACATCAGAAACGTTCTAGGCCCATTAAAGGGAAACATTACAGAGGCAGATATAAAGAACAATTTAATGGATTAAAGGTTAGAGGATTAGGTTTTCACATTCACAAGAGTACACCAAAATCACTTCTTAAATCTATTACGCTTTCTGAAATACAGAGATTCAGCTGATGACCGAAAACAGTGACAGTACTTCTGATGGTACAAAAGGAAGAACAGTTAACTACTGCATTTACATTAACAATAGATATTTTTGAAATTCAAATTACTTTACTTAAAAAAACTGTCATCTTATTGGAGGAGGGCGCAGCCAATAAATTGCCTGGAACTCAAACCAGCAAAGCCTCTCCAAACAAACCAAGTGAAAACAAAAGGACATTAGTCCAGTGGCTTTACATAATAAACATCTTGAATATTGTCACACATGAATAAACTCGCTTATGGTCAAACTCAACACATACCATTCAGAACAATCAACCACACTCCAAACATTTCTTCAAGATGGCTATAACCTTCGATTTCCCAGAACTAAAATAGACTGACTAGTTTCAGAAGAAAGTTATTTGTTTCTGGCCCTTTTGAGCCTGTAATCGAACCCACAAATGCTAATGCTCCAGATACTCAACTAGTATAAAGAAGTCCAGATTTACAACATTAACAATGTCTACACTGTATTCTGATCAATCTGATGGACAAAATAATGTGCTTTTCTTTCAAAAACAAGGACATTTCTAAGTGACCCCAAACTTTTGAAAGGTTGTGTACCTATCACATTTATGATTGTCTGAGCCGCTATATGGTATGTATCATTGGTTGTCTGATGATTGTTGATGATTTATAATACTAAAGCCAAAAAGAACTGCCAGTTGGTTTTTCATCTTTGTACAGAATTCCCTGCTCGGTGACATGCATGCGGGGGAGAAAGTGATTTATTGTACAGCACAAGTGTATAAGAAGTCCAACAAGCTGGACATCATTATAGCTGCAGAAGCACTGCAAGGAATAAGACATGTCCCGCCCTCACAAGTCTTTTGAGCCTGTGTTGGGACTGGATTAGAATGTGCTTTTTTTAATAGAAAAGCAGGTTGATTTTGTTTAGTTAATTAATTTTTTGATAGTTTGTATGATATTTGATTTATTTTTACCCACATTATTTCATTTTTTGGGATCCTTATTATTCACCCGCACAGTAGGTGGCATAATCATTTAAATTTCAGCACAAGCCTTTTATCTTATAGAAGATAAGACGAGGACTACCACACCAGTTGATATTGAACCGCTAATGGCTGAGAATTGCTAACTGCTCAGTCAAACAGCCATTTTTCTCTTCTGACTGTTATGCTGGTGAATGAGGACCCAAAAGCGACTTAACGAAAACAGAGTCTTTATTCCAGTATATGACAAAAGTAATAATCCTGGATAAATCAAGAAGAAAACAAAACAGGAAAAAAATTAAATCCACTCGTAGTAACGAGGACTGACTGGAGACTCGACCATTGACTGCAGGTTGCTTCGGGAAGGCACCGACCGTAGCAGACTAAGACACCTGCTCACACGCAGCATCTGAAGAAGACAAAACACGACAGGGCGAGACAAGGACACAGAACAGCGAACATCATACAAGGATCCGACAAGGACAAAAGCGGAAAACAAGGGGAGAAATAGGGGCTCTAATCAGAGGGCAAAATAGGGGACAGGTGTGAAAAGAGTAAATGAGTGAGTTAGGAGAATGAGGAACAGCTGGGAGCAGGAACGGAACGATAGAGAGAAGAGAGAGAGGGAGGGGGAGAGAGAGGGATAGAAAAAGGGAACGAACCTAATAAGACCAGCAGGGGGAAACGAACAGAAGGGAAAGCACAAGGACAAGACAATATATGACAAAACATGACACTGACCTGTTCTCTTTGGTACTTGGAGTGTTAATGAGAACATATTAAGTGTGGCACTTTTTGTGCATTGCCTTTGTTATGCTAACTAGGCCTGCTTTATGGCTATCCGTGCTACGGATATGTCATCTCCATTACCTGAATCTATAAAGACTCTTAAACTGAACTGCATCTCTGCCTCAGTCTATTCTTTAAACTTGAGCCCCATAGTAGATGTGCATGACCATAACCCTTAATCAGTTACAATCTTGTAACTGAAGAATATTACGGGAGGACATGAAAGAAATGTTTAAAAGCACACCTTGGTCATGTTCAGGTGAGAGTTTTGTACCTGGAAAGTCCTTTGTGTGTATTGGCTGTACAGTGTTGTTGATGTTGGTTTATTTCTGTGTTCAACCATTTTGTGACATGCAGTCTTGAAGAAATGTTTGGGATGTTGTCGGTGTGTTGAGTTTGACCGTGAGTGAGCTTATTTATCTGTGACAAATTCAAGATGTTCATTATGTAAAGCCATTGGAATAATGTCATTTGGTTTTCCGTTGGTTTGTTTGGAGAGGCTTTGCTGGTTTGAGGTCCAGGCAGTTTATTGGCAGTGCCCTACTATGAAAAGTGACTGTCTTTTAATAAGTGAAGTCATTTGTATTTCAAAAAATATTTTGTTTATGTAAATGTTGTGGTTAACTTTTCTTTTCTACCATCAGAGGTACAGTATTGTTTGTAAGTTTTCGGTCATCTTGTGAACTTGGTCAGCTAAATCTCTGAAAACACTATCTCAGAAAGCTAAATAGTGGAAGTAACATATCAAAGTGATTTTGGTTTTGTCTTGTAAAAATGTAAAGTCTCCATATTTGGAGATTGTTTAATTATTCAATTATGTCTGGTATGAGAATGGAAGCCCTATAATGCAATAGCAGGGTGTCTATGGAAGGCTGAGTTTCTTGGCTATTGATCGTGGATTAAAGTCTTTGGTATGTCTTACTACCAAATATAGCATATGAATTTATAAGTGCAGGCCGAGCCGATGATCTGTGAAACATGAACGAAATAAACACAGAATACGATGATACACACCTAATGCCGGGATTCCACAGATCATGAGGATACCTTACAGTGCCTTGTGAAAGTATTCACCCTCCTTGGCATTTTTACTATTTTGTTGCCTTACAACCTGGAATTAAAATAGAATTTTGGGGAGGTTTGTATCATTTGATTTACACAACCTCCCTACCACTTTGAAGATGGAAAATATGTTTTATTGTGAAACAAGCAAGAAATAAGACAAAAAAAACTGAAACTTGAGTGTGCATAACTATTTACCCCCCCCTAAGTCAATACTTTGTAGAGCCACCTTTTGCAGCAATTACAGCTGCAAGTCTCTTGGGATATGTCTCTATAAGCTTGGCACATCTAGCCACTGGGATTTTTGTCTATTCTTCAAGTCAAAACTGCTCCAGCTCCTTCAAGTTGAATGGCTTCCTGCTGGTGTACAGCAATCTTTAAGTCATACCACAGATTCTTAACTGGATTGAGGTCTGGGCTTTGAACTAGGCCATTCCAAGAAATGTAAATATTTCCCCTTAAACCACTCAAGTGTTGCTTTAGCAGTATGTTTAGGGTCATTTTCCTGCTGGAAGGTGAACCTCCGTCCCAGTTTCAAATCTCTGGAAGATTGAAAAACAGGTTTCCTTCAAGAATTTCCATGTATTTTGCATCATCCATCATTCCTTCAATTCTGACCAGTTTCCCAGTCACTGACGATGAAAAACATCCCCACAGCATGATGCTGCCACCACCATGCTTCACTGTGGGGATAAGGTTCTCGGGGTGATGAGAGGTTTTGGGTTTGTGCCAGCGTTTTCCTTGATGGCCAAAAAGCTCAATTTTAGTCTCATCTGACCAGAGTACCTTCTTCCATGTATTTTTTTTTTCACCTTTATTTAACCAGGTAGGCAAGTTGAGAACAAGTTCTCATTTACAATTGCGACCTGGCCAAGATAAAGCAAAGCAGTTCGACAGATACAACGACACAGAGTTACACATGGAGTAAAACAAACATACAGTCAATAATACAGTATAAACAAGTCTATATACAATGTGAGCAAATGAGGTGAGAAGGGAGGTAAAGGCAAAAAAGGCCATGGTGGCAGAGTAAATACAATATAGCAAGTAAAACACTGGAATGGTAGTTTTGCAATGGAAGAATGTGCAAAGTAGACATAAAAATAATGGGGTGCAAAGGAGCAAAATAAATAAATAAATTAAATACAGTTGGGAAAGAGGTAGTTGTTTGGGCTAAATTATAGGTGGGCTATGTACAGGTGCAGTAATCTGTAAGATGCTCTGACAGTTGGTGCTTAAAGCTAGTGAGGGAGATAAGTGTTTCCAGTTTCAGAGATTTTTGCAGGTCGTTCCAGTCACTGGCAGCAGAGAACTGGAAGGAGAGGCGGCCAAAGAAAGAATTGGTTTTGGGGGTGACCAGAGAGATATACCTGCTGGAGCGTGTGCTACAGGTGGGAGATGCTATGGTGACCAGCGAGCTGAGATAAGGGGGGACTTTACCTAGCAGGGTCTTGTAGATGACATGGAGCCAGTGGGTTTGGCGACGAGTATGAAGCGAGGGCCAGCCAACGAGAGCGTACAGGTCGCAATGGTGGGTAGTATATGGGGCTTTGGTGACAAAATGGATTGCACTGTGATAGACTGCATCCAATTTGTTGAGTAGGGTATTGGAGGCTATTTTGTAAATGACATCGCCAAAGTCGAGGATTGGTAGGATGGTCAGTTTTACAAGGGTATGTTTGGCAGCATGAGTGAAGGATGCTTTGTTGCGAAATAGGAAGCCAATTCTAGATTTAACTTTGGATTGGAGATGTTTGATATGGGTCTGGAAGGAGAGTTTACAGTCTAACCAGACACCTAAGTATTTGTAGTTGTCCACGTATTCTAAGTCAGAGCCGTCCAGAGTAGTGATGTTGGACAGGCGGGTAGGTGCAGGTAGCGATCGGTTGAAGAGCATGGATTTAGTTTTACTTGTATTTAAGAGCAATTGGAGGCCACGGAAGGAGAGTTGTATGGCATTGAAGCTTGCCTGGAGGGTTGTTAACACAGTGTCCAAAGAAGGGCCGGAAGTATACATAATGGTGTCGTCTGCGTTGAGGTGGATCAGGGACTCACCAGCAGCAAGAGCGACCTCATTGATGTATACAGAGAAGAGAGTCGGTCCAAGAATTGAACCCTGCGGCACCCCCATAGAGACTGCCAGAGGTTCAGACAGCAGACCCTCCGATTTGACACACTGAACTCTATCAGAGAAGTAGTTGGTGAACCAGGCGAGGCAATCATTTGAGAAACCAAGGCTGTTGAGTCTGCCGATGAGGATGTGGTGGTTGACAGAATCGAAAGCCTTGGCCAGATCAATGAATACGGCTGCACAGTAATGTTTCTTATCGATGGCGGTTAAGATATCGTTTAGGACCTTGAGCGTGGCTGAGGTGCACCCATGACCAGCTCTGAAACCAGATTGCACAGCAGAGAAGGTATGGTTAGATTCAAAATGGTCGGTAAATCTGTTTGTTGACTTGGCTTTCGAAGACCTTAGAAAGGCAGGGTAGGATAGATATAGGTCTGTAGCAGTTTGGGTCAAGAGTGTCCCCCCCTTTGAAGAGGGGGATGACCGCAGCTGCTTTCCAATCTTTGGGAATCTCAGACGACACGAAAGAGAGGTTGAACAGGCTAGTAATAGGGGTGGCAACAATTTCGGCAGATAATTTTAGAAAGAAAGGGTCCAGATTGTCTAGCCCGGCTGATTTGTAGGGGTCCAGATTTTTCAGCTCTTTCAGAACATCAGCAGAATGGATTTGGGAGAAGGAGAAATGGGGAAGGCTTGGGCAAGTTGCTGTTGGGGGTGTAGTGCTGTTGACCGGGGTAGGAGTAGCCAGGTGGAAAGCATGGCAAGCCGTAGAAAAATGCTTAAAAATGCTTATTGAAATTCTCAATTATGGTGGATTTATCAGTGGTGACAGTGTTTCCTATCTTCAGTGCAGTGGGCAGCTGGGAGGAGGTGTTCTTATTCTCCATGGACTTTACAGTGTCCCAGAACTTTTTTGAGTTAGTGTTGCAGGAAGCAAATTTCTGCTTGAAAAAGCTAGCCTTGGCTTTTCTAACTGCCTGTGTATAACGGTTTCTAGCTTCCCTGAATAGCTGCATATCACGGGGGCTGTTCGATGCTAATGCAGAACGCCATAGGATGTTTTTGTGTTGGTTAAGGGCAGTCAGGTCTGAGGAGAACCAAGGGCTATATCTGTTCCTGGTTCTAAATTTCTTGAATGGGGCATGTTTATTTAAGATGGTTTAGGAAGGCATTTTAAAAAAATATCCAGGCATCCTCTACTGACGGGATGAGATCAATATCCTTCCAGGATACCCCGGCCAGGTCGATTAGAAAGGCCTGCTCGCTGAAGTGTTTCAGGGAGCGTTTTACAGTGATGAGTGGAGGTCGTTTGACCGCTGACCCATTACGGATGCAGGCAATGAGGCAGTGATCGCTGAGATCTTGGTTGAAGACAGCAGAGGTGTATTTAGAGGGGAAGTTGGTTGGGATGATATCTATGAGGGTGCCCGTGTTTAAGGCTTTGGGGGGGGGTACCTGGTAGGTTCATTGATAATTTGACTGAGATTGAGGGCATCAAGTTTAGATTGTAGGATGGCTGGGGTGTTAAGCATGTTCCAGTTTAGGTCGCCTAGCAGCACGAGCTCTGAAGATAGATGGGGGGCAATCAGTTCACATATGGTGTCCAGAGCACAGCTGGGGGCAGAGGGTGGTCTATAGCAGGCGGCAACGGTGAGAGACTTGTTTTTAGAGAGGTGGATTTTTAGAAGTAGAAGTTCAAATTATTTGGGTACAGACCTGGATAGTAGGACAGAACTCTGCAGGCTATCTTTGCAGTAGATTGCAACACCGCCCCCTTTGGCAGTTCTATCTTGTCTGAAAATGTTGTAATTTGGAATTAAAATTTCAGAATTTTTGGTGGTCTTCCTAAGCCAGGATTCAGACACAGCTAGAACATCCGGGTTGGCAGAGTGTGCTAAAGCAGTGAATAGAACAAACTTAGGGAGGAGGCTTCTAATGTTAACATGCATGAAACCAAGGCTATTACGGTTACAGAAATCATCAAAAGAGAGCGCCTGGGGAATAGGAGTGGAGCTAGGCATTGCAGGGCCTGGATTCACCTCTACATCGCCAGAGGAACATAGGAGGAGAAGAATAAGGGTACGGCTAAAAGCAATAAGAATTGGTCGTCTATAACGTCTGGAACAGAGAGTAAAAGGAGGTTTCTGGGGGCGATAAAATAGCATCAAGGTATAATGTACAGACAAAGGTATGGTAGGATGTGAATACAGTGGAGGTAAACCTAGGTATTGAGTGATGAAGAGAGAGATATTGTCTCTAGAAACATCATTGAAACCAGGAGATGTCATTGCATGTGTGGGTGGTGGAACTAATAAATTGGATAATGTATAGTGAGCAGGACTAGAGGCTCTACAGTGAAATAAGCCAATAAACACTAACCAGAACAGCAATGGACAAGACATATTGACATTAAAGAGAGGCATCCTTAGTCGAGTGATCAAAAGAGTCCAGAGAGTGGAGTGGTTGGTTTCGGGGTCAAGGCGATTTAGACAGTTAGCCAGGACATCGGTAGCAAGCTAGCATAGGAAGGGGGTCTGTTGTTAGCCACCTCTTGCGTTCCGTCAGTAGATTAGTGGGGTTCCGTGTGGTAGAGGGAATTAATCCAAATCACACAACAACAAAAATAAAATAAAAACAATAGATATAGATTATAGAGGCCCAAGAATAAACATAATAATAATAATAATAAAAATAAATAAATTGTCCGATTGTCTATTCTGAGAGCTGCCGGTAAGACAGCTAACGGTTAGCAGGCCGCAGATGGGCGTTCAGGTAACGTCGAGACGGAGGAGCCAGCCGGATCTCCTTCGGGTAGACAACGTCGGCAGTCCAGTTGTGAAGGCCCGGTGGGGCTCCGCGTAGGCAGTAAAACGGGTCCAGATAGGTGACTGCAGCCCAGGAGTGATTGACGGAGCTCAGGAGTGATTTACGGAGCTGGCTAGCTCCGGAGTAATTGATGTTTGCTCCGGAATCGACGAGAGCAGATAGACACACGGATAGCAGCTGGCTAGCTGTGAGATCCGGGAATGAATGTCTCGAGAGCAGTTGAAATCCAAGGACATGGAGAGAAAAATTGGTCCGGTATGTTCCGTTCCGAGCCGCGCTGCGCCGTACAAACCTGGCGATAGATTTTCAAGCTAAAGGATAGCTGATGACCACAAACCGTGGTTAGCTGAATACTAACGATTTGCCAGTAAAGAAGCTAACTAGCTTCTGATTAGCTTCTAACTAGCTCCTGGCTAGCTTCTGGCTAGCTTCTTGGAGTTTCTGGCTAGTTTCTGGCTAGCTTCTGGCTAGCTTCTTGGAGGATTGCAGATTTGAGGTAAATAATACTTATTTATAAATATAAATTGGTGAGACGGGTTGCAGGAGAGTGTTTTGAAGATGAGTTGATGGAAAATAAAAAAATGTATGTGAAAAAAAGTTGTAAATATATATATATACAGGACACGACAAGACGAGGACAAAAGACGTCTTTGGGAGTCTCCCACATGCCTTTTGGCAAACACCAAATGTGTTTGCTTACTTCTTTCTTTAAGCAATGGCTTTTTCTGGCCACTCTTCCGTAAAGCCAAGCGTGTATGGCTAAAGTGGTCCTATGGACAGATACTCCAATCTCCACTGTGGAGCTTTGCAGCTCCTTCAAGTTTATATTTGGTCCCTTTGTTACCTCTTTGATTAATGTCCTCCCTTGTGTGGTCCGTGAGTTTTGGTGGGCGGCACTCTCTTGGCAGGTTCGTTGTGGTGCCATATTATTTCCACTTTTAATACTGGATTTATTGGTGCTCCTTGGGATGTTCCTTTGTCCCTGACCTGTTTGGAGAGCTCCTTGGTCTTCGTCTTCATGGTCTTGCTTGCTTGATGGTGCCCCTTGCTTTGTGATGTTGCAGACTCTGGGGCCTTTCAGAACAGGTGCATATATACTGAGATCATGTGACACTTAGATTGCACACAGGTGGACTTTTATTTGGTTGCACCAGATCTTATTTGGGGGCTACATAGCAAAGGGGGTGAATACATATTCGCGCAGCCCTTGTCCGTTTTATTTTCTTTTGAAACAAGTAATTTATTTATTTAAGTAATTTATTTCATTTTACTTCACCAAAACTTTACTTTGTAAGTTTTCGGTCATCTTGTGAACTTGGTCAGCTAAATCTCTGAAAACACTATCTCAGAAAGCTAAATAGTGGAAGTAACATATCAAAGTGATTTTGGTTTTGTCTTGTAAAAATGTAAAGTCTCCATATTTGGAGATTGTTTAATTATTCAATTATGTCTGGTATGAGAATGGAAGCCCTATAATGCAATAGCAGGGTGTCTATGGAAGGCTGAGTTTCTTGGCTATTGATCGTGGATTAAAGTCTTTGGTATGTCTTACTACCAAATATAGCATATGAATTTATAAGTGCAGGCCGAGCCGATGATCTGTGAAACATGAACGAAATAAACACAGAATACGATGATACACACCTAATGCCGGGATTCCACAGATCATGAGGATACCTTACAGTGCCTTGTGAAAGTATTCACCCTCCTTGGCATTTTTACTATTTTGTTGCCTTACAACCTGGAATTAAAATAGAATTTTGGGGAGGTTTGTATCATTTGATTTACACAACCTCCCTACCACTTTGAAGATGGAAAATATGTTTTATTGTGAAACAAGCAAGAAATAAGACAAAAAAAACTGAAACTTGAGTGTGCATAACTATTTACCCCCCCCTAAGTCAATACTTTGTAGAGCCACCTTTTGCAGCAATTACAGCTGCAAGTCTCTTGGGATATGTCTCTATAAGCTTGGCACATCTAGCCACTGGGATTTTTGTCTATTCTTCAAGTCAAAACTGCTCCAGCTCCTTCAAGTTGAATGGCTTCCTGCTGGTGTACAGCAATCTTTAAGTCATACCACAGATTCTTAACTGGATTGAGGTCTGGGCTTTGAACTAGGCCATTCCAAGAAATGTAAATATTTCCCCTTAAACCACTCAAGTGTTGCTTTAGCAGTATGTTTAGGGTCATTTTCCTGCTGGAAGGTGAACCTCCGTCCCAGTTTCAAATCTCTGGAAGATTGAAAAACAGGTTTCCTTCAAGAATTTCCATGTATTTTGCATCATCCATCATTCCTTCAATTCTGACCAGTTTCCCAGTCACTGACGATGAAAAACATCCCCACAGCATGATGCTGCCACCACCATGCTTCACTGTGGGGATAAGGTTCTCGGGGTGATGAGAGGTTTTGGGTTTGTGCCAGCGTTTTCCTTGATGGCCAAAAAGCTCAATTTTAGTCTCATCTGACCAGAGTACCTTCTTCCATGTATTTTTTTTTCACCTTTATTTAACCAGGTAGGCAAGTTGAGAACAAGTTCTCATTTACAATTGCGACCTGGCCAAGATAAAGCAAAGCAGTTCGACAGATACAACGACACAGTGTTACACATGGAGTAAAACAAACATACAGTCAATAATACAGTATAAACAAGTCTATATACAATGTGAGCAAATGAGGTGAGAAGGGAGGTAAAGGCAAAAAGGCCATGGTGGCAGAGTAAATACAATATAGCAAGTAAAACACTGGAATGGTAGTTTTGCAATGGAAGAATGTGCAAAGTAGACATAAAAATAATGGGGTGCAAAGGAGCAAAATAAATAAATAAATTAAATACAGTTGGGAAAGAGGTAGTTGTTTGGGCTAAATTATAGGTGGGCTATGTACAGGTGCAGTAATCTGTAAGATGCTCTGACAGTTGGTGCTTAAAGCTAGTGAGGGAGATAAGTGTTTCCAGTTTCAGAGATTTTTGCAGGTCGTTCCAGTCACTGGCAGCAGAGAACTGGAAGGAGAGGCGGCCAAAGAAAGAATTGGTTTTGGGGGTGACCAGAGAGATATACCTGCTGGAGCGTGTGCTACAGGTGGGAGATGCTATGGTGACCAGCGAGCTGAGATAAGGGGGACTTTACCTAGCAGGGTCTTGTAGATGACATGGAGCCAGTGGGTTTGGCGACGAGTATGAAGCGAGGGCCAGCCAACGAGAGCGTACAGGTCGCAATGGTGGGTAGTATATGGGGCTTTGGTGACAAAATGGATTGCACTGTGATAGACTGCATCCAATTTGTTGAGTAGGGTATTGGAGGCTATTTTGTAAATGACATCGCCAAAGTCGAGGATTGGTAGGATGGTCAGTTTTACAAGGGTATGTTTGGCAGCATGAGTGAAGGATGCTTTGTTGCGAAATAGGAAGCCAATTCTAGATTTAACTTTGGATTGGAGATGTTTGATATGGGTCTGGAAGGAGAGTTTACAGTCTAACCAGACACCTAAGTATTTGTAGTTGTCCACGTATTCTAAGTCAGAGCCGTCCAGAGTAGTGATGTTGGACAGGCGGGTAGGTGCAGGTAGCGATCGGTTGAAGAGCATGGATTTAGTTTTACTTGTATTTAAGAGCAATTGGAGGCCACGGAAGGAGAGTTGTATGGCATTGAAGCTTGCCTGGAGGGTTGTTAACACAGTGTCCAAAGAAGGGCCGGAAGTATACATAATGGTGTCGTCTGCGTTGAGGTGGATCAGGGACTCACCAGCAGCAAGAGCGACCTCATTGATGTATACAGAGAAGAGAGTCGGTCCAAGAATTGAACCCTGCGGCACCCCCATAGAGACTGCCAGAGGTTCAGACAGCAGACCCTCCGATTTGACACACTGAACTCTATCAGAGAAGTAGTTGGTGAACCAGGCGAGGCAATCATTTGAGAAACCAAGGCTGTTGAGTCTGCCGATGAGGATGTGGTGGTTGACAGAATCGAAAGCCTTGGCCAGATCAATGAATACGGCTGCACAGTAATGTTTCTTATCGATGGCGGTTAAGATATCGTTTAGGACCTTGAGCGTGGCTGAGGTGCACCCATGACCAGCTCTGAAACCAGATTGCACAGCAGAGAAGGTATGGTTAGATTCAAAATGGTCGGTAAATCTGTTTGTTGACTTGGCTTTCAAGACCTTAGAAAGGCAGGGTAGGATAGATATAGGTCTGTAGCAGTTTGGGTCAAGAGTGTCCCCCCCTTTGAAGAGGGGGATGACCGCAGCTGCTTTCCAATCTTTGGGAATCTCAGACGACACGAAAGAGAGGTTGAACAGGCTAGTAATGGGGTGGCAACAATTTCGGCAGATAATTTTAGAAAGAAAGGGTCCAGATTGTCTAGCCCGGCTGATTTGTAGGGGTCCAGATTTTTCAGCTCTTTCAGAACATCAGCAGAATGGATTTGGGAGAAGGAGAAATGGGGAAGGCTTGGGCAAGTTGCTGTTGGGGGTGTAGTGCTGTTGACCGGGGTAGGAGTAGCCAGGTGGAAAGCATGGCCAGCCGTAGAAAAATGCTTAAAAATGCTTATTGAAATTCTCAATTATGGTGGATTTATCAGTGGTGACAGTGTTTCCTATCTTCAGTGCAGTGGGCAGCTGGGAGGAGGTGTTCTTATTCTCCATGGACTTTACAGTGTCCCAGAACTTTTTTGAGTTAGTGTTGCAGGAAGCAAATTTCTGCTTGAAAAAGCTAGCCTTGGCTTTTCTAACTGCCTGTGTATAACGGTTTCTAGCTTCCCTGAATAGCTGCATATCACGGGGGCTGTTCGATGCTAATGCAGAACGCCATAGGATGTTTTTGTGTTGGTTAAGGGCAGTCAGGTCTGAGGAGAACCAAGGGCTATATCTGTTCCTGGTTCTAAATTTCTTGAATGGGGCATGTTTATTTAAGATGGTTTAGGAAGGCATTTTAAAAAAATATCCAGGCATCCTCTACTGACGGGATGAGATCAATATCCTTCCAGGATCGATTAGAAAGGCCGATTAGAAAGGCCTGCTCGCTGAAGTGTTTCAGGGAGCGTTTTACAGTGATGAGTGGAGGTCGTTTGACCGCTGACCCATTACGGATGCAGGCAATGAGGCAGTGATCGCTGAGATCTTGGTTGAAGACAGCAGAGGTGTATTTAGAGGGGAAGTTGGTTGGGATGATATCTATGAGGGTGCCCGTGTTTAAGGCTTTGGGGGGGGTACCTGGTAGGTTCATTGATAATTTGAGTGAGATTGAGGGCATCAAGTTTAGATTGTAGGATGGCTGGGGTGTTAAGCATGTTCCAGTTTAGGTCGCCTAGCAGCACGAGCTCTGAAGATAGATGGGGGGCAATCAGTTCACATATGGTGTCCAGAGCACAGCTGGGGGCAGAGGGTGGTCTATAGCAGGCGGCAACGGTGAGAGACTTGTTTTTAGAGAGGTGGATTTTTAGAAGTAGAAGTTCAAATTATTTGGGTACAGACCTGGATAGTAGGACAGAACTCTGCAGGCTATCTTTGCAGTAGATTGCAACACCGCCCCTTTGGCAGTTCTATCTTGTCTGAAAATGTTGTAATTTGGAATTAAAATTTAAGAATTTTTGGTGGTCTTCCTAAGCCAGGATTCAGACACAGCTAGAACATCCGGGTTGGCAGAGTGTGCTAAAGCAGTGAATAGAACAAACTTAGGGAGGAGGCTTCTAATGTTAACATGCATGAAACCAAGGCTATTACGGTTACAGAAATCATCAAAAGAGAGCGCCTGGGGAATAGGAGTGGAGCTAGGCATTGCAGGGCCTGGATTCACCTCTACATCGCCAGAGGAACATAGGAGGAGAAGAATAAGGGTACGGCTAAAAGCAATAAGAATTGGTCGTCTATAACGTCTGGAACAGAGAGTAAAAGGAGGTTTCTGGGGCGATAAAATAGCATCAAGGTATAATGTACAGACAAAGGTATGGTAGGATGTGAATACAGTGGAGGTAAACCTAGGTATTGAGTGATGAAGAGAGAGATATTGTCTCTAGAAACATCATTGAAACCAGGAGATGTCATTGCATGTGTGGGTGGTGGAACTAATAAATTGGATAATGTATAGTGAGCAGGACTAGAGGCTCTACAGTGAAATAAGCCAATAAACACTAACCAGAACAGCAATGGACAAGACATATTGACATTAAAGAGAGGCATCCTTAGTCGAGTGATCAAAAGAGTCCAGAGAGTGGAGTGGTTGGTTTCGGGGTCAAGGCGATTTAGACAGTTAGCCAGGACATCGGTAGCAAGCTAGCATAGGAAGGGGGTCTGTTGTTAGCCACCTCTTGCGTTCCGTCAGTAGATTAGTGGGGTTCCGTGTGGTAGAGGGAATTAGTCCAAATCACACAACAACAAAAATAAAATAAAAACAATAGATATAGATTATAGAGGCCCAAGAATAAACATAATAATAATAATAATAATAAAAATAAATAAATTGTCCGATTGTCTATTCTGAGAGCTGCCGGTAAGACAGCTAACGGTTAGCAGGCCGCAGATGGGCGTTCAGGTAACGTCGAGACGGAGGAGCCAGCCGGATCTCCTTCGGGTAGACAACGTCGGCAGTCCAGTTGTGAAGGCCCGGTGGGGCTCCGCGTAGGCAGTAAAACGGGTCCAGATAGGTGACTGCAGCCCAGGAGTGATTGACGGAGCTCAGGAGTGATTTACGGAGCTGGCTAGCTCCGGAGTAATTGATGTTTGCTCCGGAATCGACGAGAGCAGATAGACACACGGATAGCAGCTGGCTAGCTGTGAGATCCGGGAATGAATGTCTCGAGAGCAGTTGAAATCCAAGGACATGGAGAGAAAAATTGGTCCGGTATGTTCCGTTCCGAGCCGCGCTGCGCCGTACAAACCTGGCGATAGATTTTCAAGCTAAAGGATAGCTGATGACCACAAACCGTGGTTAGCTGAATACTAACGATTTGCCAGTAAAGAAGCTAACTAGCTTCTGATTAGCTTCTAACTAGCTCCTGGCTAGCTTCTGGCTAGCTTCTTGGAGTTTCTGGCTAGTTTCTGGCTAGCTTCTGGCTAGCTTCTTGGAGGATTGCAGATTTGAGGTAAATAATACTTATTTATAAATATAAATTGGTGAGGCGGGTTGCAGGAGAGTATTTTGAAGATGAGTTGATGGAAAATAAAAAAATGTATGTGAAAAAAAGTTGTAAATATATATATATATACAGGACACGACAAGACGAGGACAAAAGACGTCTTTGGGAGTCTCCCACATGCCTTTTGGCAAACACCAAACGTGTTTGCTTACTTCTTTCTTTAAGCAATGGCTTTTTCTGGCCACTCTTCCGTAAAGCCAAGCGTGTATGGCTAAAGTGGTCCTATGGACAGATACTCCAATCTCCACTGTGGAGCTTTGCAGCTCCTTCAAGTTTATATTTGGTCCCTTTGTTACCTCTTTGATTAATGTCCTCCCTTGTGTGGTCCGTGAGTTTTGGTGGGCGGCACTCTCTTGGCAGGTTCGTTGTGGTGCCATATTATTTCCACTTTTAATACTGGATTTATTGGTGCTCCTTGGGATGTTCCTTTGTCCCTGACCTGTTTGGAGAGCTCCTTGGTCTTCGTCTTCATGGTCTTGCTTGCTTGATGGTGCCCCTTGCTTTGTGATGTTGCAGACTCTGGGGCCTTTCAGAACAGGTGCATATATACTGAGATCATGTGACACTTAGATTGCACACAGGTGGACTTTTATTTGGTTGCACCAGATCTTATTTGGGGGCTACATAGCAAAGGGGGTGAATACATATTCGCGCAGCCCTTGTCCATTTTATTTTCTTTTGAAACAAGTAATTTATTTAAGTAATTTATTTCATTTTACTTCACCAATTTGGACTATTTTCTGTATGTCAATTACATGAAATCCAAATAAAAATTCATCTAAATTGCAGGTTGTAATGCATTGATGCTGGAGACGCAAAGCAGGTATGGGGTGTCAAACATTTAATATGGAATGGACATGGAACGTGACAGGAACAGCGTCAGAAAACAAGTAATACAGACAAATAACAGAACAGAGTAAGGGAACTGACAAATATAGGAGAAGAAATAAACAGATGATGCGAGTGATGCGAGTGACGAGGGAAGGCAGGTGTACGTAATAGATGATAGGAGTGAGTGTCGCAGGGCAGAGAGTGGGAGCAGATGTCACAGTACTCCCCCCCCCCTTTAGGGGTGCCACCAGACGTCCCACCTGGGCGAACGGGCCGAGACATGGGCGCTGGGTAAGCCGGTTTGGGCGTGGGAGCCCAAAGAACCGGCAGGAGTGTGAGAGCCTGGCGAGCTGGCTGAGGCATGGAAGCCCGACAATTCGGCTGAGGCAAGATGCCTGTAGTTCCCGCTGCAGCGAGGGACATGTGATGCAGGGCAACCTGGCATCCTCGAGCACCAGGGGTGAAGAGCGGGAGCAGAGATGACAGTACCATCCCCCTCTTGGGGCACCAAGCGGCATCCCACCTGGGCGAACCGGCTGAGACATGGGCAAGCCGGTTGGGGCGTGGAAGCCCGACGAACCGACAGGAGCGTGGGAGCCTGGCGAGCCAGCTGAGGCAATACGCCTGTCGATCCCGCTGCAGAGAGGGAGCCTGACAATCCAGCTGAGTGTGACGTGGGATGGAAACCTGCCGAGCCAACCGAGGCAACGAAACCTCTCGAGCCAGCCAGAGGGTGGACGCCTGATGGGCTGGCTGGTTTAGGCACACCCGGTTCCATCGGTGGCGGAATCCACCCCGACATCACCAACAAAACAAACAAAAAACTCCTGGACCGGCTGGGCGAACAAGTGCTGACGATCCGGCTGAGGCCTGATGTGGGATGGGCGCCATCCGAGCCAACCGGGGCAAGGAAACCTCTCGAGCCAGCTAGGGAGTGGAAGCCCAACGAGGTGGAGATATCACCATACCAACCGGAACGCCAGTACTCCCCGATGCTTCGTATGATGGCTGCTGCATTCTGTCACATGGAATGATGTTGGAGAGGCGAAGCAGGTATGGGGAGTCAAACATTTAATATGGAACGGACATGGAACGAGACAAGTAATACAGACAAATAACAATTAATGCAGCAGTGGGGAACAGAGCAAGGGAACTGACAAATATAGGGCAGGAAATAAACAGATGATGAGTGAGTCCAAGTGAGTTCAATAACGCTGATGCGTGTGACGGGGTAAATCAGGTGTGCATAATGGATGATAGGAGTGCGCTTGAGGGCGCCAGGCTGCCCTGCATCAGTTTTTTTCAGCGATCCAATACATCATATGGTACACTTTCCATAGTTTGGTTGTAATCCAGAGAAGTTAAAGAAATATTATTATAGTATTTGTATTTTATTTATCCTTCATTTAACTAGGCAAGTCGGTTAAGATCAAATTCAAATCAAATCAGATTATTTTATAATGACGGCCAAAACCTCCCCTAACCCGGACGACGCTGGGCCAATAATGTCGATCGTGGCCAGTTACGATACAGCCCGGGATTGAACCAGGGTCTATAGTGACGCCTCTTGCACTGCGATGCAGTGCTTTAGACAGCTACGCCAATCGGTAGCTCAAAAGTACTGACAGAACCAGTCAAAAGTTTGGAGAGACCTACTCGTTCAAGGGTTTTACTTTATTTTTACTATTTTCTATATTGTAGAATAATAACATCAAAACAATGAAATAACACATATGGAATCATGTAGTAACCAAAAAGGTGTTAAACAAATCAAAGAATGTTTTATATTTGAGACTTTTCAAAGTAGCCACCCTTTGCTTGATGACAGCTATGTACACTCTTGGCATTCTCTCAACCAGCTTCATGAGGTAGTCACCTGGAATGCATTTCAATTAACAAGTGTGCCTTGATCCTTCTCAGTGCATTTGAGTCAATCAGTTGTGTTGTGACGAGGTGGGGGTTATACAGAAGATAGCCCTATTTGGTAAAAGAAACGACATCATTACTTTAAGACATGAAGGTCAGTCAAAACAGAACGTTTCAATAACTTTTAAAATTTCTTCAAGTGCAGTCGCAAAAACCATCAAGCGATGAAACCAGCACTCATGAGGCCCGCCACAGGAAAGGAAGACCCAGAGTTTCCTCTGCTGCAGAAGAGTTCATTAGAGTTACCAGCCTCAAAAATTGCAGCCCAAATCTGTGAAATAATTTCACAGAGTTAAAGTAACAGACACATCTCAACATCAAATGTTCAGAGGAGACTGTGTGAATCAGGCCTTCATGGTCGATTTTGCTGCAAAGAAAACACTACTAAAGGACAGAAGAGACTTGCTTGGGCCAAGAAACACGATCAATGGACATTAGACAGGTGTAAATTTGTCCCTTGGTCTGGAGTCCAATTATGAGCGTTTGGGGTCCAACCACTGTGTCTTTGTGAGACGTGGTGTGTGTGTGTGTATGGAAGGTCTCCGCATGTGTATTTCCCACCATAAAGCAAGGAGGAGGATGTGTTATGGTGTGGAGGTGCTTTTGCTGGTGACACTGTGATTTATTTCGAATTCAAGACACACTTAACCAGCATGGATACCGTGCTAACATTCTGAAGCAATATGCCATCCCATCTGGTTTAGGCTTAGTGGAACTATCATTTGTTTTTCAACAGGACAATGACCCAACACACCTCAAGGCTGTGTAAGGGATATTTGACCAAGAAGTAGAGTGATAGAGTGCTGTATCAGATGAGCTGGCCTCCACAATCCCCTGACCTTAACCAAAATGAGATGGTTTGGGATGAGTCGGACCTCCAAGTGAAGGAAAAGCAGCCAACAAGTGCTCAGCATCTGTGAGAACTCCTTTAATGCAACCGCTGTGTTAGATTTTTTTTAACTATAAGGAAAAAAGCATACCATGCAATAATCTAAGACGCGCTCAGAAATACACAACATTTCTCCGCCATGTTGGAGTCAACAGAAATACGAAATTACGTCATAAATATTCCCTTACCTTTGATCTTTCATCAGAATGCAGTGCCAGGAATCCTAGTTCTGCAATATATCGTTGTTTTGTTCGATAATGTCCATTACTAGTGTCCAATTAGTTACTTTTTCTAGCACGTTTAGTTCACATGTCCAAAAGCTGGTGCCGGTCCAGGCGAACTCAGACGAAAACTTCAAAAAGTTATATTCCAGGTCGAATAAACTGGTCAAACTAAGTAGAGAATCAATCTTCAGGATGTTATTATCATACATATCCAATAATGTTCCAACCGGAGCATTCGTTTTTGTCTACAGAGTAATGGAACGCATGGCGATATCATGAGAAATGCGCCTGACCAGGAACTGGCATTCTGCCAGACCACTGACTCAAATAGCTGCCCACATCACACTAGAGGCTTCATTCCACGTTCTACTGACTGTTGACATCTAGTGGAAGGCGTAGGAAGTGGGAACAGATCACTTATCTTACTGGGATGTGAATAGGCGAAGAGTTGAAAATCAACCAGCCCCAGAATTTCCACTTCCGATTTGGAAGTTTGCCTGCCATATGAGTTGTGTTAAACTCACAGACAAAATTCAAATGGTTTTAGAAACTTCAGAGTGTTTTCTATCCAATAGTAATAATAATATGCATATATTAGCATCTGGGACAGAGGAGGAGGCACTTCACTATGGGCACGCAATTCATCCAAAGTGAAAATGCTGCCCCCTATCCCTAAAAAGTTGACTGTTGGAAAACCATTCCAGGTAAAGCTGGTTGAGGGAATGGCAAGGGTGTGCAAAGCTGTCAGCAAAGCAAATGGTGGCTATTTGAATAATCTCAAATATAATATATATTTGATTTGTTTAACACTTTTTTGGTTACTACATGATTCCATATGTGTTATTTCATAGTTTGGTTGTCTTCACTATTATTCTGCAATATCGAAAATAGTAAAAATAGAGAAATTCTTGATTGAGCAGGTGTTTTAAAAGTTTTGACCAAGAGTGTGTATTTGAGTCTGAATATCTTGTCGTGCTATCAAAACACAAGGACCTACAGTAAATGCTAGACAAATGTAAATAAATTCCAAAAAATGTACTAAAAATGTTGATCATTACTGAGGCACCTAAAGGGCATTATGCATGATCAGTTCATCCATTTAATGTAATGTATTGTATGTCTCTCCCCTGCTAGCAAGTGATTCTTCTGACCTCTGCCTGGTCGGCATGGACGCATATTAACACTCCGGGTGTAACGGATGTGAAACGGCTAGCTAGTTAGCGGTGGTGCGCGCTAAATAGCGTTTCAATCGGTGACGTCACTTGCTCTGAGACCTTGAAGTAGTGGTTCCCCTTGCTCTGCAAGGGCTGTGGCTTTTGTGGAGTGATGGGTAACGATGCTTCGTGGGTGACTGTTGTTGATGTGTGCAGAGGGTCCCTGGTTTGCGCCCGGGTATGGGCGAGGGGACGGTCTAAAGTTGTACTGTTACACGGGCTCTGAACAACATTTAACCAATTTGTAAAATGATCTGTAGGGCAACTTTAATAGGGTGAAGAAAGCCAATGTGCACGATAGAAATAGATAGAGAAACCCCATTTCCATAAATTACTGCAGCCTTGCCTTTCCCAGCAGTCTGCGGAGGAAGCACCTGTTAGCCTTTCTCCCTGGCCCCCCCGCTCTCCTGCCTAGCTCCTCTCTTTCACCCCTCCCTCTATTGCTCCAACCTCCCTCCCCATAACTCTAGAACCACTCCACAAACACGTGTTTACCTTCAAAAATCTGTTTCTCCACATAGCAAGGGTTGGGGGTGGGGGTTGTTCCCCAGGCCCCTCCACTCATTCAAAACCAATTGTTGGAGGAGCAGAGAGGGAGTTTGTAAAAGAGATGTCTGTTCTGTCGGCGCTGGGGTTCAAGTTAATTCGATCAGGCACATGTTCTCTGGCCGAGGAGAACATCTGCATTCATTGGCATGGCCCCATTTGTTGCAATTTTGGGACTCATTTCCATTTGCAAGAGAGATAACTGCTCGCATATGGGAGCAGTAGATAGAAGAGGTCAATGCAATTTCTTTCACAGAAAGGACAGAGAGAGCAGGGGGAAAAATACTTACCCGGAAATCTTAGTTGGCTTAAGAAGACACAAAGATGTGGTGGATTCCTTGATTCCTGCTCTACCAGCCTAAAGAAGAATCAAGCCCAACCATCCTCATACCCGCTCCAATCACTCCTATTATCAGCTGATTGGCTCCAGTGACATGATGTTGGAGAGAGTCAAGGCAATCATCTACAGAGGTATGGCTAAGGGCTGCAGCTAAACCGCATTTGCTCTGGCAGGAAGAGCTGTAGTTCTCGGCTAATTAGGCAGCAAACTGATCCTGACAGAGGCTCTGAACTTTGGAATAATTTCACAATTCGAATAGTATCATACATTTTTGTCGGACAACCCGATATTTGAAATAGATTTTTTAACCTGAGCACTGCTGCACGAGCGAGACAGGCTGGGGCTCTATTTCACCCTGGGCACTTGCCACATTCAGACCCTTCTCTATTGCTGCAGCTGCGGAGGGTGGTGTGTGTAGCGAGCAGGGGGAAGAGAGAGAGAGAGAGACGCCAAGGAAACTCGGTTACAACTAGCTAACTTGTAGCGGCAACAATGTTATTTATCATCCCATATAGCAGTGCCTGTCTTGACTGGAGTAGCCTAGTGAAGCTAGCAAGCTAGACAAGCTATACACTACACAGGCCAAAAGTATGTGGACACGTGCACGTCAACCATCCCATTCCAAAATCATGGGCATTAATATAGAGATGGTCCCCACTTAGCTGCTATAACAGCCTCCACTCTTCTGGGAAGGTTTTCATCTAGATGTTGGAACATTGCTGCCGGGACTTGCTTCCATTCAGCCACGAGCATTAATGAGGTTGGGCACTGATGTTGGGCGATCAAGCCTAGCTCGCAGTTGACATTCCAATTCATCCCAAAGGTGCCAGATGGGGTTGAGGTCAAGGCTCTGTGCAGGCCAGTTAAGTTCTTCCACACTAACCTCGACAAACCATTTCTGTATCGACCTAGATTTGTGCACTGGGGCATTGTCATGCTGAAACGGGAAAGGTCCTTCCCCAAACTGTTGCTACAAAGTTGGAAGGGCAGAATCGTCTAGAATGTCATTATTTATCCTCCAACAAACTTTACAGTTGGCTCTATGCATTGGGGCAGGTAGCGTTCGATTGGCATCCGCCAAACCCAGATTTGTCCATTGGACGGCCAGATGATGACGCGCGACTCATCACTCCAGAGAACGCTTTTCCACTGCCGCAGAGTCCAATGGCCGTAAGCTTTACACCACTCCAGCTGACACTTGGCATTGTGCAATGATAATCTTCAGCTTGTGTGCGGCTGCTCAGCCATGGAAATCCATCTTGCATTGCATTCGTGAACTTTCACTCAACTAGCTACACATTGAGCCTCTTCGGCGCTTTGATTGGCCAACATAAACAACAATCTACACACATGAAGGCTACCGGGGTCAGCTACTGGTCTTTTAGTGGGGTGCACCATGCACAACTGTTAGTTGAAGCTTGTTGTTTTATGACATTTATCTTTTGACATGTAATGGGATATGTATGTAAGAATTTCACATTTTTATTTATTTTTATTTAGATTAAGCCTTTCAGTGTTTATCTAGTTATTATAGGCGTGTTTATTTTTAGCAAAAATTAATACTGACACAAGTATTTGAATAATAACGGCTGTTCGGATATTAAAGTAACCATGCACAACCCTACTCAACATGCTGCAGAACCATCAAGTGACAAATGACCTGCTGTCAATTCAAATGATTTAGAAAACCTTGTTAGAGGTGTTTTGGGGGTGGGGGGGGGGTATGCCTCTTTAGAAAAATCTCATAGTTAAAAGTTTTCAATACTATTCTATGTTCCTGTGGTATCAGATGAAGGCCCTAAAAATTGGCATAGACTCCAGCCACCCAAGTATGGTGGGAAAATTACAAACTCTGGTATGCATATGCACTGTATAAACCTTAAACCCGTATTTTTGCACTGTCTATTTATGTAATGTCAGAAGAAGCTAGTGTTCTTCCACTCTTGTCTTTGTGTAACTTGGTCACGCGGACAAAGACAAAGGGCCGTATGAAAGTGGCCACAGTTTTTGAGTCCATCCTGTCCATCCTGTGTAACCGTTTTCTTCCTCTTCTGACGAGGAGTATGAAGGATCGAACCAATGCGCAGAGTGGTAAGTGTTCATGTTATATTTATTTAAACTGAACACAAAACAAAATAACAAGAGAATGAACAAAAACAAAACAGTCCTTTCAGGTGCAGAAACACAAAACAGAAAACAACTACCCACAACCCATAGTGGGAAAACAGCTGACCACAACAGACAGCTGTCCCTGATTGAGAACCAACCCTGCCAAAAACAAAGAAATACAAAAACATAAAAGAACATAGAATGCCCACCCTAGTCACACCCTGGCCTAACCAAAATAGAGAATAAAAAGCCTCTCTATGGCCAGGGTGTGATATCCTGTATGGAAATATGAAGAGAACAGAGGCTAGCTTGAGCAGCATCAGGTAGATAGTAACAAAACTGGTGTCATCACTTGTTTGTATGCTATGTTCCCATCATGATCTCACACACCTGCTGAAACTGCAACGTAGACAAAGGTTGTAAAAGCTGAGACCCAACTCTTGTTCAACCGCTCCAGAATTGCAATTCTTATAATAAAGTTGTTTGAAGAATCTACAGTCTCTCTCTTCCTTTCTGGTTATAATTTCCACGACACAAGTCATAGACAGTTCTCTCTGCTACCTCTGCAAGCAAAACTGATTCATCAAGTCTGGAACCAACAGGAACCTGAACAGCTTCTACCCCCTGCTAAATAGTTCATCTGGGTAGCTATTTGGTTAACTATTTAACTATCTGCATTGACCCTTTTTGCACTAACTTTTTTCTGTTTATGTTTACTATATGTGACTTTATATCTAGTTATATGTACATATCTACCTAAATTACCTCATACCTCTGCACATCGACTCAGTTATTATTACTCATTGTGTATTTATTATTACATAAATTATTATGTGTTTTACTTTCTCTGCATTGTTGGGAAGATACTGTAAGTAAGCATTCCACTGTTTGTCCACACCTGTTGTGCTGCAGAGATGGTTGTTCTTCTGGAACAACTCCAAAGAGGAACTCTAGAGTTCTGTCAGATTGACCATCAGGTTCTTGGTCACCTCCTTGATCAAGACTCCGATTGCTCAGTTTGGCTGGGTGGCCAGCTCAAGGAAGAGTCTTGGTGGTTTTGTCATTTAATAATGATGGAGGCCACTGAGTTCTTGGGGATCTTCAACTCTGCAGACATTTTTTGGTACCCTTCCCCAAATCTGTGCCTCGGCACAATCTTGTCTTGGAGCTCCTCGGACAATTCCTTCGACCTCATGGCTTGGTTTCTGCTTTGTCATGCACTGGCAACTGTGTGACCTTGTATAGACAGGTTTGTGCCTTTCCAAATCATGTCCAATCAATTGAATTGTTGACTCCAATAGAGTTGTAGAAACAATAATCAATAGAAACTAAATGCACCTGAGCTCAATTTCGAGTCTCAACTTATTCAGTGTCTGGAATACTTATTTTAATAAAGGTATATTTTTTTATATGCAAAGTATGCAAAGTATTTTTGCTTTGTCATATGGAGTATTGTGTGTAGATTGCTTAGAATTGTTATTTATTTAATCCATTTTAGAATAAGGCTGTAACGTAACAAAATGTCGAAAAAGTCAAAAGGTCTGAACTTTCCGAAGGCATTGTATAGGTTACTTCAATCTCTTTCATATGAGCTGGACTTAAAGCGCATCCAGTAATGCTTCACTCCATCTGTGCTCTTCTGGAAATCCTTTAATTAAGACAACTTAAACCCCCAGCTTCCAAAGGGTATCAAAGTCACCAGAGAGCAATTAGGATTTAGTCGGAATAGTTAATAAAAGAGGAATCTGTTTTCCACCATAATGCCAGGACTTTGGAGATGAATCTAATTGAGTCTTTTTTTTGTGCGTGATTATTTATGATTAGAAAGTGTTAAGAAATCTGGAGGAGATATCTTGGAAAGGGGAAGTGTTTGATGCAGATCAGTGTCACAGTGATCCTACTAATTAATTATGTCCGGAACGTCTAATGGGCCGCATTTCGTTTGGGAAGATTCCGTTTTGAAGGAAAAAGGCCCCCAAACTTTTACACATTTCTTTGATGGATGAATTGAGTTTGGATTAATGTTGGAGTGATTAATAATTTCTGAGTGTGAAAGATGGTGTGTTGCTTCACTTACTGTAACTAGGGCCTGTGAAAAAGCCAAGACAATTAGCGACAATTTCCAGAGTGAAAAAGGAAAGTTCAAAATGTGATCCAACACATGAAGTACACAATAAATGGGCTTATGATATATTTTTTTCAATCGAAAAATACAACTTTTAATCAGAAGAGCTATGGTATATTCCTCCGTATTCTGCTTATTGAATATAATCTGCTCAACCAGGAGCTTAAAATAGCATTACAAAAAAAAACATCCTCATTTGAGCATAATATAAAGGTATATTGAATACATTGTATTGGTCCTAGAGTTGTGAAAATATGCAGAACACAGTAAATAAAAATGGAGTGGCAATAATGGAGTGACAAGAAAATTATCTTTATAATTACTGTGCCCTAAAATTACACTTCATCGATCTCACAAACCCATTTTTTTATCATATTACTCCAGTGCTAGCCTCTCTACAACGGCTTCCTGGTAAGGGAAGGGATGATTTCAAGGTTTACTCCTAAACCTACAAAGCATTACATGGGCTTGCTCCTACCTATTTTTTACGATTTGGTCCTGCCGTACATACCTACACGTATGCTACGGTCACAAGACGCAGGCCTCCTTACTGTCCCTAGAATTTCTAAGCAAACAGCTGGAGGCAGGGCTTTCTCCTATAGAGCTCCATTTTAATGGAATTGTCTGCCTATCCATGTGACAGACGCAGACTCGGTCTCAACCTTTAAGTCTTTACTGAAGACTCATCTCTTCAGTAGGTCCTATGATTGAGTGTAGTCTGGCCCAGGAGTGTGAAGATGAACGGAATGGCACTGGAGCAACTAACCGCCCTTGCTGTCTCTGCCTGGCCGGTTCCTCTCTCTCCACTGGAATTATCTGCCTCAAACCCTATTACAAGGGCTGAGTCACTGGCTTACTGGTGCTCATCCATGCCATCCTGAAGAGGGGTGCGTCACTTGAGTGAGTTGAGTCACTAACGTGGTCTTCCTGTCCAGGTTGGCGCCCCCCCTTGGGTTGTACCGTGGGGGAGATTTTCATGGGCTATACTCGGCCTTGTCTCAGGATAGTAAGTTGGTGGTTGAAGATATCCCTCTAGTGGTGTGGGGGCTGTCCTTTGGCAAAGTGGGTGGGGTTATATTCTGCCTGTTTGACCCTGTCCGGGGTATCGTCAGACAGGGCCACAGTGTCTCCCGACCCCTCCTGTCTCAGACTCCAGTATTTATGCTGCAATAGTTTGTGTCAGGGGGCTAGGGTCAGTCTGTTATATCTGGAGAATTTACTGTATGCCCTGTGTGAATTTAAGTATATGCTCTCTGATTCTCTCTCTCTTTCTATCTTTCTCTCTCTCGGAGGACCTGAGCCCTAGGACCATGCCTCAGGACTACCTGGGCTGATGACTCCTTGCTGTCCCCAGTCCACCTGGTCATGCTGCTGCTCCAGTTTCAACTGTTCTGCCTACGGCTATGGAACACTGACCTGTTCACCGGATGTGCTACCTGTCCCAGAGGTGCTGACATGTTGCACCCTCGACAACCACTGTGATTATTATTATTTGACCCTGTTGGTCATTTATGAACATTTTAACATCTTGGCTATGTTCTGTTATAATCTCCACCTGGCACACCTCTCATAGCCTGGTTCCTCTCTAGGTTCCTTCTTCAGTTCTGGCCTTTGTAGGGAGTTTTTCCAAGCCACTGTGCTTCTACACCTGCATTGCTTGCTGTTTGGGGTTTTAGACTGAGCTTCTGTACATCAGCTGATGTAAGAAGGGCTTTATAAATATATTTGATTGATTGATTGACTTAAGTCATTCCACTGGGTTTTAGTAGCTAGCGATATGGCCCAGACATGGCCTCTTCCGCACCCTTCTGTCTGTGACAACAGAAGTCCCTCCATATTCTGCTTATTGAAAATATTCCCCTCTACCACCAGTGGGACACTGGAGCATTAGTAGCATTTACAGTGCCACCTCAAAACAAAATATTTACTCTACATCCTCATTTGCCCATGTATGAGAATAATATGGAGATAATTTTTATTGGACCTAGAGTTGTGGAACATGCAGAGTACATAAAGGGGAATAGTCACTGTAAAAAAATGTAATTGGAGTGACAATAATGGAGTGACAAGAAAACGATCAAATACTATTACTGTGTCATTAAATTGCATTTCATCGATCTCACTTAAATCATTCCACTTGGTTTTTGTATCTCTTTTTGTAGATCATGGTCTATTTCTCACCCCCCTGCCTGTGACAACAGAGCTCAACAGACCCATAAGCCCTCATTTCCTGTGGTGGGGCTATGGAATTGGCTGCGGGGCACTCTTGGCAGACCAGGCTTTGGCAAAGGCTGAGAGACATGGGTCATGTTCTTAAGGGCATACTGTAGCAAAACATTTAGCAACAGAAAGTGTAAATAAGCTTTTCTTATTGTAGTTCAGAAAGTTACTCCCTGTTTCAGACCATTTTCTTCTATTTTGTGCCTACTAAACACTGCCCTGGCTTGGACACCACACCATCACGACCAATCAGGAGCCACACTGACTGTGGGTTGTAATTCAATCAAACTTACAATGGGGGAAAATAATGTTGTTCATGTGCTGCCTGCTAAAACATGTTTTAAAGGAGATGGTTTTTGTTAACCTAGTGTAAATTGTCATTCCACATGAGAATGGTTGCCGACTCCTCTTGTATCCTATTACTGGCAAATTCAGGAGAGTAATGACAGAATCTGCGAAAGCCAACCGGAGTGGGAGGAGAATAGTTCGGTCAGGTTTCTCTCTTCTGGTTATCTAGATCTCTTTCGCCCTCTTGAGGCATTTTTATTATTTCATCAAATTGTAAGCTTTAAGCATCAGACAACCTCAATGCATATAGTTGATTTTATTAAAGGGGTGTATCTTTATATGGAAAAATACAAGTTGAAAAGTGTAGGCCAATTGATTGGTCGAAAGAACAGATGACTTTCAGTCGACCAAGATTTTTTTTAGTCGGGGACAGCCCTACATTGAATATCACTTGGAGCATGGTGAAGTTATTAATTACAATATGGATGGTGTATCATGGAGGGTGTACACCCATCACTACAAAGATACAGGCGTCCTTCCTTACACAGTTTCCAGAGAGGAAGGAAACCGCTTTAGGGATTTCACCATGAGGTTAATGGTGACTTTAAAACAGTTATTGTATCAGGTGTCAAGGTGCAGATACGTCAAATTGACAATGGTTTAATATTCCAACAGGGGCAGGCAAAGGACAGGTCAAGGCAGGCAGGGGTCAGTAAACCAGAGGTGGGGCAATGGTACTGGATGTTAGGCAGGCTCAGGGTAGGCAGAGGTCAACAATCCAGAGGTGGGGCAAAGGTACAGGTTGTCAGAAAGGCTCAGGCAGAGTTGTCAGGCATGCGGGCTCAGAGTCAGGACAGGCAAGAGTCAAAACCAAGAGGTCTAGAAAAAGAGAGATGGGGAAAAGCAGGAGCTGATAACAAAAATGCTTGTTCACTTGACAAATAAGAGGAACTGGCAACAGACAAACAGAGAACACAGGTATAAATACACAGGGGATAATGGGGAAGAGGGGCGACACCTGGAGGGGGGTGGAGACAATCACAAGGACAGGTGAAAAAGAGCAGGGTGTGACAGAGTTTAATGGTTGTGATAGAAAACATAACTGAGGATGTATTAACACCATTGTAGTTACTCCACAATACTAAATTAATTGACAGAGTGAAAAGAAAGAAATCTGTAGAGAATTCAAATTATTCAAAAATGTATCCTGTTTGCAACTAGGCACTAAAGTAATACTGCAAAAAATGTGGCAAAGCAATTAACTTTTTGTCCTGAATACAAGGTTTTACGTTTGGGGCAAATCCAATACAACACATTACTGAGTACCACTCCATATTTTCAACCATAGTGGTGGCTGCATCAAGGTATGGGTATACTTGGAATCGCTAAGGATGGAGGAGTTTTTCAAGATAAAAAATAAATGGAATTTAAATATATATATATATATATATATATATATGACCTTTATTTAACAAAGTAGGCCAGTTGAGAACAAGTTCTCATTTACAACTGCAACCTGGCCAAGATAAAATCAAAGCAGTGCGACAAAAACAACAACACAAATAAAAGTACAGTCAATAACACAATAGAAAAATTGGTATACACTGTGTGCAAAGGAAGTTAGGAGGTAAGGCAATAAATAGGCCAATAGTGGTGAATCAATTACAATTAAGCAATTTACACTACAGTGATATTCAGTTGAAGTCGAAGTTTACATACACCTTAGCCAACTACATTTAAACTCAGTTTTCACAATTCCAGACATTTAATCCTAGTAACAATTCCCTGTCTTAGATCAGTTAGGATCACCACTTTATTTTAAGAATGTGAAATGTCAGAATAATAGTAGATAGAATGTTTTATTTAAGCTTTTATTGCTTTCATCACATTCCCAGTGGGTCAGAAGTTCACATATACTCAATTAGTATTTGTTAGCATTGCCTTTAAATTGTTTAACTTGGGTCAAACTTTTGGGTAGCCTTCCACAAGCTTCCTACAATAAGTTGGGTGAATTTTGGCCCATTCCTCCTGACAGAGCTGGCGTAACTGAGTCAGGTTAAAAGGCCCCCTTGCTTGCAGATGCTTTTTCAGTTCTACCTACAAATGTTCTATAGGTTTGAGGTCAGGGCTTTGTGATGCCACTCCAATACCTTGATTTTATTGTCCTTAAGCCATTTTGACACAACTTTGGAAGCATGCTTGGGGTCATTGTCCATTTGAAAGACCCATTTGCGACCAAGATTTAACTTCCTGACTGATGTCTTGAGATGTTGCTTCAATATATCCACATAATTTTCCCCCCTCGTGATGCCATCTATTTTGTTTAGTGCACCAGTCCCTCCTGCAGCAAAGCACCCCCACAACATGATGCTGCCACCCCCGTGCTTCAGTTGGGACGGTGTTCTTCGGCTTGCAAGCCTCCGCATTTTTCTTCCAAACATAACGATGGTCATTATGGCCAAACAGTTCCATTTTTGTTTCATCAGACCAGAGAACATTTCTCCAACAACTTTGATATTTGTCCCCATGTGCAGTTGCAAACTGTAGTCTGTCTTTTTTTATGGCAGTTTTGGAGCAGTGGCTTCTTACTTGCTGTGTGGTCTTTCAGGTTACGTCGATATGTGACTCGTTTTACTGTGGATATAGTTTCCTTCAGCATCTTCACAAGGTCCTCTGCTGTTGTTCTGGGATTGATTTGTACTTTTCACACCAAAGAACTTTCATCTCTAGGAGACAGAACACGTCTCCTTCCTGAGCGGTATGACGGCTGCATGGCCCCATGGTGTTATTACTTGCGTACTATTGTTTGTACAGATGATCACAGTGCATTTGGAAAATGCTCCCAAGGATGAACCAGACATGTGGAAGTCTACCATTTTTTTCAGAGGTCTGGGCTGACTTCTTTAGATTTTCCCATGATGTCAAGTAAAGAGGCACTGAGTTTGAAGCTCGGCCATAAAATACATCCACAGGTACACCTCCAATTGACTCAAATTACATCAATTAGCCTATCAGGAGCTTCTAAAGCCATGACATAATTTTCTTGAATTTTTCAGGCTGTTTAAAAGGCACAGTCAATTTAGTGTATATTAACTTCTGACCCACTGGAATTGTGATACTGTGAATTATAGGTGAAATAATCTGTCTGTAAACAATTGTTGGAAAAATTACTTGTGTTATGCACAAAGTAGATGTCCTAACCGACTTGCCAAAACTATAGTTTGTTAACCACAACTGTATATGCAGATGACGATGTGCATGTAGAAGTACTGGTGTGCAAAAGAGCAGATAAACAAAAACAAATATGAGGATGAGGTAGGTAGTTGGTTGGAGCTAAGCGCAAGCAAAATCCTAGAGGAAAACCTGGTTAAGTCTGCTTTCCAACACATACTGGGAGATGAATTCACCTTTCAGCAGGACAATAACCTAAAACACAGAGCCAAATATACACTGGAGTAGCTTACCAAGAAGACAGTGAATGTTCGTGTGGCCGAGTTACAGTTTTGACTTAAATCTACTTGAAAATCTATGGCATGACCTAACGATGGTTGTCTAACAATAATCAGCAACCAATTTGACAGAGCTTGAAGAATTCTGAAAATAATAATGGGCAGATGTTGCACAATCCAAGTGTGGAAAGCTCTTAGAGATTTACCCAGAAAGACTCACAGCTGTAATCGCTGCCTAAGGTTCTTCTGAAAAGAACTGACTCGGGTGTGAATACTTTATGTAAATTGTATTCCTCTGTACTTAATTTTTTATAAGTTTGCTAACGTTTCTAAAAACATGATTTCACTTTGTCATTATGGGGTATTGTGTGTAGATGTATAAAAAAAAATAATAATAATAATCGATTTTGAATTTAGGCTGTAATTACATCAAAATGTGGAAAATGTCAAGGGGTATGAATAATTTCTGAAGGCACTGAATCTCTGTTCAACAGCTTGTAACACTGTATACGACCATGAGCTGCATCACAGAGAGAGAGAGATGGGGGTCGGCCATGACTAAAGGTAAATGAGAGTGGTCAAACAGTAAATACAGCCACGGTGTAATTGGCCTCAGCCGCAAAGCCCAGCTACACAACTGTCCACTTTAAGGAGTTAAACTGAGGATAAATGGCCTGTCATAAAACTTGGATAAAATACCACAGAAGCACAGCAGAAGGCCTGTGAAAGTCCCAGGTATACGAGCCATAAATAAAAGCCCCACATTTCCTACCAAACGCTCCCAACAATCCCAGCTGTTTTTTTCCCAAACAGATGAAACCTAATTCCTAACATGAGAACAAACTTGGGCATTTGTTCAGACAAGGCAGCAGCAATTACCAGACAGAGAGAGAGAAGGGGGGAAAGAGACTGTAATCAGATAGCCTAGTGATTTATGGTCTGTGTTCATGTTAAGCATTTTAGGTGTACATTGACATCACGGTGCGTTATTGCCAAATACCTGCCTGCTTACAATAAAAACAAGTGTTCCATTTTCCCCCTTCTGGTCTACTGCGACGGAATTATAATATTCCAAATGAAAAATGGGAAAACATGGCGGGGAAAATGGTTAATAATAGGCGTTTGTCGTGGCATTCCAATTTCTTCATTTCGTTTTTTTTTTAAGTACTCAATTCAGTCAAATCCAGAAATTGTCCAGCTCATCTGGGTTCTGGTTCCTGTGTGTTATTACCAATCAAAAGGTTCCTAGTTTTTATGAAGTTCTTTACGAGCATATGACAAAGGGAGAAACTGATTTAACGGCTTGCTAAGTCACGGGATGGCCTAAAATATCTTTCCTCTTACACCTTTTTTTATTAAAGACTGCACAAGACTGCCCTTTAACGAGAAAGAGTTACTTGGTGGAGTCAAATACAAATACAAATTATCCAATATAAATTGGAGAACTGTGGTATCATGGTGGACAATTGCTTAACAACAGTCAATCAAAGTACTGTCGAAGTGGCCTGCCTGTGAAATACCGGCTGATGGGTGTATGATGTTGCAGCTCATACCCTGCTCTTTGCGTAATAGCAAGTAGCCATTCAAAGTGGCAGCCTGGTCATGAGCAACAGGGAATCCATGAAAGGGCCTCCTAGGGTTGGATTTATTTGAATTCACTAATCCTGTAATGGCAAAGTTCTTCTCTCTTTCTCTGTGGCTGTGGTTCTTTGCGCTGAGATTGACAGGGTCCGGCCCATGCCCAGCCTGTCTCTCTCAGCCTCTCTGGAGAAGTTGCATAGCCGCTAAGTGGCATTTGACTCTTTAAGTTCCTGAAGGATGAAGGTGAGGGTTGTCGGGAGGTTTGGAGTGGGTTAGGGGGGAGGAGAAAGGGTTAGAAGTGGAGGGTGTAAGAGATGAAACATTCAACCCAGAGAGTTTGCAGCATGCATGGCTCAGAGTGGGAAAAGTAGACTAATGGGGAAATAATTTATGAACTATTTGCAGTGGACTTGAAAATACCTTCTGTGAAATTATGTTTGACAACCTGAACGGCTTTGAAGTCAAAGAAGCGGCAATAAAAATTAAACCTTCATAAGAGAAACGGGCCTTTCAAACTGAATTGGCCCAGTCTGGGCAGGTCCAAGGCAGTTAGGCTGCGCTCTCCTCCACTCTGTTCTGGCATCCCTCAACAGATGGAAGCAATTTTCCCTGATTCTCTGCTGTTTTAATGATTTTCCCCTTAAAAAAATGTTCTCTCTCCGTACTGCACTCCTTTTATGTCGCATTAAGGAAATTAACACTAACCGACAAATTACTTTGTAAATAAAGGGGGTATAGCTTTAGAATTTTGAAACAAGGAGTAGCCTAAGGGCCAGTGTTCTCCCAGCAACAAAGGAATCCTTGATAGCTTTTTACATATGCCAGCCCACAGCCTGGCTTTATTTTATCAAGTGCACATCATTTTTCAATTGAATTCAATGTATAAGGCATTAATTTCCCTGGTGTGCACCACTTGTGCAACATGTCCACTCACAGTGGGGGGAAATAGTGCACTTGAGAAATAAATAAAAAAAATAGAAGAATTGTCTTTGCAAGGATGTGGGGGTCATTGGTAAACTACTTTAAGTTTGGGCCAAGAACAGACGATTCTCATTTACAAAAAAAAGAAGGGGCGACTTAAATTAAAGAACTTAATCTTCAGAAAGCCAGACACACCAAACACCAAGGGATTGTCATCTACGGAGATGTGAGCTAATTACTTAATCACTTACATTTGTAAATCGTATTATTGTAAAAGGAATGACTGGAGTGATTAAATTACCAATATTTCCTATCTCCTAATAGCACTGATTTGCTAGTGATGCTAATCTGTCATTCTGAAAGGTTGATATTAACAGCATCAATCTAACAGAACAATAAACAGCTAATGTGAAAGAAAACTTTTGTCTGCTGCGCAACCAGATGGGACGCTTTAAGCGTAACATTTTAGATTATCCCCACAACCCCCCCCCCCTTCTCATTGTTTTGCATTATTGTGCTCTGCATTAAATTATTGGAAGAAATTTCTAAATGGAAGAAATGTGGAAGAAGACATAATGCTACAAGAAGTTGATATAAATTATGCATCAGGAATATGCATATGTATTGACTTGAATAATAGTTAGTTCCTACATGCCAGTTTTTCTACCTGCTTCAGAATCACTGGGGGGGTATCCTAACACCCAACTGTTTTATTCCTCAATTTTCTCTCTCTAACATTCCTGCCTTCTTTCACCTCTGTCTCGCAGCAAGCCATGGGAAATAAAACAAAAAGAGCATAATTAAAATAATAATAAAGTCTCCTCTTGTTTGGGGGCTCAGTTGCCACCGTTATTTCCTCACGGTTGCATTTGATTCGGTTGGAGGAATTTGGAGGGAAATTTAGTGTCACGCATGCTCCCGCTCCCCCTCTCTGGAGCTCGAGGGCTCCAAGCTGCCAATCATTACGGACACCTATCGCCATCATTACGCGTATCAGTGCTTCACTGGACACACCTGGACTCCTTCACTTTGTTGATTGCCCGCTCTATATCGGTCTGTGACTCAGTTTGTTCCCTGTGTCAGAATTAATGTAATTTTGTGTCCCCTGTCCAGACGCTGTCTGTGCTCTGTTTCATGACGGTTATTTATTAAATGTTCACTCCCTGTACTTGCTTCTCTTCTCCCAGCATCTGTTCTCACAGTTGGAGTGTTGGTGTACAGCGTTAACTAAACCCTGGCTCAATGGGCTACACTCTAGAATCAAGTCAATGCTAACAGTGAGTTCACAGCTCTCCTAGTGAGGTACTATTTCATATATCACTATATTATACTGTATACAGTTGAAGTTGTAAGTTTACATACACTTAGGTTGGAGTCATTAAAACTAGTTTTTCAATCACTCCACAAATTTATTGATAACAAACTATAGTTTTGGCAAGTCAGTTAGGACATCTACTTTGTGCATGACACAAGAAATGTTTCCAACAATTGTTTACAGGCAAATTATTTAACTTTTAATTCAATGTATCACAATTCCAGTGGGTCAGACGTTTACATACACTGAGTTGACTGTGCCTTTAAACAGCTTGGAATATTCCAGAAAATTATGTCATGGCTTTAGAAGCTTCTGATTCTGACATAATTTCAGTCAATTTGAGGTGTACCTGGATGTATTTCAAGGCCTACCTTCAAACTCAGTGCCTATTTGCTTGACATCATGGGAAATTCCAAGGAAATCAGCCAAGACCTCAGAAAAAAAGTGTATACCTCCACAAGTCCGGTTCATCCTTGGGAGCAATTTCCAAATGCCTGAATGTACCACATTAATCTGTAAAAACAATAGTACGCAAGTATAAACACCATGGGACCACGCAGCCGTAATACCGCTCAGGAAGGAGATGAGTTCTCTCTCTTAGAGATTAACGTTCTTTGGTGTGAAAAGTGCAAATCAATCCCAGAACAACAGCAAAGGACATTGTGAAGAAGCTGGAGGAAGCAGGTACAAAAGTATCTATATCCACAGTAAAACGAGTCAAATATCAACATAACCTGAAAGGCCGCTCATCTAGGAAGAATCACTGCTCCAAAACCGCCATAAAAAAGCCACAGTACGGTTTGCAACTGCACATGGGGACAAAGATGGTACTTTTTGGAGAATTTTACTCTGGTCTGATGAAACAAAAATGGAACTGTTTGGCCATAATGACCATAATTATGTTTGGAGGAAAATGCTTGAGGCTTGCAAGCCGAAGAACACCATCCCAACCGTGGAGCACAGGGGTGGCAGCATCATGTTGTGGGGGTGCTTTGCTGCAGGAGGGTCTATTTCACAAAATAGATAGCTTCATGAGGGAGGAAAATTAGGTGATATATTGAAGCAGCATCTCAAGACATCAGTCAGGAAGTTAAAGCTTGGTGGCAAATGGGTCTTCCAAATGGACAATGACCCCAAGCATGCTTCCAAAGTTGTGGCAAAATGTCTTAAGGACAACAAAGTCAAGGTATTGGAGTGGTAATCACAAAGCCCTGACCTCAATCCCATAGAACGTTTGTGGGCAGAACTGAAAAAGCGTGTGTGAGCAAGGAGGCCTTCATACCTGATTCAGTTACACCAGCTCTGTCAGGAGGAATGGGCCAAAATTCACCCAATTTATTGTGGGATGCTTGTGGACGGCTACCCGAACCGTTTGACCCAAGTTAAACAATTTAAAGGCAATGCTAACAAATACTAATTGAGTGTATGTAAACTTCTGACCCACTGGGAATGTGATGAAAGAAATAAAAGCTGAAATAAATAATTCTCTCTACTATTATTCTGACATTTCACATTCTTAAAATAAAGTAGTGATCCTAACTGACCTAAAACAGGGATTAAATGTCAGGAATGTGAAAAACTGATCTTAAATATATTTGGTGTTTGTAAACTTCTAACTTCAACTGTATATACCTCACATGCGACCTATGATTAGACTATGCAATTAGCCTATTAAATTGTTAATCTGACTCCATAAAGATAATACAGACAGATGCAAAAGACCATGGTCTTTTGCATATAGGCAATCAAGTCTGAGAATGGAATTTCTAAATAAATGTGTATTTAATTACTTTATAAAATGAAAGCATTCACATACAAGGCATAAAGCTTAATTTACAAAGCATTAACAACCAGTAAGAGGCATTATTCTAAGAATGATCAGATAGGGAGAGAGAAGTCATAGCCTAAAGGGCCATGCACCAAAGTTCCAGGGGTAGAGAGAGGAAGAAATACAGAGTATCTCACCAGCGCAGGTCAGGAATAAAAAAGAAAGAGACAATGAACCTACGAACCTACGACAGAGGGAGTGTGCAGACCTGATTTGTCGCACCATTTGTTATTTTTCCTTTTGTTTGAAAAGGGTATTGTCCAGTTAAAATATTATTGATTATAAAGACAATAAAAAACCTGAGGATTAATTATAAACATTGTTTGGCATGTTTCGACAAACTTTACTGGTACTTTTAGGATGTATTCGTCTGCCTGTTGTGACCGCTTTGGAGCCAGTGGATTACTGAACAAAACGCGGCAACAAAACTGAGTTTTTGGGACATAAAGAGGGACTTTATCGACCAAAATTAACATTTACTGTGGAACTGGGAGTCTTGTGAGTGCAACCATATGAAGATCATCAAAGTTAAGTGATTAATCTTATTGCTATTTCTAACTTTTGTGACTCCTCTACTTGGCTGGTAAATGTTTGTATGCTTTTTTACGCGGGCGTTGTCCTCAGATAATCGCATGGTATGCTTTCGCCGTAAATACTTTTTGAAATCTGACACAGCGGCTGGATTAACAAGAAGTTCATCTTTAACCTGTTGGTACTAGGGGGCAGTATTTTCATTTTTGAAAAATAACTCATCAGTGACTCATCTTTTGAAAGCCCTGCGTTCCGATGCGTCCCTATTGAGCTGTGAATGCCCTATCAACCAGATTACACTTTCTACATATTCCCCAAGGTGTCTACAGCATTGTGACGTAGTTTTACGCATTTATGTTGAAGAATACCCGTAGGCAGCTTCATTGCGCAAGCGGTCACCTGATGCTTCCGGAGAAATTCTCCCGTAAAATACAGATTATTCATTATTCCAATCGCTTCTACTGAGAAACCAATTGTCCCGGTTGATATATTATCGAATAGATATTTGAAAAACACCTTGAGGATTGATTATAAACAGCGTTTGCCATGTTTCTATCGATATTATGGAGCTAATTTGGAATATTTTTCGGCGTTGTTGTGACCGCAATTTCCGGTCGATTTCTCAGCCAAACATGAAGAACAAATGGAGCTATTATATTTTGGGAAAAAATGAACATTGGCTATCTACCTGGGAGTCTCGTGAGTGAAAACATCCGAAGCTCATCAAGGGAAAACGATTTAATTTGATTGCTTTTCAGATTTTTGTGACAAGGTAGCCTGCTCCTAGCAAGGCATGATGCTATGCTAGGCTATCGATAAACTTACACAAATGCTTGTCTAGCTTTGGCTGTAAAGCATATCTTGAAGATCTGAGATGACAGGGTGGTTAACAAAAGGCTAAGCTGTGTTCCAATATATTCCACTTGTGATTTTCATGAATAGGAAGATTTTCTAGGAAGATTTATGTCTGTAGCGTTATGCTAATTAGTGTCAGATGATGACAACGGTCCCGTTCACGGGATGGGGTGTCACTAGAGGTTAAACCGATGTTTAACACTTGTATATTTTATGACTGCTTAGTATGTGTATTTCTGTATTTTGAATTTGGCACTCTGCAATTTCACTGGTTGTTGGCCGAGTGGGTCACTAGCGTCACAATAAGCACCAGTTATCAACACTAACTCTATGGGGCGCAACACTCTTTTGTTTGTTAAATTAAGATAACTACAGTGTCCATTTAACTTCTTGGATATAGGGGGCGCTATTTTAATTTTTGGATGAAAAACGTTCCAGTTTTAAACAAGATATTTTGTCATGAAAAGATGCTTGACTATGCATATAATTGACAGCTTTGGAAGGAAAACACTCTGACGTTTCCAAAACGGCAAAGATATTGTCTGTGAGTGCCACAGAACTGATGTTACAGAAAAAACCCAGATAAAAATCCAATCAGGAAGTGCCGCATTTTTTTAAACTGCCGAGTGCCAATGACTCCTTATTTGGCTGTGAAGGAGCTAGGAGTCAGCTTACATTTTCCACGTTTTCCCCAAGGTGTCTGCATCATTGTGACATATTTGTAGGCATATCATTGGAAGATTGACCATAAGAGACTACATCTACCAGGTGGTCGCTTGGTGTCCTCCGTCGCAATTATTGCGTAATCTCCAGCTGCAGTATTTTTCCGTTTGCTGATGAGAAGCCAACTGCCACCACTGATAGATTATCGAATAGATATGTGAAAAACACCTTGAGGATTGATTCTAAACAACGTTTGCCATGTTTCTGTCGATATTATGGAGCTAATTTGGAAAAAAGTTTGACGTTGTAAGTGACTGCATTTTCTGGTCTTTTTCTTAGCCAAACGTGATGAACAAAACGGAGCTATTCGTCTACACAAATAATATTTTTGGAAAAAATGAACATTTGCTATCTAACTAAGAGTCTCGTCATTGAAAACATCCAAAGTTCTTCAAAGGTAAATGATTTTATTTGAATGCTTTTCTTGTTTTTGTGAAAATGTTGCCTGCTGAATGCTAGGCTTAATGCTATGCTAGGCTATCAATACTCTTACACAAATGCTTGTGTAGCTTTGGTTGAAAAGCATATTTTGAAAATCTGAGATGACAGTGTTGTTAACAAAAGGCTAAGCTTGTGTTTGAATATATTTATTTCATTTCATTTGTGATTTTCATGAATAGGAAACGTTGCATTATGGTAATGAGCTTGAGGCTATGATTAAGCTCCCGGATACGGGATTGCTCGACGCTAGAGGTTAATCTCCCAAAATGTAACACTATGATTCCATCTCTGTTTGATTTACTGTGTAGATCATTAAAGTGCATTGATTAAGCAGCTACCCACTGGGCCCAGAATTCAATTCAACATATGTTCCACGTTGGTGCAACATAATTTAATTGACATGACGTGGAAACAAGGTTGATTCAACCAGTGTATGCCAAGTGGGTATATACTGACAAAATATGTTATTGTGAATCAAATGTGGCATAACAGCCACAAATCAATCATTGAGCACAGACTCTTTGTCGGCCCCTATTTTATACTCTCTTCTAAGAAGGGCACCATCATGAAGGACACAAAGATATTGGGTTTTAATGATAGTCACGTCACGACACGCATTTTGTTCTGTTTGCTTCCATTTGATAAATGTTTTTCAACAGAATCGGTCGGAATTAATACACACCTGATCACACGCAAATACAGTTCACTTTCATAGCAGCCACACATGTCTATGCATCTACGCACTCTCCTCCTCTTGCCTTTTCATAGTAAACATAAAACTAACTTGTGAGTTAACCCAATACAATCACGCAGTAGAGTGCACAGTTAGCAAGCAGTTTAGCAATTACACTGGCGGGCCCTGGTGGGAATAAATTAATAAAAACAAATGCTTACCTTAACTTGGAAGAGTTCCAGAGTTGGATAGCCATAGCCAGCTAGCTAACATAGCATCCCTTTCTATTTGAGCCAGGTGTTTGAGTAGGCTAAACTAGCTAGCCGCATTCGCAAGCTAAGTGAAAGGCAAAAATTAAATACAACAAAATATAGCAAGCTCTCTCCCTCTCTCTCTCTTGCTTCTCCTTCATTTTTAAAATAAATACATTTGTTCAAAACTGAACTGTTCAAATATTCTCTTTCTCTTGTCTCTCTCCAAATTGAATGCACTAAATTACTAGCTACAATGGCATGCAAAAGTATTCATCCCCCTTGGCGTTTTTCCTATTTTGTTGCATTACAACCTGCAATTGGAATTCATGTAATGGACATAAACAAAATAGTCCAAATTGGTGAAGTGAAATGAAAAAAAATTACTTAAAAATAACTTTTTTTTAAATACATGTAAAAAAGAAAAAGTGGTACGTGCATATGTATTCACCCCCTTTGCTATGAAGCCCCCAAATAAGATCTGGTGCAAACAATTACCTTCAGAGGTCACATAATTAGTTAGATTGCACACAGGTGGACTTTATTTAGGTGTCACATGATCTCAGTATATATGCACCTGTTCTGAATGGCCGCAGAGTCTGCAACACCACTAAGCAAGCGGCACCATGAAGACCAAGGAGCTCTCCAAACAGGTCAGGGACAAAGTTATGGAGAAGTTCAGATCAGGGTTGGGTTATAAAAATATACAAAACTTTGAACATCCCACGGAGCACCACTAATTCCATTATTATAAAAATGGAAAGAATATGGCACCACAACAAACCTGCCAAGAGAGGGCCGCCCACGAAAACTCAGGCAAAGAGGACCAGGCAAGGAGGGCATTAATCAGAGAGGCAACAAAGAGCCCGAAGATAACTCTGAAGGAGCTGCAAAGCTCCATAGCGGAGATTGGAGTAGCTGTCCATAGGACCACTTTAAGCCGTACACTCCACAGAGCTGGGCTTTATGGAAGAGTGCCAGAAAAAAAAGCCATTGTTAAAGAAAAAGTAAGCAAACACGTTTGGTGTTCACCAAAAGGCATATGGGAGATTCCCCAAACAAACGAAAGAAGGTTCTCTGGTCAGATGAGACTAAAAAATTTTGGCCATCAAGGAAAATGCTATGTCTGGCACGAACCCAACACTTCTCATCTCCCCGAGAACACCATTCCCACAGTGAAGCATGGTGGTGGCAGCATCATGCTGTGGGGATGTTTTTCATCAGCAGGGACTGGGAAGCTGGTCAGAATTGAAGAATGGCACTAAATACAGGGAAATTCTTGAAGGAAACCTGCACCAGTCTTCCAGAGATAAAAAGACTGTAACAGCGGTTCATCTTCCAGCAGGACAATGACCCTAAGCATACTGCTAAAGCAACACTCGAGTGGTTTAAGGGGAAACATTTAAAAGTCTTGGAATGGCCTAGTCCAAGCCCAGACCTCAATCCAATTGTGGTATGACAATCTGTGGTATGACTTAAATATTGCTGTACACCACCCGGAAACCATCCAACTGGAAGGAGCTGGAGCAGTTTTGCCTTGAAGAATGAGCAAAAATCCCAGTGGCTAGATGTGCCAAGCATATAGAGACATACCCCAAGAGACTTGCAGCTGTAATTGCTGCATAAGGTGCCTCTACAAAGTATTGACTTTGGGGTTTTTTTGTCTTATCTCTTCTTTGTTTCACAATAAAAAATATTTAGCATCTTCAACGTGGTAGGCATGTTGTGTAAATCAAATGACCCCCCCCCCCCAAATCTATTTTAATTCCAGGTTGTAAGGCAAAACAAATGGAAAAATGCAAGGGGGTGAATACTTTCGCAAGCCACTGTAGCTGTAGCTTATATTTTCTGTACTAGATTCATTCTCTGACCCCTTGATTGGGTGAACAACATGTCAGTTCATGCTGCAAGAGATCTGATAGGTTGGAAGACTTCCTCCGGAAGTTGCCATAATTACTGTGCAAGTCCATAGAAGGGCGTGAGAACAATGAGCCTACCAAGTTTTGTATTTTAGTTAATGTACACAGAGGAAGACTGAAAATAGTTGTCCTCTGGCTACATCATGAGTGATGTTGAGGCTACTGCAGACCTTCATTGCCAAACAGTGTTAATTATTTGATGATGTAAATATATTTAGTTTAGTTTTTTCTAAAAAGGATAACCTTATAAATGTTTCGATATTTAATTTTTATGAAATTCACTAAGGAAGATGGCCCTCCCTTTCACCCTCTGATGAGCCTCCACAGCTTTCTTTAACTGTCCTCTACTGGCACATTCCGCTCCTTAATAAAAAAGCTAGAGAACGTGGCCACTCAAAGCTTAAATAGCTTATAGTGACATACGAAACAAGTGATATTTAATTGTTAATTCATTTAGTGCTCATGTGTTTAGCAGACAATTATTCGAGGTAAACATACAGTGATTTGATCAGTATAACATAACAGGAATTAAGGTACTGGTTTGGAGTGTTTCAACAATATATGAAGAGGATCATGTCAGAAATGCCTGATTAATCAGGAAATCACATCCCATCGTCAGATTGAAACCCTACTACAATGTAGCCACTTAACAAAAAGTAATACATGCATTCATACTCACATATCTTCTCTCTGTGCTGGGATCTTTGAGATCAGGGAATAGAGAAACATTTATTTTTGCATACATTTCTTAATTATGACGAGATGACATAGTCCTGGCAAAAGTAACAAAGGTATATGCAATTCAAACAAATTGATAGGTCACAAAATAGACACAGAGTGTATAAAACATTAGGAACACCTTCATAATATGGAGTGGCACCCCTTTTTCCTTCAGAACAACCGCAATTCATCAGGGCATGGACTCTACAAGGTGTAGAAAGCGTTCCATAGGGATGCTGGCCCATGTTGACACCAATGCTTCCCACAGTTGTGTCAAGTTGGCGAGATGTCCTTAGTGGTGGACCATTCTTGATACTCACAGGAAACTGTTGAGCATGAAAGTCCCAGCAGCGTTGTAATTCTGGACACACTCAAACCTGTGCACCTGGCACCTACAGTACTACCATACCCAGTTCAAAGACACTTAAACCTTTTATTTTGCCCATTCACCCTCTGAATGGCACAAATACACAATCCATGACTCAACTGTTTCAAGGCTTGAAAATCCTTCTTTATTAACCTGTCTCCTACCCATTACACTGGTTGACATGGATTTAAAAAGTGACATCAATAAGGGATCATACCTTTCACCTGGTCCGTCTGTCATGGAAAGACGATGTTTTGAACACTCAGTGTATTGTAGCTAGCAAGTACACGTGCACACCTCGTGGTTAATGTTAGCTAGCTATCTAACTGTTAACCGACTGTTAGCGTTATCTTTGACTTATAAACAAAGGACCCTTTCTAGATTGTGCAAAACAATATAAAGTTATCCTACCCCCAACAATCAGAAAAAAAATCTGGCATGAAATTGACACGCTTACTAAACCGGAAACAAAAAAAAACGTAGCTAGCTAGCTATCGTTAGCTACTTACCTGGCCAGTCTAACGAGTCCCAGATAGCACATGGATAAAACAAGGCATAGCTTGTACGATTAGATAAGTAAGTGAAAATATAAATTAGCTAGCCTAACATTACATTAATTAAAATGTTTGACTACCTCAAACATTTAATCACACAACACACATCCCAACCAAGCCACACTGCTTCTTGACACAATGACCACTTAACCCGGAAGCCAGCCAGACCAATGTGTCGGAGGAAACACCGTACACCTGGCGACCGTGTCAGCGTGCACTACACCTGCTTTGCTAGTGTGCGATGGGGCAAGGACAAACCCTGCCGGCCAAACCCTCCCCTGACCCGCACGACGCTGGGCAAATTGTGTGCCACCCCATGGGTCTCCTGATCACAGCTGACTGCGACAGAGCCTGGACTTGAACACAGAATATCTAGTGGCACAACTAGCACTGTGATGCAGTGCCTTAGACCACTGTGCCACTCAGGAGGCCTTCCACATCAATCTACAAGAAATATCTCATAATGAGAAAGCAAAAAATGGAAATATCACATTTACATATGTATTCAGACCCTTTACTCAGTACTTTGTTGAAGGACATTTGGCAGTGATTATAGCCATCGTATTGGGTATGATGTTACAAGCTTGGCACGCCTGTATTTGCAGAGTTTGAAGCCACACCTACATTGTCTTGGCTGTGTGCTTTGGGTCATTGTCCTGTTGGAAGGTGAACCTTTGCCCCAGTCTGAGGTCCTGAGCGCTCTGGAGCAGGTTTTCATCAAGGATCTGAGTGTACTTTGCTCCGTTCATCTTTCCCTCAATCCTGACTAGTTTCCCAGTCCTTGCCACTGAAAAACATCCCCACAGCGTGATGCTGCCACCACCATGCTTCACCGTAGGGATGGTGCCAGGTTTCCTCCAGACGTGACACTTGGCATTCAGGCGAAAGAGTTCATTCTATGGTTTCATCAGACATGAGAATCTTGTTTCTCAGTGTCTGGGGGTCCTTTAGGTACCTTTTGGCAAACTCAAAGCGGGCTGTTGTGCCTTTTACTAAGGAGTGGCTTCCATCTGGCCACTCTACCATAAAGGCCTGATTGGTGGAGTTCTGCAGCCATGTTTGTCCTTCTGGAAGGTTCTCCCATCTCCACAGAGGAACTTTCGGGCTCTGTCAGAGTGACCATCGGGTTCTTGGTCACCTCACTGACCAAGGCCCTTCTCCACCGATTGCTCAGTTTGGAAGAGTCTTGGTGGTTCCAAATCTCTTCAATTTAAGAATGACGGAGGCCACTGTGTTCTTGGGGACCTTGCTGCAGATATGTATTGGTACCCTTCTTCAGATTTGTGCATACACACAACCCAGGCTCAGAGCTCTACGGACAATTCCTTCAACCTCATTGCTTGGTCTTTGCTCTAACATGCACTGTCAACTGTGGAACCTTATATAGACAGGAGTGTGCCTTTTCGTGTCCAATCAATGGAATTTACCTGTGGTGGACTCCAATCAAGTTGTAGAAACATCTCAAGGAAATAGGATGCACCTGAGCTCAATTTTGATTCTCATAGCAAAGGGTCTGAATACTTATGTAAATAAGGTATTTCTGTTTCCGCTTATTCATTATGGTGTATTGTGTGTAGATTGATGAGGAAAAACATTTGTACAATCAATTTTAGAATAAGGCTGTAGCATAACAAAATGTGGAAGAAGTCAAGGGGTCTGAAACTTTCCAAAGGCATTGTACATTTATTATTGTTATATTAGCTTTGTCAATAAGCAGAGCAGAAAAACACATACCTTCTCTCACACAAGCACAAGAGATGAGGTCTCAAAATGATGGAAGCAGCAACAGGTTCACCTTCAAAGTGATGTCACACCAAGGTCTACCAGATGCCACAAAAAAAATAAAGAAATACTCCAAAGAAGTTTAATAGGATAGGGGGCAGCATTTGGAATTTTGGATGAAAAGCATTCCCAATTTCAACTGCCTGCTACTCATCCCCAGAAGATAAGATATGCATATTATTGGTAGTTTTGGATAGAAAACACTCTGGAGTTTCTAAAACTGTTTGAATCATGTCTGTGAGTATAACAGAACTTATGTAGCAGGCAAACACAAAGGACAAACCATTCAGATTGTTTTTTTTAGGTCACCCTCTTTTCAATGAGTTTTCATTGGGAATCTAGATTTCTAAGGGACTTGCTTGCAGTTCCTACCGCTTCCGCTGGATGTCACCAGTCTTTAGAACTTGGTTGAGGTTATTCCTTTGTGTAATGAAGAAGTACGGCCATCTTGAACGAGGGTCACTTCATGTGTACAGTTTGATAGAGGCGCATGACCAGAAAGCATGCTTGAGTTTGTTTTCTTCCTGTATTGAACACAGATCATCCTGTCTTCAATTTATCGATTATTTACTTTAAAAAATACCTAAAATTGTAATACTTTTGAGATTTTTTGTCATCACGTTGCGCAAGTTGGAACCAGTGTTTTGCTGGATCATTTGGACCATTTGTGATGTTTATGAGACATATTGGAGTGCCAACAGAAGAAGCTCGTCAAAGGTGATTTAAATTTGTATTTCTGTGTTTTGTGTCGCGCCTGCAGGATTGAAATGTTTTCTCTCTTTTGTTTACTATGGTGCTATCCTCAGATAATAGCATCATTTGCTTTCGCCGAGAAGCCTTTTTGAAATCTGACATGTTGGCCACGAGTTATAGCCACGAGTCGTATTGGGTATGATGTTACAAGCTTGGCACGCCTGTATTTGCAGAGTTTGAAGCCACACCTACATTCTCTTGGCTGTGTGCTTTGGGTCGTTGTCCTGTTGGAAGGTGAACCTTCGCCCAGTCTGAGGTTCTGAGTGCTCTGGAGCAAGTTTTCATCAAGGATCTCTCTGTACTTTGCTCCATTCATCTTTCCCTTGATCCTGACTAGTCTCCCAGTCCTTTCCAAATCATGTCCAACCAATTGAAATTACAACAGGTTGACTCCAATCAAGTTGTAGAAACAGCTCAAGGATGATCGATAGAATCAGGATGCACCTGAGCTCAATTTCATAGAAAAGGGTCTGAATACTTATGTAAGTAAGGTATTTTTGTATTAATATTTTGTATAAATTAGCAAAAAAATCTAAAAACCTGTTTTTACTTTGTCATTATGGGGTATTGTGCAGATTGATGAGGAAAATGTGTTTTACAATCAATTTTAGAATAAGACTGTAACGTAACAAAATGTGGAAAAAGTCAAGGGGTCTGAATAATTCCCGAATGCACTGTACATACATGCAGTAGGTAAAATACCAGTTGCAGTAGTTCTACCCTAGCCTGACCCCAAATCTGTTTGTGACAGCACAAACAGATCTGGGATCAGACTAGTTCTGCCCCATCATCTCTAAGAACCTGTGGCAGGTTCTCACAACATGCAAACACTCTCGTGTATGCTGAGGAGGGTAATGAGAAGCATTACGACTGGCTGGCCAGGGTTAATCTTCTTTTTGTTTCCCTGCCAAACTCAGGCCTCACGGAGCACAGCCACATTACCCAGTCTCCATTCTCACGTCAATGCCTTGCCATACAGAATAAGGAACCACGTTCCTGACACTAGTGTTCCAGAGTGATTGGTGACCGGTGATGGTTTAACCTGTTGAGGAGGATAGTTTACGTTAAATCTATGAAGCCTAGGAATTACTGTTGTTTACCACCATGCCTCTTTTATGGTACTGGCACTAACCCTGTATATAGCTTAAATTCTCATGTTTTTCTTATTTCTTGTCTGTGTTTTACTTTACCTTGATATTGTAAGAAACATTTTTTGTGAAAGGGAGTGAAAGAGCTTGCAAGTATGCATTTCACAGTACTGTTTAACATCTGCTGTATCCTGTGCACATGACAAATACACTTGACATGACTAGTTTTAACCTATGCTCATTATACTCTATCATGCTGTACATAAGTATAAGTGTTATAGCTTTTTTTTCAGGAGTTCCAGAGCTAGACTTATAGGCCTTGACTATTTTAAGCCTTAGCATGTCACTAAAACATGTGTATATCTAGTCTTGATGAAGGTGATGATTGCCGTTGCTCATCATCAATGACCCTGATGAATGAGTTGGTTGTGAATGCTTATAGCAAATCTTATAATGCACTATGGGGTGATAATAGGTGCAGTAAGTGCATCCATAATGCATTTTAAACAAGTCTTACTCTTCCCCATCTTTCTCCCCTTCTCTATTTCTCCCTCTTTCTCTCTCTTTCTTCCTTCTCCATCTAACTTCCTTTCACATTATTTTCCTTCTGTAGTGTTATGCTTTATATGAAGAATCCGAAGGCGAATATCACTTTGGTTAACTTTAATGAAACAATAAGTAACAGTGTACGACGGGTGTACACGGACCGACTTGCCAAATCACCTTATGTCGTCATAAATATACTTGTGCCATAATAAAATAGTTCCAATACATCATTTTTTCTTTGAGTCTTTTGAGACATGTCTTTTTAAAATATCAAAACATCACATACTGTTTAAAGTTCATCACTCTGTAATAAAGTTTTGAAATACCCATCTTTCTTTCTAAACCCATCTCTTTCTCTTCTCTCTGACTACTATTTTCTCACTTTCTCTATCCATCTTTCTGACTCTCTCTCTCTAGAATGTAAAGGCGAGGTCTCAGTTTATTAATCTGAAGCTGAAAATTCACCAAACGCTCAATCTTGGCTCTTCTTTGATCTGGAGAAACTTTGGGAAATTCTCCGGTCTTGAGCTGGCTCCCGTCCCCCCAGCCCCCATCAGCCACTGCTTCATTAGCCAACCTTTAGCTGCCGTGCAACAATTAGGCCTGTCGGGCGCTCACTGTAGATCGAACTCCGCTTGCCAGCTCCGCTCGCTATCTATACCCAGGAACAAATCCTCACTAATGACTGGCTAAAGAGACCTGACAGCGTGTTACAGCTGGAGATGTAATTTCATAGAAGCTCTAACAAGCCTTTGAAGGAGTGGAAGAAATATTTCATAAGCTTGATGCAATTTGGTGGGTGCACATAATGAAAATAATGAGTGCGCTCCCTTCAGATTTTAACACGTAATTGATGCCTCTTCTTTTTGTTCATTGCAAATAATAACAAGCGCAGACACAGACAGCAGATCATCAGATGTGGTTCCTTTCTCCCTCTGCATGTAGAGTAGGCTAGATAAAACCATTGTTTCCTGCCATTTTACATACTAATATTTTTTTGGTCCCTTGCGTTTTTAACGAGATTGATGTTCCCATCTGCGAAACACCTGTTATACACCGAACATGGTGGCCCTTGACAACCAACTTATTAATACATGGGCAATGCACAATGAAACCAATGTGTTCTTCCATGGAAAACCATTCTGGTTGTATTTAATCATTAAGCTATATCCATCTGTTACAGCTCTGCCTCTTTTAGTGTCAGCCTGTTTTTATCTATCTTGTCGCACCCAGTCAAACTGGCTTAGTTTGTAATTCAACTATGTAAAAACACACAGTAATCAGGACCTTCTGAAAAACAAACATTTTGTTATGTTAAGCACCCAGACTATCAAAATAATGAAGCATTTATGAATAATAATCCTGTTTTGTTGGCAATGGAATCTGCTCAACCTAAGAGTTAGAGAAAGGAGCAACAGAGAGGGAGAAAAGTTTTCGGCCCCCACAGTGGCCAATAAATGATGCCAAAAAAAGAAAAATATGGAACATCAAAAGATAACCCGATATCATAGAGTCCAGTTAATCAGGACATCTAGATCAGAGTGATGCCACAGGAGCCAGTAAATTAAAGGAACAAAATGATTAATTGGACCAAATGACATTGAAAAAACAATCAAATATTAAAAGAGTGTACACTACGTTTAACTTTGGCATCAAGGGTGCACAGAGAGTAATCGCCAGGCTGAAGTATCATCATTTCCTCCATTTAGTGTAACAGTAATAAAAGACTTGTCAGAGGTTTGAAGTGAAGAAGCACCCAGGCCCCTCATTACCACCATTGGAAATACAATGTTTTCTGGCCCCTAATAATGACAATATTTTGCCAAATAAAGTCATTTTGTTAATAGGAATGCTAATAATAAGGCACTTTCTGCTTGTTTGTTTTCTAGTTTGGACATATTTACATTATATTACACTGATGAACAAAAGGACAGTCCATTTGATTGCATCCATGTCTTTGATTTTGGTTCTGGGAGCGGAGGATGGGTACGTGTGCTTTAAATTCACTAGGGATGAATCTGGATGGGGTTTGAATATTTAAACAAGGCCCTCCTCTGAGCTTGTTTTAGGAGATGATATTCCTCTTTGTATTAGGCTCCTCTATAGGAAATCATTACCTGGGCTAGTTAAGTCTAAAGTAGGTTACCACCGGTCAAAGTTTGGTTGTATTGAAAAGTCCTCAGAACTCAATTGGTTTGGTAGAGTAAACTTGAGACATTTTCTAAACTCTTCATTATGTGCCAATATTCCCTGTAGAAGGCAAATAATTAACCAGATGGTCGTACTATCAACAAACTATCTGTTGATAACAACTTCTTATATAGGGTTTGGTTTAGAATAAGCATTAGGGTAAGGGTTCGGGTTATGCTTAAAGCTAGGGTTAGTAGATAGTAGAAATGTTACGATAGTCAGTAGATAGTGTGTAGAGAGGATCTAGAGATGGACTATCCAAATAAACTGTAACAGCTCGTTACAGTTGTTGACGTTTATTCAACAGCCACAAATGGCTGCAAACGGTGAATTAGGAAAATACGAATATGACGATCCATATGGGAGATGCACCTTGTCAATATTATGAGTTTTGCTCATAAAAATGATTTCTTACCCTTATAACTTCATAGACGCACCTTGGGTGAGGTGCCATTGCATGTCTAACAGAGCAGATTGACAGTCAACTGGAATTGAAGGCACCATTTTTATTTGATTTTTGTATATTTTTTTATTGCTTGTATATTTTTGTTTCTAATGGGGCACCTGGAGAAGGAAGCAAAGAACATTGTTGTGTCTCTGTATTTACCTCTGCATGTATCTCTATAATGTACTAGGGCCTCTACCAAGAGGTTTGGACTTTTACTGTGTGCCACAGGAGGTTGTGTGCTTGTCCTGCTTTCACATGATTGATGGTTCAAGACCTGCTTTGTCTGTTCCCTTTTAATCACTACAACAGTATTTACCAAGAGACCATCCCTGGGCCTTGTGTCAACAGACAAAGGGCTGTGTGGCCTATCCAGCAGAATTCAGACAGCAACAGAGTGAGGTATTTTCCTTTTGAAACCTCTACCCCTGAAGTCAATTAAGTGATGCTGACATCTGCAACACCCAGCCTTGATCAAAGGTTAGAACGCCTGCTCGGCGGAGGGACATTAAATCTTAGCAAGGCCTGAGACGAGGCCTGATGCAGATCAACAGGTCAGGTAATTATCAGAAAGTTGGTGTTTTGCTACCGCTGCATCACCAGCGATCCCTTTTATTTATTTTGTTACTATTATAGGCACGGAATTCCCGGAGAGACGTAGGAAAATAGCTCCTCCAGGAGAGGAGCGTGTGACATGAAACGGTCCCTGCCACAGACAAGGGCAAGAGGGAAAAAATACGGAATTAATTTGACTATGAGTAAGTGCCAGCCATTCCTGTCGTTTAATGCATCGCTCACTCTCTTCCTTTTCTAATTGCACTGTAGACAGCTTCAAGCACGTTGGGGAATTCCTGGCAGAGAATACCAGTCCCCCAATCCTTTGTTGCGGTGTTATTTGCATGATAATTAGTTGATGGCAATATCTATTCTAATTCATTTATTATTTCACAACCGCAGTGAGAGGGATAGTGTGTAAGAAAGATGGGGAGACCTCATACATTAATTATAGTGATCATAGCATTCACTGAACTTGAATATGCTTATTAAATTAGTAAGTCAATTTACAGATGAGTCTTTGGTTTCCTCTTTGTCATTTACTCTGGACTATTTTGGTGAATCTGTATCCATTTTCCAGCTCCTACACTTCTCCACCAGGGTCTCTATCCTTATATGGCTTTCTACGGAACATGCTGCTCAGGTTATAGCCTGTGTATTTACACTGGTTTGAACATATGACACATTAGGGCACATACAGACACGAATGACGTGTGTTTCAACAGGTTTGGAGCAGAAACCTGCACACCTATAGTTGCACTCCAGGTGGAGAGTTCACCGTCCCTGATTTAAACCAAAGTGAGTACAATTCATCAGTGCTATGCAGTGCTAACATCCTTTAAAAAATGTATGAATATCAGTACATATTACTGAGAGAAAAAGATAATTATGACCCCATTATCCACGAATAGTGAAGAATCGGTGCTCTGCAAAATTCAGAGCAACACAAAATAAAGGTTGCAGGCCAAACAAAAACGCATCAACACAAAAGTGTAGAAAGACCCTTGGTACTTCATTGCTCCTTGACAGATGGAGAAGCCATCTCCCCCTCTCCTCTCTTACTTTCCTCTTTCCTGGAGGGTCTGGGATAGGACAATGGAGGAACCACTGTGGTCCCGTTATGTTTGTGTATACACACCACCCCAGCCTACATAACACTACAGCACATTAAAATTAAAGCACCACCTTATTGTTCTCCTGTGTGTCTATCTCGCTCCCCCAACACATCTCAAGGTGGAGCAAAGGGAACAACATGTGTGTGATAGAAGCCAACAGTTGGTAAGATATTTGTGATGAGTGCGTGGAGTGGTGTATGATGCTATTTGCCTAGAGAATGCCTGAGGATTCAGGCCAGTCGGTGCTAGCGGTGGAATAGGCCTGTCAGCTGGCAACCAGCTATAATTGTTTCCTATGGCAGAGCCTGATGAAGAGCGGAGAGGAGGTATAAGCGGTCCAGGTATCCCATCTCCACAACAGCCCCAATAATTGTTTTGTGAGGGATGCAGAGAGTTGTTGCCAATCTGCACGCTGGGCCGAGGCTCTGATTGACCGGAGAGATCTGGGGAGATGGAAGGGAAGGGGAATGCCTATGGTGCTGCAGACAATTTTGCCTCGAGTATCACAGCATTTTTTATTCAGAGAGAGGAGATGAGAAAGGGTAAAGTGGGGGAAAAGTTAGAGGAGAAAATAGGGAGTGGGGAAAAGGTAAAGAAGGAAAGACAGAGGAGAAAGCAGGGGATATGTTTATCACAGCTTGTGTCACTCAGAATGGATGATAGGAGAGGGACTGGAGGGGAGACGAGAGGGAGGTATTCAAATCAAATTGTATTCATCACATGTATTTGTGAGCACCAGGTGTGGAGACGAACAGTGAAATGCTCTTCCCAACTATGCAAAGAGAAAGAAAATAGAGAAATAAAAAAGTGTCAATGCAGATAGTCCAGGTAGCTATTCGGTTAACCATTTAACAAGCTATTTAGCAATGTTATAGCATGGGGGAAGAAGCTGTTCAGGGTCCTGTTGGTTTCAGACTTGGTGCATCGTAATCGCTAGCCGTGCGGTAGCCGAGAGAACAGTCTATGACTTGGGCCTTCCTCTGACACTGTCTGGTATAGAGGTCCTGGATGGCAGGCAGTTCAGCTCGGCCCCAGTGATGTACTGGGCTATACGCACTACCCTCTGTTGCTATACCAATCGGTGATGTAGCCAGTCAAGATGCTCTCAATGGTGGAGCCGTAGAACTTTTGGGCAATCTCAAGGCCCATGCCAAATGGTTACAGCATCACAATATATTCTCTTGCCCTCTTCACAACTGTATTGGTGTGTGTGGACCATGGTAGATCCTTAGTGATGTGGACACTTGGAAGGTCTTAGCCTGCTCCACTACAGCCCCATCGATGTGAATGGGGGTGAATTTGGCCCTCAATTTGCTGTAGTCCACGATCAGCTTTGTCTTTCTACCTTTGTCTTTCTTTGTCTTTCTACTTTCTACGTCTACCTTTGACTCATTCCTCTCTGCCTCCTTCTTTCCACTCCTCTCCTCTTTTGACCTCACCCTCTCACCTTCCCCCCCTACTCACAAGGCAGGCAATACGCTCGACCTCATCTTTACTAGATGCTGTTCTTCCACTAACCTCATTGCAACTCCCCTCCAAGTCTCCGACCACTACCTTGTATCCTTTTCCCTCTCGCTCTCATCCAACACTTCCCACACTGCCCCTACTCGGATGGTATCGCGCCGTCCCAACCTTCGCTCTCTCTCCCCCGCTACTCTCTCCTCTTCCATCCTATCATCTCTTCCCTCTGCTCAAACCTTCTCCAACCTATCTCCTGATTCTGCCTCCTCAACCCTCCTCTCCTCCCTTTCTGCATCCTTTGACTCTCTATGTCCCCTATCTTCCAGGCCGGCTCGGTCCTCCCCTCCCGCTCCGTGGCTTGACGACTCAATGCGAGCTCACAGAACAGGGCTCCGGAAGGCCGAGCGGAAATGGAGGAAAACTCGCCTCCCTGCGGACCTGGCATCCTTTCACTCCCTCCTCTCTACATTTTCCTCCTCTGTCTCTGCTGCTAAAGCCACTTTCTACCACTCTAAATTCCAAGCATCTGCCTCTAACCCTAGGAAGCTCTTTGCCACATTCTCCTCCCTCCTGAATCCTCCTCCCCCCCCCCTCCCTCTCTGCAGATGACTTCGTCAACCATTTTGAAAAGAAGATCGACGACATCCGATCCTCGTTTGCTAAGTCAAACAACACCGCTGGTTCTGCTCACACTGCCCTACCCTGTGCTCTGACCTCTTTCTCCCCTCTCTCTCCAGATGAAATCTCGCGTCTTGTGACGGCCGGCCGCCCAACAACCTGCCCGCTCGACCCTATCCCCTCCTCTCTTCTCCAGACCATTTCCGGAGACCTTCTCCCTTACCTCACCTCGCTCATCAACTTATCCCTGACCGCTGGCTACGTCCCTTCCGTCTTCAAGAGAGCGAGAGTTGCACCCCTTCTGAAAAAACCTACACTCGATCCCTCCGATGTCAACAACTACAGACCAGTATCCCTTCTTTCTTTTCTCTCCAAAACTCTTGAACGTGCCGTCCTTGGTCAGCTCTCCCGCTATCTCTCTCAGAATGACCTTCTTGATCCAAATCAGTCAGGTTTCAAGACTAGTCATTCACCTGAGACTGCTCTTCTCTGTATCACGGAGGCGCTCCGCACCGCTAAAGCTAACTCTCTCTCCTCTGCTCTCATCCTTCTAGACCTATCGGCTGCCTTCGATACTGTGAACCATCAGATCCTCCTCTCCACCCTCTCCGAGTTGGGCATCTCCGGCGCGGCCCACGCTTGGATTGCGTCCTACCTGACAGGTCGCTCCTACCAGGTGGCGTGGCGAGAATCTGTCTCCTCACCACGCGCTCTCACCACTGGTGTCCCCCAGGGCTCTGTTCTAGGCCCTCTCCTATTCTCGCTATACACCAAGTCACTTGGCTCTGTCATAATCTCACATGGTCTCTCCTATCATTGCTATGCAGACGACACACAATTAATCTTCTCCTTTCCCCCTTCTGATGACCAGGTGGCGAATCGCATCTCTGCATGTCTGGCAGACATATCAGTGTGGATGACGGATCACCACCTCAAGCTGAACTTCGGCAAGACGGAGCTGCTCTTCCTCCCGGGGAAGGACTGCCCGTTCCATGATCTCGCCATCACGGTTGACAACTCCATTGTGTCCTCCTCCCAGAGCGCTAAGAACCTTGGCGTGATCCTGGACAACAAACTGTCGTTCTCAACTAACATCAAGGCGGTGGCCCGTTCCTGTAGGTTCATGCTCTACAACATCCGCAGAGTACGACCCTGCCTCACACAGGAAGCGGCGCAGGTCCTAATCCAGGCACTTGTCATCTCCCGTCTGGATTACTGCAACTCGCTGTTGGCTGGGCTCCCTGCCTGTGCCATTAAACCCCTACAACTCATCCAGAACGCCGCAGCCCGTCTAGTGTTCAACCTTCCCAAGTTCTCTCACGTCACCCCGCTCCTCCGCTCTCTCCACTGGCTTCCAGTTGAAGCTCGCATCCGCTACAAGACCATGGTGCTTGCCTACGGAGCTGTGAGGGGAACGGCACCTCAGTACCTCCAGGCTCTGATCAGGCCCTACACCCAAATAAGGGCACTGCGTTCATCCACCTCTGGCCTGCTCGCCTCCCTACCACTGAGGAAGTACAGTTCCCGCTCAGCTCAGTCAAAACTGTTCGCTGCTCTGGCTCCCCAATGGTGGAACAAACTCCCTCACGACGCCAGGACAGCGGAGTCAATCACCACCTTCCGGAGACACCTGAAACCCCACCTCTTTAAGGAACACCTAGGATAGGATAAAGTAATCCTTCTCACCCCCCTTAAAATATTTAGATGCACTATTGTAAAGTGGTTGTTCCACTGGATGTCATAAGGTGAATGCACCAATTTGTAAGTCGCTCTGGATAAGAGCGTCTGCTAAATGACTTAAATGTAAATGTAAATGTCTTTCAGAAAACCCTCTTGTGCTGTAACTTTGCCGTATAATTATCCATACGTAACATTATTATTCATTTGACATGTGTTTCATTTGACAAGTGTTTGAAAATGTTTCTTTGCAGAGGGATAGGGTTCTACCAAGAACCATTTTCCTCTAAATAACCCTTTTTGGAAGACAAGGGTTATTTGTAAGGCAAATAACCTTTTTTTATTGTAAGAACTGTTTATGAAAGAAAACAAGGAACATTCTTTGGAACACAGGAAGGGTTATACTGTCACGTTCTGACGATAGTTCTTTTGTGTTTTCTTTGTTTTAGTGTTGGTCAGAACGTGAGCTGAGTGGCCATTCTATGTTGTGTGTCTAGTTTGTCTATTTCTATGTTTGGCCTGATATGGTTCTCAATCAGAGGCAGGTGTTAGTCATTGTCTCTGATTGGGAACCATATTTAGGTAGCCTGTTTTGTGTTGGGTTTTGTGGGTGGTTGTTTCCTGTCGTCTGTCTTTGTGTCTATGCACCAGATAGGACTGTTTCGGTTTTTGCACATTTGTTGTTTTGGTATATTGTAGTGTTCAAGTTTATGGTCTTTATTAAACATGTTGAACTCTAACCACGCTGCCCTTTGGTCCGATCCTTCGTTCACAGAAGAAATCCGTTACATATACATAGAACCCTGCTGAATCTGAATAAGTTTTATAATGTATTTTTAATTTTAATTTTAATTTTAAATAGTGCCTTGAACATTAGTGTTTACTTTAGTGTTTTAACTTTAACTCTCTACAAATAAAAACAAATTGCTGTGAGGATTTTTAAACTGTACCTACATTATATGGGAATATTTGTACACAGCAAACTGGCCAGTGTTACCAAGTATAGATTTTTCTGTGTAACATTTCTAGAGTTGATTCAGGAGTTAAATTAACACTGTAAAGAGGTAAATTAACATTCAGTTGTATAAAATAACCCCAGTGCTGGTGTTAATAACCAGAGGTGAGTGTGATTTGTAAGTTTTACTCTGTGTAGAGTAAAACATTCAAAACCATGCCCATTCTTATCATATTTCCCAGCATACTCCACAGCAAGTCGATTTTTATTGTTTCAAAATCTGTTGTCTTTGCTTCGATTGATTCGGCTTGTGCTACACAAAGATACACAACATCCATTTTTCTACACTAATCAAATATGTTAGTAGTTGGACTTATTGCACCCATTACTGAGGTGATTTTTCCAGTTTAGATGGTAGTGTCATTTATCAATCTTCCCTACCCTGGCAGTCATTCTGAATGTATGTTGCGAGTGATTAAAAGTTTGAATTGTTGGATATCCTAGCACTAGATTCCAATAGGAAGTACATATCCCTTTGCAAGCCAGCATAATGTGACTTGTAGATCTTGCACCACTGTGTTAGGGTATAACTAGGCCATCAAAGAAATATAAATGATAATGATAAATGTAATGTACAGTGTATTGTCATAAAGAGTTTAATTTAAAAGCTAATAAGTCTGGTGGAACAGTTCATAGAGGATTCTAGGTAGAACCCTTCAAAGATAAAATGGTTCTCGGTAGAAGCCTTCATAGGGGGTTATAGGAAGGCAGTGGCGTGCCGTGGGCCTGGGCCTTCAGTGAGGTCATACACAGTCCCACCCGAATTAATCCACTTCTTATTACTATCATTATGATGCCATGGCTCTAGACACTATACATTTAGACAGAAACGCAGTATAACCAGACGTTGCGTCACCTTGAAATTGACATTTGTATTCAGAGAATTGCAGGGGAAGAGTACAATACCTTTTCCTTGTGCAGCTCCCGTTGCCCTGCGCACTTGTTCGTTGAGCTGTAGATCCACTCGGGTGTCCCCAAAAGTTTTCAAACGCTCCATTGCTTGTAAGTGCCCAGCCGTACTTTGGTGTCTCGTTGCTGCCTTGGTTGGACAACTCAAGTTTGCAAAGCCAGTGTGGCTCCAAACACCAAATCGATCACTTGCAAATAATAGGCATTCCCAGCAGTACAGTTTGCAGTGCTTCCCGGAGCCTGTGAGCCATTGATAGCGCTCGTAGTTGGAACTTTGAAAGTGGCGAACGAACCCCTTTCCTGCCTGTGACAGGTTTTGTAGCGTCAGCGTCGGGCGACCTCTCCTGACAACGTGTAACTTTTCTTGAAAAGTTTGTCTTGAGAATGGCGTTATAATTATATCCTCAACCAAATCGATATCTTCTCCTCCTTCCGCCATTGTGGGTTAAAAAAAACAGCTTAGTAGTATGCGAATTAATTTGTTTATCAAATTCAGTTTCCTAGTTCTGAGGTTCTGCATATACCTGTCCATTAATCACGGTACTCCATTCTGCTTGTTTGTTTTATCTGTCGGCCCCGTTGCCTAGTCAATGCCATTTTACCTGCTGCTGTTATGCTAGCTGATTAGCTGTTGTCTCACCCACTGTTTTAGCTAGCTTTCCCAATTCAACACCTGTGATTACTGTATGCCTCGCTGTATGTCTCTCTCAAATGTCAATATGCCTTGTATACTGTTGCTCAGGTTAGTTATCATTGTTTTAGTTCACTATGGAGCCGCTAGTCCCACTCCTCATACCCCTGATACCTCCTTTGTCCCACCTCCCACATATGCGGTGACCTCACCCATTACAACCAGCATGGCCAGAGATAAAACCTCTCTCATCATCACCCAGTGCCTGGGCTTACCTCCGCCATACACGCACCCCACCATACCCCTGTCTGTGCATTATGCCCTGAATATATTCTACCATGCCCAGAAACCTGCTCCTCTAATTCTCTGTCCCCAACGCTCTAGGCGACCAGGTTTGATAGCCCTTAGCCGCACTCTCATACTACTCCTTCTCTGTTCCGCGGGTGATGTGGAGGTAAACCCAGGCCCTGCATGTCCCCAGGCACCCTCATTTGTTGACTTCTGTGATCGAAAAAGCCTTGGTTTCATGCATGTCAACATCAGAAGCCTCCTCCCTAAGTTTGTTTTACTCACTGCTTTAGCACACTCTGCTAACCCTGATGTTCTTGCCATGTCTGAATCCTGGCTCAGGAAGGCCACCAAAAATTCAGAGATTTCCATACCCAACTATAACATCTTCCGTCAAGATAGAACTGCTAAAGGGGGAGGAGTTGCAGTCTACTGCAGAGATAGCCTGCAAAGTAATGTCGTACTTTCCAGGTCCATACCCAAACAGTTCGAACTACTAATTCTGAAAATTACTCTCTCCAGAAATAAGTCTCTCACTGTTGCCGCCTGCTACCGACCCCCCTCAGCTCCCAGCTGTGCCCTGGACACCATTTGTGAATTGATTGCCCCCAATCTAGCTTCAGAGTTTGTTCTGTTAGGTGACCTAAACTGGGATATGCTTAACACCCCGGCAGTCCTACAATCTAAGCTAGATGCCCTCAATCTCACACAAATCATCAAGGAACCCACCAGGTACAACCCTAACTCTGTATGCAAGGGCACCCTCATAGACGTCATCCTAACCAACTGGCCTTCCAAATACACCTCCGCTGTCTTCAACCAGGATCTCAGCGACCACTGCCTCATTGCCTGTATCCGCTACGGTGCCGCAGTCAAACGACCACCCCTCATCACTGTCAAACGCTCCCTAAAACACTTCTGTGAGCAGGCCTTTCTAATCGACCTGGCCCGGGTATCCTGAAAGGACATTGACCTCATCCCGTCAGTTGAGGATGCCTGGTCATTCTTTAAGAGTAACTTCCTCACCATTTTAGATAAGCATGCTCCGTTCAAAAAATGCAGAACTAAGAACAGATACAGCCCTTGGTTCACTCCAGACCTGACTGCCCTCGACCAGCACAAAAGCATCCTGTGGCGGACTGCAATAGCATCGAGCAGTCCCCGCGATATGCAACTGTTCAGGGAAGTCAGGAACCAATACACGCAGTCAGTCAGGAAAGCTAAGGCCAGCTTCTTCAGGCAGAAGTTTGCATCCTGTAGCTCCAACTCCAAAAAGTTCTGGGACACTGTGAAGTCCATGGAGAACAAGAGCACCTCCTCCCAGCTGCCCACTGCACTGAGGCTAGGGAACACGGTCACAACAAATCCATGATTATCGAAAACTTCAACAAGCATTTCTCAACGGCTGGCCATGCCTTCCGCCTGGCTACTCCTACCTCGGCCAACAGCTCCGGCCCCCCCGCAGCTCCTCGCCCAAGCCTCTCCAGGTTCTCCTTTACCCAAATCCAGATAGCAGATGTTCTGAAAGAGCTGAAAAACCTGGACCCGTATAAATCAGCTGGGCTTGACAATCTGGACCCTCTATTTCTAAAACTATCCGCCGTCATTGTCACAACCCCTATTACCAGCCTGTTCAACCTCTCTTTCATATCGTCTGAGATACCCAAGGATTGGAAAGCTGCCGCAGTCATCACCCTCTTCAAAGGGGGAGACACCCTGGACCCAAACTGTTACAGACCTATATCCATCCTGCCCTGCCTATCTAAGGTCCTCGAAAGCCAAGTCAACAAACAGGTCACTGACCATCTCGAATCCCACCGTACCTTCTCCGCTATGCAATCTGGTTTCCGAGCCGGTCACGGGTGCACCTCAGCCACACTCAAGGTACTAAACGACATCATAACCGCCATCGATAAAAGATAGTACTGTGCAGCCGTCTTCATCGACCTTGCCAAGGCTTTCGACTCTGTCAATCACCATATTCTTATCGGCAGACTCAGTAGCCTCGGTTTTTCGGATGACTGCCTTGCCTGGTTCACCAATTACTTTGCAGACAGAGTTCAGTGTGTCAAATCGGAGGGCATGTTGTCCGGTCCTCTGGCAGTCTCTATGGGGGTGCCACAGGGTTCAATTCTCGGGCCGACTCTTTTCTCTGTATATATCAATGATGTTGCTCTTGCTGCGGGCGATTCCCTGATCCACCTCTACGCAGACGACACCATTGTATACACTTTTCGCCCGTCATTGGACACTGTGCTATCTAACCTCCAATCAAGCTTCAATGCCATACAACACTCCTTCCGTGGCCTCCAACTGCTCTTAAACGCTAGTAAAACCAAATGCATGCTTTTCAACCGATCGCTGCCTGCACCCGCATGCCCGACTAGCATTACCACACTGGATGGTTCCGACCTTGAATATGTGGACACCTATAAGTACCTAGGTGTCTGGCTAGACTGCAAACTCTCCTTCCAGACCCATATCAAACATCTCCGAATCGCTTTCTATTCCGCAACAAAGCCTCCTTCACTCACGCTGCCAAGCTTACCCTAGTAAAACTGACTATCCTACCGATCCTCGACTTCGGCGACGTCATCTACAAAATTGCTTCAACACTCTACTCAGCAAACTGGATGCAGTTTATCACAGTGCCATCCGTTTGGTCACTAAAGCACCTTATACTACCCACCACTGCGACTTGTATGCTCTAGTCGGCTGGCCCTCGCTACATATTCGTCGCCAGACCCACTGGCTTCAGGTCATCTACAAGGCCATGCTAGGCAAAGTTCCGCCTTATCTCAGCTCACTGGTCACGATGGCAACACCCATCCGTAGCACGCGCTCCAGCAGGTGTATCTCATTGATCATCCCTAAAGCCAACACCTCATTCGGCCGCCTTTCGTTCCAGTACTCTGCTGCCTGTGACTGGAACGAATTGCAAAAATCGCTGAAGTTGGAGACTTTTATCTCCCTCACCAACTTTAAACATCTGCTATCTGAGTAGCTAACCGATCGCTGCAGCTGTACATAATCTATTGGTAAATAGCACACCCAGTTTCACCTACCTCATCCCCACAGTTTTTATTTATTTACTTTTCTGCTCTTTTGCACACCAATATCTCTACCTGTACATGATCATTTATCACTCCAGTGTTAATCTGCAATATTGTAATTATTCGCCTACCTCCTCATGCCTTTTGCACACATTGTATATAGACTCCCCTTTTTTCTCTGTGTTATTGACTTGTTAATTGTTTACTCCATGTGTAACTCTGTGTTGTCTGTTCACACTGCTATGCTTTATCTTGGCCAGGTCGCAGTTGCAAATGAGAACCTGTTCTCAACTAGCCTACCTGGTTAAATAAAGGTGAAATAAAAAATTAAAAAATAAATATAGGACCTGCCTCTCAATATTGGTAATCCAATCAAAAGACGTGCATGCACTACGCCTGCTAGCTGGCTCCTGTGTAACACTGGTGTCAGCAGGCGTACAATAGCCAACTCTAAAGCTGATTGGTTGACACTACATTTTCATTTCCATTCACTTTAAGCTACAAGCGCCCGCACTGTTGATTCTGAAGGCCTGAGGGCAGATTTTAGACCCCTGGCAACACATGATGGCTGAATACGATTGGATAAAAGATCTAGAGATGATATCTATCGTTGACCGTTTTTAAATGGGTCATTATCATATCCTTTTACTGTTCAATCTCTCTCTTCAGGCACAACCTAATCTGTCTCGCTACGCAACACTCTGGTCTTCTCTGATCCTGGTGAAAGTAGTGCTCTGTCCCAAATGGCACCCTGTTCCCTATGTAGTGCACTACTTTTTATCAAAACATTATGGACCTGGTGAAAAGTATTGCACTAGATAGGGAATAAGGTGCCATTTGGGATGCAGCCCAGGACCTTATCACTCACCTGTCTAAAGCAAATTCCTGCCAGTGTCAAGCATAGGATTGGATTTAAAGGCACTGGAGATGCGTGGGTCGGTCTACTGTCAGCAGGTCCTGGTGCCCCTACTTAGATGTCACTCCTGGAAGAAGGCTAGCTGAACCGCTATCACAAGACATTCAATGTCACTTCTAGAGAGCGCTAACATGCTAAATTGCTAGCACGGAGCATCTTAGGTCCTCAGTGACAAGTGACGTGCTATTATCTATCAAGGAGAGAAAGGAGAGAGAGAGCACTGTGTTGTCAAGTCTCTACATGTGTATCCATCACAGACGTCTGGGATCAGGCGGGTGTCGTGTTAAAAATGGTCCCTCATGAAGGTTTGAAATCTGACATGGCCGCATATACTTCCTGTATGGAGGATAATAGAAAAGCATCTTGGGAGAAGTCAGCGACGTGGCCAAGGGTAGGATTTGGGTGTTTTTGTTTTACATGTAGCTAAGCTACAGTTCAAACATAATTTAAGAGAATGGAGCGTTTCTCTATGATTCATGTATCCATTTATCAATCTTTCAATCAGAGGGCTTCCATTTTCAGGCTAGATAATCAAAGACACACAAACATGAACACACACAGAAGTGTGTTGCGCATGTGTTTGTGTGTGGGGTCGCTGACGGCAAAAATTCTGAGGGAAATAATAACCACACACAGCCACACCACCAAATCCACACAAAAAGAATCACAATGTTCGAATATAGCAAAATCAGTACAAAGCAACCCATAGAAACTCTAAGTGTATGGCTTTCTTGTCATAGCTGTATTTAAGGGCCTACTAGATTTAAGCCAGTGATTTGTGGGTCTCCCATTCCCCTTCAGGGTGCCATAGCAATGACAGAACACTGCAGCCCTACCTTCGCTAAAGCACTGTACAACACATGCCCTAAATAAAATAGCGTATAATACAGGCCTCACTAAGGAATAATCTACACCTGCTGCTGTATTCCCCCTAGCTCACTCCACTCTGAAAACACATGATTAGGTGCATCTCATTGGGGATGTTTGCACATATTATTGTTAATAATTGACGGATGCTTTTGCTTCTTGCCCCTACCTCATGTCGTTAAAGAGACAGATTGGCAGGTAGTTGCTGTGTGGTAGAAGGATGTTTACAGTATGTGTGTTTGTCTGTTGTGTGTGTTTGTTGACTCTGTGTGTGTTACAGCTACTGTCCTGTGATCTGTATCCTTCCACCTGCATTTACACGAAGCATACGGGTGCTGTAATTACTGTGTGCCGATAGACACCCCACTGAGTGTGTGTGGATGCGGTGGCTGTTGTTTTCTGTCACACTTTGTAACGCCTGCCGCAGGTCAGTGCACACCACTAACATCCATGGAAGAGCCCAGTAATTGCCGTGGTAACAGAGCTGTTTAGGGATTGGTCGTGGTCAAGGGTGAGGGATTATCCTGAAAATCTTTCCTGATTTAAATGGCTGCCTCAGCTATCTGCCTGCTTTGTTGGTTGGCCTTGAGGCATTCAAATTGACAGGATTCAAGTTTCTCACACCCCCAATTCTCTTGTCTTTCTCCCATCTTGTGCACTCTCAGTCCAAACCTGCGTGTCCATCTACTTACACTGTATCACATCACCCCTCTCTTACACCAGACACAGCTCAGAGCCACAGCAGGAGAGTGTATGTGTGTGTAATTAACTTACCTGTCTGATATCTTCTTGTGTGTTTACCTGCATGTCTTTGTGTGCATAAAATGGGCCTGTTGGCTGACAGTCTGACAAGGTTCCCCTTGTAAACAAACCTCAACAACTACCATGATCTGATCTTACCCACAGCATTGTGCTTTGAATTAGAATTAGATTGAATCCTCTGTCTGTCTCTTATTACACACACACACACACAGTCAGTACCTTTGCAGAATCTTAAGTACCTTATGCAAACTGTGTGTTTGTTGGGGAAAGCACAGGCAGAGCGCTGATGAGTGTCTCATTAAGGCAACACCAGCAGTACACACTGGGTATCGCATAATCAAAGCCTGGGGGTACGGATTAATTATCTGTTTGAATAGTGATGACATTTAAAAAATGTTCTCCTTAAGGCTCCCATCATCAGCAGATGAAACAAAGAGCGATACAGCTTGCGCAATCGGGCTCACATGTGTCTTTACATCTGTTCAGGATATTTCAATTTGGTGCTCAACAAGCTGAGACTCAGATTAAAGGACAATAGTGTGTTATCCTCTCTCACAAACATCTCTTCCATGGCGTGGTAATAGTACGTTGCTAGACAAGCAGCTCTGCTCCTGGAGAAAAGAAGCTAGCAGCTGTCACAGATGACACAGACTACAGTCACGCATGTGTCTCCTCTCCACGGCGGCTGAGGCAATGCCTCTCTCACATCACATGTATTAGTTATCGAGGAAGAGAGGGAGAAAGAGAGAGAGGGAGTTTTTGTATCGAGATTTGCTTGATATAAATATTTATGAGATGCTTTTCTTTTTAAGAAAGCATTGTCTTTAATGAACATGTTTCAGTATTGTTTCAGCATCTATACAGGTAATTTATAAGGTAAGGCTTCATTGGCAAACAGGGCTAGTTTGTAAGTGTGAATTCTTAATAATGATGAAAAAGTCCATCCTGCACAGCCGCTGCTGCACTGGAGTAGAGGGCGGCAGTAAGCCTAGCGGTTAGCGCGTTGGGGCCAGTAACTGAAAGGTTGCTAGTTCGAAACCCAGGGTGACAAGGTGAAAAATCTATTGTTCTGCACTTGATCAAAACAGTTAACCCTCCACAACAACAGCTCCCCAGGCATCCAATGTGGCAACCCCCCGCACCTCTTTCATTCAGAGTGGTTGAATTAAAAGCGGAAGTCAAGTTTCGGTTGGACCTTGTTTGCAATTGACCATAAAAATACATGTATTTATTTAAGACATTTCTGGAGCAGGGTATAATGTTCCATAGAATGACTATGTGTGTGTGTGGGCACTTGTATGTGTGTGTGTTCAAAATTGCAGCTAGGCTAAGCCAAATCCAACTAGGCTCGACCTACAAGCCAAATTCAGATAGGCTCGACCTACAAGCCAAGTCCAGCTAGGCTGGATTACAATCAAAGTCCAGCTAGGCCCGACCTATATTTCCGTACAGCTCACCAGTGATCCATAGAGAAAGCCTTTCATCTGCACTAGTGGCAATCCCCCATAAAAAAAGCCTCCCACAAAATCGAGACATTAAACTTTGTGTTTTTGAATTCAAACAGGATCCTAAGTCAAGGAGCTAAACCCAAACACAACACACATTAGACTTCCTTTGGATTTGTGTAACAAGTTTGTCTGGGTGTCTCCTTTTATGACCATGGTAGAACAGTTGGAGATACACGCTTGGTGAACAGATGAGGTTATAGATGAGGTTACAACCAATAACCAACGAATAAAAGGGAGATCAGCCTCGGCACTATAAGTCTGGAGAAACTCTATATTCTGTGTATTTGGGTGGGTGCATTAGCATAGAAAAAAAATACTATAGCTGTCAAGCTTTCACCCTGTCTAAGTTTCACTTTTAGGAGTGTCTCTCTCTATGCACACACCACACACACTGTTTGCAAGATATTCTTCCATTTGTCAGGGATGTTGGCAAACCTGTCACCCTCACAGAGAAAATCAAATGTCTTTATTTATTTGGCTTCTAAGTAATTAGAGGTGTTACTGTGGCGCCTCACCGTGACAACCCTTTCTACAATCAAGTGTCAGAGTGCGGAGAGCTAAGACATGCCAGAAGAGAACGCGAGAGTTCTCCTCTTCTAATCTTTAATGAAATTAAATAGGTGAGCACTGTTTTTCCCTTTTTTGCCCACCCCTCCCTCTCTCTCTCAAATATGTCAGAAAGTAAAAACATTGTGGAACAGCTAGGAATACATCTAGATAGCACGGAAAACATTTCCAATCAGGACTTCGATAGATGTTGGTCCTCAGGAATTGTTCAATTTGACTCACTCTGTACAAGTGAAGAAGGCACAGCGAAACACCAGTGCCAAGAATCCAATTGAAGGTATTTGTTTCCATGTCCAGCTATTTGGCAAAGACGAGACTAGATAGATATGAACGCAAAGGCTTAAAAGGAAATATGTTGATACTGTTGCCTCTTTTCTTTGACTAAAAATATTTGAACAGAGAGAGGAAGGCCTCTGCAGGGTTTACAGTATATTGAATTTTACAGTTTCACCCACATCTGTTTCACCCACTTGTCTCCACACACACACATCCCTGCATACACCAGGTGACAAAGTGCCGGTCTGTGCTTCAATTTCTTTTAACACTAACATACAGGTATGACGTGGTCAGACTCTGCTGGGTTTGGCCAGCAGTAACACACCTCCTCTACCACTAGACCCCCACGCCGCCCCAGAGCCCTGACAGGAGAGATATGACATATTAAAAACAGAGGACTGGAACAAAAACAACTTCCCCTTTTAAAGCTGCCTGTGTTCTACATCTCCCTCACACGACAGCTTCGGGGACAGTTTATGTGAGAAAGACAAAGACTTTGACACTGTCAGCTTCTGTCACTGATGCAGCAGATGGGTTGAGAGTTACAGTCATTGTTACAGCAAAGCCATACACAATTCATTCCCGCACCACTTGTGTGTTCTGTGCTGTCTTTGGCAGCTTGTAAAAGTGTGTGACTTGACTAACTCGTTTGTGCGACTGACTGAATGTCTGAGGGGTCTTATGATAATGAGTGCATGAGCCAGGTGGTAGGTTAGGTCTTCCCACACTAAAAGATTTCAATAATACATTAAACATTGCAGCTCCTGGTTGATTCACCAACATCATTGGAACGACAAGAGGAGCGGAAGAGCTTACTTTCACTTTAAGACAGCAAAGTCGAGCTTTGATACGCATTGACTATCCTAAGCCACCTAAGAGCAAGAAGAAGGTTGCTTTTCCGGGGCAAAGGGAGGATAATTTAGAGAGTCAAGTGTAAAGATGTAATCATCTGGGTTGTTGATTATCCTGATTACCATTATAAAGTAGCTTTTAAAGAAACATGACCGTGAGACATATTTACAAGGGTTGATTTATTAATCAGCAGCTATTTGTTCGAGCACACAAGAGATACAGTAGTAGAGGTATTAGCTTGGTTATACTGTTGTGTTAGGGAGAAACATACAAACAGTACAGTGGTGCAGAATAGGGGGTTCCCCAAAAGCTTCAGAGATAACAGGGATTTTTTATTTAAATGCATGATTTGCTGAGAGTTAATTGCCATGCAGGTGTTTTTTCCTGAGCAGCATACTCACAGAATGCTAGGTAGAACCAAGTATCAACAGTCTATCCATCACAGGCTGGAAGCTATCAAGCCTCGATTGGTCAATTACACATGCGATTTTGCCCGGAATTTGCATATAGTTCAGCTTCCCCAACTTTATGCATGCTCTGTTTACCGAGCTCCTCTTACTGAAAATTAATGGTACATCATTTTGTCAGCAGCCATCACCCCCAGTGGACCAGATATTGAGTACCGCATTGTTGGGAAAGAGCTTGTAAGTAAGCGTTTTACTGCACTGTTTTACACCTGCTCTATCCTGTGCACGTGTCACGTGACAAATGAACTTACCGTTTACCCCAATGTAAGGTTAGAGCTTAGGTGCCTGCAGATTGACTCTTCAAAGAGATGTTACCCACCACAGACTAGGTGGTTGTAAAAAAAATATATTAAAAAAAAGATGAAACATGGAGAAAAAAGGGAGAAAAAATATAGAATTATTTTTCCAGAAGCATGGTTGTAGTTATGAGAAGCTCAAATTAGTTACATTTGATGAGGTGATGGTATAAGGGCACAAGGCGAGACCCAGATGCAGACATGGGAGGCAGATGGTTTGAGTCTTTGATATTTATTATAATCCAAAAGGAGAATGGTCGTGGACAGGCAAAAGGTGAAAACCATTTCAGAGTCCAGGAGGTACAGAGTGGCAGGCAGGCTTGAGGTCAAGGCAGGGAGAATGGTCACGGTCTACAAGACATCTAGATAGGCTGGTACAGTCCAAAAACAAGCAAGGGTCAAAACCGGGTGGACTACCAGAAAGGGAATAGAAAACGCAGGCGCACAAGAAAAACACACTGTGACAGACGGTTTGATTTAGCCTGGATGACTCGTGACACGTGACTACACAGTGAGTCAAGAACGTAGAGAGGCTGGTGTTAGCAAAATTAGGTTTGATGATGATGTTATGGATGTTAATTATTTAGTTGTGTATTCATTAATACATTACACGTACTATGTCAATGGTAATTTTTCCAGACACTAATTTAAAAAAAATATATATATATATATATATATATATATATATATATATATATATATATATATATATATATATATATATATATATATATATATATATATATATATATATATATATATATATATATGCTGTACACTGAGTGTGTGTGGCTTAATAGTGGAAATATAGTAATAAGATGATCAAAGAATTTGTTCATTGGTTTGTCAATGTGGCAATACGCACTAGAGTATTCAGCCAGGCTCTTTCTATGTGCTGCTGTGTCCTACCCAATGATGTACATAAACCCTGGTGATGCTATGTATTGACCTATAAGAGGCTTTGAAGCCCCTGGTTGGCCATATTGGCACTCCCCCTTATGAGCGGTCCTCCATATCAATCAATCAAATTTATTTATAAAGCCCTTTTACATCAGCCGATGTCACAAAGCTCGATACAGAAACCCAGCCTAAAACCCCAGACAGCAAGCAACGCAGATGTAGAAGCACGGTGGCAAGGACAACTCCCTGAAAGGCAGGAACCTAGTTGGAAACCTAGAGAGGAACCAGGCTGAGGGGTGGCCAGTCGTCTTCTGGATGTGCCGGATTGAGATTATAACAGTACATGGCCAAATTGAAATTAATGGAATTCTACAGTATTTCAAATATATTTTTCAAGGACAAAATTATAACAATTATTTGTTGTTGTGGTGGGGAAAGTAAAATTAGCAATCTATAAAATTATACTTGAAGGAAGCTTTATAAATTCATTTTTTCAAATTGTATTTGTATGTTTAGCTCAAATAATTGAATTATAATTTAAAAGTATGCATTAACGTGTAATGCAAAATGTGGCAAAAACTATATAAATTAATTTATATAGCTTCCAACAGTGGGGTTGTGCTAAGATTGAGGCACGGTGGCTTCAACACAGTGCACCCCATTTAGTGTATAGATAAATCATTGGTCCTATCCCTCAATTTCCAGTGTCTATTTTCCTATTGCTCCAATTCATCAGTTACAGAGTTCCGGCATGGTAGAATTCCAGACATTGTCAGGATTCCCCTTACAAAAAAGATTCCAGTATTTTGGATGCAGTAATTTTTGGATCCCTTTTTCGTATCTGTACCAGATGGTAGGCATTCCGCAGGTCCAACTTGGAGAAGATGGTAGCCCCCTGGAGAGGCTCGAAAGCCGAGGTGATGAGTGGAAATGGGTAACGTTTATGAACAGTGATGTCTTTCAGGCCCGGTAGTCAATACAGGGTTTTGTCCTTCTTCTCCACAAAGAATAACCCGTCTGGAAGGACAGATACCCCCTGCAGCCAGAGAGTCCTCAATGTTTGTCTCCATCGCCTTGGTCTCCAGACCAGACAGGGAATAAAGTCACCACCGAGGCGGTGTAGTGCCGGGGAGAAGGTCGATGGCACAGTCATAGGGCCGAAGGAAGACGTCCCGGGGCAATGAGCGTGGCAGCCCTCTGCTGGGAGTACACGAGCTGGGCACCCCCAACACGGATGGCTCCAAGTGGAGGTAATTAGGAGAAAGTGCCAACCAGCCGTGGTGGCCACATAAGTGGAGCACTGTGGCACACCGTGAGGGACCGACACAGAGCCAAAGCTGAGAAGAAGGACTGAGCCAAACCTATGTGATTTTCTTTGTTATGTTTATTTATGACCTAGTAAAGTTGTTTGCTGACTAAAACCTCCCTGTCTCTGTGTTAATCTCTGCAAGCTCAACCCAACACCCCAAGGGTTACCACAATTATTAATAAAGTGACTAGTGATGCATTTATTAAAGTGGCCAATTATTTCCAGTCTGTGTATGTAGGCAGCAGCTTCTCTGTGTTAGTGATGGCTGTTTAACAGTCTGGCATTGGCATTGAGATAGAAGCTGTTTTTCAGTCTCTCGGTCCCAGCTTTGATGCACCTGTGCTGACCTCGCCTTCTAAATGTTAACGAGATGAACAGGCAGTGGCTCGGGTGGTTGTTGTCCTTGATGATCTTTTTGGCCTTCCTGTGATATCAGGTGCTAAAGGTGTCCTGGAGGGCAGGTAGTTTACCCCCGGTGATGCGTTGTTCAGACCGCACTTGCGGTGCAGTTGTCGTACCAGGCGGTGATACAGCCTGACAGGATGCTCCCAATTGTGCATCTCTAAAAGTTTGTGAGGGTTTTAGGTGATAGGCCAAATATCTTTGCTCCTTCTTCACCACACTGTCTGTGTGGGTGGACCATTTCAGTTTGTCTGTGATGTGTACGCCGAAGAACTTAAAAACTTTCCACCTTCTCCACTCCCTCTCCCTTCAATGTGGATAGGGGGGTGCTCCCTCTGCTGTTTCCTGAAGTCCACTATCATGTCCTTTGTTTTGTTGACGTTGAGTGAGAGGTTGTTTCCTGACACCACACTCCGAGGGCCCTCACCTCCTCCCTGTAGGCTGTCTCCTTGTTGTTGGTAATCAAGACTACTACTGTTGTGTCATCTGAAAACTTGATTGAGTTGATTGAGTTGGAGATGATTGAGTTGGAGGTGTGCATGACCACGCAGTCTATGGTGAACAGGAGGGGGCTGAGCATGCACCCTTGTGGGGCCCCAGTGTTGAGGATCAGTGAAGTGGAGATGTTTCCTAACTTCACCCCCTGGGGGCAGCCTGTCAGAAAGTCCAGGACCCAATTGCACAGGATGGGGTTGAGACCCAAGGCCTCAAGCTTAATGATGAGCTTGTAGGGTACTATGGTGTTGTATGCTGAGTTGTAGTCAATGAACAGCTTTCTTACATAGGTATTCCTCTTGTACAGATGTGATAGGGCAGTGTGCAGTGTGATGGCAATTGCATCATCTGTGGACCTATTGGTGCGATATGCAAATTGAAGTTGGTCTAGGGTGGCAGGTAAGACTAGTCTCTCAAAGCACTTCAGGACAGAAGTGAGTGCTACGAGGCAATAGTCACTTAGTTCAGTTATCTTTGCCTTCTTGGGTACTGAGACAATGGTTGGCCATCTTCAAGCATGTGGGGACAACAGACTTAGGGAGAGATTGAATATGTCCGTAAACACACCAGCCAGCTGGTCTGCGCATGCTCTGAGGATGTGCCTAGGGAAATCAACCAGCCTTGCGAGGGTTAACACTTTTAAATGTCTTCCTCACGTCAGCCACAGAGAAGGAAGGGGGAAGGGGCCGCAGTCCTTGGTAGCGGGCTACGTTGGTGTCACCGTTTCCTCAAAGCGGGCAAAGAATGTGTTTAGTTTGTCTGGAAGCAAGACGTCAGTGGCCGTGACATGGCTGTTTTTCTTTTTGTAGTCAGTGATTGCCTGTAGACCCTGCCACATACTGTACGTCTCGTGTCTGAGCCGTTGAATTGCGACTCCACTTTGTACCTATACCGACATTTAGTTTATTTGATTGCCTTGCGGAGGGAATAACTACACTGTTTATATTCCGCCATATTCACAGTCATCTTTCCATGGTTAAATGCGGTGGGTCGAGCTTTCAGTTTTGCACAAATGAAGCCATCTATCCACAGTTTCTGGTTAGGGTAGGTTTTAATAGTCACAGTCGGTACAACATCTCCAATGCACTTCCTTATGAACCCACTCACCGAGAATCAGCGTATAAATCGATGTTAATCTCTGAGGCTGCCCAGATCATTTCCCAATCTGTGTGATCAAATCAATCTTGTGTGTGTGTGGATTCCGATATGTCAGACCAGCGTTGAATAGTTCTTGTCACGGGCCCATCTTGTTTGAGTTTCTGTTTCTATGATGGTAGTAGCAAAATGTAGTCGTGGTCAGATTTGCCAAAGGGAGGGCGGGGGAGGGCCTTGTATGCATTACAGACATTAGAGTAACAATGATCCATTGTAATTGCCTGCTCGAGTGCTACAATCAATATGCTGGTCGAATTTAAGTAACCTTGATCTCAAATTTGCTTTGTTAAAATCCCCAGCTACAATAAATGCAGCCTCAGGATATAATTGTTTCCAATTTGCATAAAGTCCAGTGTAGTTCCTTGAGGACCGTCGTGGTATCGCCTTGAGTGAGGATATACATGGCTGTGACCATTACCGATGAGAATTGGTTACAGCCATGTATATCCTCCCACCATATGGTCAGCATTTGATTGGTCAGGTGAACAAAAGGAATGGAGTTCCTGCATGTTATGATTACACCATGAGTTGTTAATCATGAAGCATACACTCCTGCCCTTGTTCTTCCCAGTGGCTCTACCAACTCTGACAACATATCCCGAGAGAGCCATGTTTCAGTGAAACAGGGAATGTTACAATCTCTCTCTGGAAAGCAACCCTTGCCCTAATTTTGTTTATCTTGTTTACTGGAGACTGGACATTGGTGACTAATATACTCGAAAGCGGTGGGTGATGTGCACGCCTTCGAAGTCTGACCAGGAGGCCACTCTGTTTACTTCTTCTGCTGCGACGTTGTTTTGGGTCGGCCTTTGGGATTAGATCCAATGTCCTGGGTGGTGGTGCAAACAAAGAATCTGCTTCGGGAAAGTCGTATTCCTGGTCGTAACATTGGTAAGTTGATGTCGCTCTCATGCACACATGACTGTAAGTCGCTTTGGATAAAAGCGTCTGCTAAATGGCATATATATTTATATTATTATATATTATTTCCAATAGTTCTGTTGGCGCCATCTTACATCTTACGTCTAACCCACAGTCCAGTCAACAAGGGGATTGTGTCTCTGGAGCCATGAAAACCCCAACACAAAGGGAACCTGAAGGTATTCGATAAGTAGAAACTGGATCAACTCGCTGTGGTTGCCTGACACTCACAGGTTGATAGGAACTGTTATAGGAATGTGTTGAACAAGGCTTCCAGGTTCCTGGCTCTCTTGGCGGCCAACGTGCGGAAATCGAAACCGCATAGTCGGCCACGCTACAGGAGACTTGGCGTAGCCAGTGTAGCTTCTGAGCAGCCTCTCTCTCGGACAATGATGAATCAAACACTTACTTCACCTCTGCCATGAACTCCTCAAGAATTAAACAAATGGTGGCTTGTAGCTCCAACACCGCTGTAGCCCAGACGAGAGCCCTCCCGGACATCAGTGTTACAGTGGCTTGCGATAACAAGAAATAAGACAAAAAAACAGAAAACGTTGATCATGCATAACTATTCACCCACCCAAAGTCAAAATTTTGTAGAGCCACATTTTGCAGCAAGTCTCTTCGAGTATGTCTCTATAAACTTGGCACATATAGCCACTGGGATTTTTGCCCATTCTTCAAAGCAAAACTGCTCCAGCTCCTTCAAGTTGGATGGGTTCCGCTGGTGTACAGCAATATTTAAGTCATACCACAGTGTCACGCCCTGACCTTAGAGAGCCGTTTTATTTCTCTATTTGGTTAGGTCAGGGTCTGATTTGGGGTGGGCATTCTATGTTCTCTATTTCTTTGTGTATGGCCGAGTGTGGTTCCCAATCAGAGGCAGCTGTCTTTCATTGTCTCTGATTGGGGATCATACCCTTTTTCCCTCCTTCAGTGTGGGATCTTGTCTAGTTTGCACGGCAAAGCTTTTCGGTCGTTGTATTGTTTTGGTTTTTTCTCTCGCCGTAGTTGGTGAAGAAATGGTGCCTTTGCTGGATGACATGCCTTCAACAATCAAGTAGTTGACTTATTGTGGTATTCCTTCACAGCAGACACCAAACAAGCCAAACTTGCGAGGAGTTAAAAAGTAGCTGCATAAGGTCAGAAGGATGCACCTGCACCTGCAAACAACCAAATAATATTAAGATAAATTAAAAATAATTGTATCACCCCTGTTAATCTGTCTTTACGCCGCTCAGTGAAATGTACTTGCCTGCCTCCTATATATATATATTGTGACAAACTGGGCTAAGTGCTTGAGACGTGGGGGCATTAATTTTCTCCACAGATTCCTGAAGGAAGACAGCCCGACTCCACATACCTCTGTAAAATACATAAAAAATGTGAGATCAATAAAAGTAGTGCCAATCATGTTGGAAGCCAATTAAATAATGAAAATGTGTTTATGCTTTACATACCAAGTGTCGTCATCGATTCCTTGTAGAGATGCCACACTGCTGCACACTCCTGGTAATACTATTCATTATTATCTGCGTAGTTCTTAACCTCTAGCGTCGAGCAATCCCAGGTCCGGGAGCGTAATCATAGCCTCAAGCTCATTACCATAACGCAACGTTTCCTATTCATGAAAATCACAAATGAAATGAAAAATATATTCAAACACAAGCTTAGCCTTTTGTTAACAACACTGTCATCTCAGATTTTCAAAATATGCTTTTCAACCAAAGCTACACAAGCATTTGTGTAAGAGTATTGATAGCATAGCATTAAGCCTAGCATTCAGCAGGCAACATTTTCACAAAAACAAGAAAAGCATTCAAATAAAATAATTTACCTTTGAAGAACTTCGGATGTTTTCAATGACGAGACTCTTAGTTAGATAGCAAATGTTCATTTTTTCCAAAAATATTATTTGTGTAGACGAATAGCTCCGTTTTGTTCATCACGTTTGGCTAAGAAAAAGACCGAAAAATGCAGTCACTTACAACACCAAACTTTTTTCCAAATTAGCTCCATAATATCGACAGAAACATGGAAAACGTTGTTTAGAATCAATCCTCAAGGTGTTTTTCACATATCTATTCGATAAGTGGTGGCAGTTGGCTTCTCATCAGAAGCAAATGGAAAAATACTGCAGCTGGAGATTACGCAATAATTGCGACGGAGGACACCAAGCGACCACCTGGTAGATGTAGTCTCTTATGGTCAATCTTCCAATGATATGCCTATGTCACAATGCTGCAGACACCTTGGGGAAAACGTGGAAAACGTAAGCTGACTCCTAGCTCCTTCACATCCATATAAGGAGTCATTGGTATGAGGCGGTTTCAAAAAATGTGACACTTCCTGATTGGATTTTTATCTGGGTTTTTTCTGTAACATCAGTTCTATGGCACTCACAGACAATATCTTTGCCGTTTTTAAACGTCAGAGTGTTTTCTTTCCAAAGCTGTCAATTATATGCATAGTCGAGCATCTTTTCGTGACAAAATATATTGTTTAAAATGGGAACGTTTTTCATCCAAAAATTAAAATAGCGCCCCCTATATCCAAGAAGTTAATGAAGTTCACCAATCGCTGCAAATCCTCATGCTTCAGGTGTAAACTGATCTTTCTTGGGCCAGCTCTCTTTCTCATTGGAGGTATTAGGCCATTCTTCTTGTATGACTGGTGGAGAAGAGTCAGGTGTGTTCTACTGATGCTGAAAGACAAACTCCAGATACTAACGTTACACACACCTCATACATGTAAGTTAATGTTAGCTAGCAAGCCAGCCATCTAAACTCGGCTAACATTAGCTAGCTAACAGCAAGCTTTAACTTGGTATTTTGTTTAGACATGTAATGTTAACGTTAGCTAGCTAGTTCAAAAATAAACTAAAATCCCAATTCATAGAGTAACGTAACCATCGAACTCCAGCTGGCTAGCTAGCAGCAGGCTTTAACTAGCGATACAAACCGATTGTCATAGCTAGCTAAAGTTAACCAAAATAGGTTCAATGTTAGATTCTTACCCATATGGATGAAAGCTTCACGGCAGACTGCAGCCCCTTTTATTAAATAAGATGTCCTGTGTCGTTTCAGTTTAACTTGAACATGTGAGGAGTTATGTTTGGCCCGTTGTGTCAAGTCATTCTGGTTCACACTGACCGTGTGCAATGCCATAAGAATCATCAGATCTTTCTCCCTCTCTGTCACCAATGCCATGGTTGCCCTTAGTTTGAAGATGTAATCAGGAGACATGTGTTTTATACAACAGCCTTCTGTGTTCTCTTTTCGACTCCCATTTGTCTTCAAACTCCTTATCATTTGGTGCGGCAGGTAGCCTAGTGGTTAGAGTGTTGGACGAGTAACCGAAAGGTTGCACGATCGAATCCCTGAGCTGACAAGGTAAAAATCTGTCGTTCTACCCTAGATCAAGGCAGTTAACCCACTGTTCCTAGGTCATAATTGAAAATAAGAATTTGTTCTTAACTGACTTGCCTAGTTAAATAAAGGTAATATTATGTATATTTTTTAAATCATACCAGACATTCCACAGATTTCAAAACTCGGTCAACTTCTTCCATGACAGCAACACTGTTGATTGTAGCCATTTCTTCTGTATCACTGTCATCAGAAGACTCAAATGTTTTTACCTAAATCAGGGATTTCCTCGTCTGATTAATTTTCATTGTCAGAGAGAGTCAGCATGGCACGACCGTCCTACAGAAAGTAGTCCATCACAAATTTTTCCCACTGATCTTTGTTGATAGCGCCTCATAAATTCAGGGCAGTAATGTTATTGAGAGTAGTAGGAACATATTTTCAGTTTTCCATGGCTAACGTTATATCTTTTGAAAAAAACTGCAATAGAAAGGATTATCTACGCATTTCGACCAGCTCATTTTATAGACACAAGATGCTACACCGCAGACCAATCCAAACTCATCTCTCGGCATGTCCAGCCCACTCATTATCTCAGCCAATCATGGCTAATGGGAAGGTTGCCCCGTTTTTCTTTTGCTAAACCAACTAGGCTCGTAATTTAACAATTGTATTCGTATTTACAGATGGCATACAAGTTTGATATTAAGGCAAATTAAAGTTCACATGTTCGAGAAGGCATTTCTGCCAAAAAACGCATTTTGATCAAATATTTTTTACATTCAAACGGCTCTCCTGTAAAGTCGTGACTTCCGACATACACCTATTTTTCTGAATCGGGTCACATATAGATAAATATATGGCTTTGGCCCGAGCTAAGTGCAGGAGCAAACTAGCCCAACCTTTACATGATGTCAATTAAAACATTTAGAATATCACCTCATGCCCTGAATTGACATGTAATGACTGACTCTGTTTTCTACCAGTCAACATCACCAATGACTCTCTGTTTATACCTGCCAGGGAGGAAATGGAAGAATGAGAGGGTTGGTGGAACAGACATGAGGATAAGACAATGAACCGTACTGTCTCTGATTGTATCTTTGTTCATTTTCTCACATCTTTGTATCCTTCTCACACAATTTTCAAAGAGGGGACCCAATTGTTCTTCTACTCATGCCTCCTCCAATCATTTATTAGGAGGAGGAAAGACGAATTAGGACTAATATCTATTTTTTGTTTTGTTATTCTGTTATTCTTTCAGGTGATCCAAGAAGACCTGTGGGTTATTCCAAACAGGCCAAGAACTGGGAAGAGAAGAGAGCGCCTGAAGAGAAGACATTCAACTTTAGAACCCGATTGGTCCAGCAGTCTGTCAAGTGGTGGGAAGATGAACAGATTCATATACAAAGACCCAGTCTTCAAATTTGACACACCAGACCTACCTACCAACTTTAACCCTGTTGAAACTCCTGTAACTAACGAGGAGTTGGTGGAATAACGTTTCACCTTAATTTTGTAACTACCTTTAGTTGGACTAATGATGTTGTGGAATGTCATCAAAAATTGTCATGCAATCATTGGGGTTGTGTGCAATATGACTGCTGTGTAGACCACCCGGAAAAGCACTATTCTCCATCTAAGGGGTGTATTCATTCTGGTAAATTCATGGGAATAGAAATCAGAATGACTAGAACGGGCTTTGAACCGCTGACCCTGGTAAACTCATGGTATTGTCTTGAAATCAAATATTATTGTGGTTGCAAATGCTTTGTAAACAACAGGTGTAGACTAACAGTGAAATGGTTACTTATGGGCCCTTCCGAACAATGCAGAGAGAAAGAAAATAGAGAAAGTAAAACACATAATAATTAAAATAGTAAATACACAACTTGGCTATATACACGGTGTACCAGTACTGAGTTGATGTGCAGGGGTACGAGGTAATTGAGGTAGATATGTATGTATAACTAGGAATAAAGTGACAGTTAATAAACAGCAATAACAACGTATCAGTTAAGTCAGTTAAGAACAAATTCTTATTCACAATGACGGCCTAGGAACAGTGGGTTAACCGCCTTGTTCAGGGGCAGAATGACAGATTTTTACCTTGTCAGCTAGGGGATTCAGTCTAGCAACCTTTCGGTTACTGGCTGAACGCTCTACCCACTAGGCTACCTGCCACCCCAATCATGTGATAATTGAAAAAGTTTGTGCAAAAAGGGTCAGTGCAGATAGTCCGGTTAGCTATTTGCTGAACTATTTAGCGGTCTTGGCTTGGGGGGAAAAGCTGTTAAGGTTCCTGGTGGTTTCAGACTTGGTGCATCAGCATCGCTTGCCGTGCATGATGCAATAATTTCCATAGTCATGTAGAATGTTCATTCAAATCATGCTAACTGATATGGCTTATGCAATGGATTGTATTTTTTGTAATGTCAGTTGAGTTGATTCAACAAATCACAGTACAGATTGATGGGTACACTCCCTGCTTTGCTCCTCTGGGTACACTCACAATGGCCGTCAGTACACTCATTATGCCATCATTGTCTTGAATGGGAACACCCGTTCTATTCAACAAGGGGATTTGATTAATCTGGCCCGGGTAAGCATGTTTTGCACCAGATAAAAGTTTGATAGCCCATGGAGAAATGAGTAAGATTCTGAGGGAAGATCTCAGTTGCATATTCCTTGCATCCTCTCTCCACGTGTCCTTTCTCAAAACACATTGGATGAGAAAGACAAGCCAGGATGCGAAGAGTATGCAATTGGGATCTTCCCTGTGATTCACATGCAAAAGTGATTGCTTTTGACAAAAATGCTCTACCTTTCTTCCCAATGAAAACTATTTAGAAAAATCAAACATATAATTTATGTAAAAGATGTATGTTTCTGGATGATGCACCATGCTGCCTTGTTAACAACATGACCAAGTGGTGCTGCCTTGTTGACAACATGACCGCTCCTTCCTTACCGCTTTTACCCGTTCACGTCGGTGCTCCCGGCTCAGCATAATCAAATCCGCCAATTCTGTTTCTATTACCCCACAGTTCTCAAAACTTGTACCAAAATGGGTTTTCAATCTTAACCCAAACCTAGTTAAGCTCACTCGTTGGGAGTGAAAACCTACAAGACAGTTGCTGTCCAGGAACATGTTTGTAAATCCCTGGTCTAATGCTGAATGATAGTGTAAATGTAATTGTAAAAGGGTTTGTACAGACAGTGGAAAGTCAAATTCAAGTACTTTTTCAAGCACTAATATTCAATGTGTGTGTTGCTATTATACAACTGTTTCTAGTCGCCACTAGATGACAGTATATCGCCACAACCGTCATGAAAAAAACCCACCTTATTTACTACTCATCACTACCTTAAAGTTCTACTCAACAATACGAGTTTCACTACTTATTACTACATACATGAATGGTAAGTCAGAACTTATGATGTTGACTGGTTTCCTTATGTGAACTGTAACTCAGTAAAATGTTTGAAATTGTTGCATGTTGTGTTTATATAAAATCGTTTTTATGTTTAAATTGTCTTTCTATTTCAAAAGATTTGGTCCCACAGGCTGTCCCAACACATAATTACATGAAAGTGAATTGTAACAGTGGTGTAAAAGGCCTTCAGATGACTGTGAAATGTTGTGTGCTATACCCATTTGAAGAGAAACAAGTTATTAATGTGTTTGATAAGATTAAAGACTCTCTCAGGTGACCCAATTTACATTTTAGGAGACCCCACATGGGTCTCCTTGCTTACTCCAATGCTTCCTTTCTGTGCCTCCTTCATTGCAGCTTGACTCACCACTGTCTGTCTCACTATTCTCTATAAAGAAAAAATGTTCATTATGAGAACTTATAGCAGCCTATCTTTTGATTATAGCTAGCTAATTTCAGTCAACTGCTCCTGCTGGGGTCAGGCTCTGTACAACGTTAGCTTCTAACTTAATCATTTTAGCTATCTGTCTAATAGTCAAGAGCACTTGAGATACCTATCTCGCTAGACATCTGACTGAAATATCAGCGACTACCAGTTGCACACTCATTTTCAGAGAGTCGGGGTTGTTGTTTCAGTATGATATGTTACATAAAGGAATAACGACAGACACCAATGTCAGGTTCAATAGCCTTGTTTGTGCATTGTATGAATGGCAACAACTGGAGTCCCGGGGAACAGTCCGGCTAGTCGATTACCTATCAACTAGACTCCGTAACAGTTGTTTGGGGATGTCTGTTGACACCACAGGAATTGAGGGGTGTTAAAATAATTCCCACTGTCAGCGGCATCTCTGCTACTTGCCACTGTACATCTGGGCTGAGGTAGTTTGTTTCACCTCTCTGCCTATGTCGTGGGTGGAGTTTCCCGTTGGATAGAGTGGTGAATGAATGCGCTGTTAACAAGGCAAATCATGTGGAGTAGGCGAACATAACGAATGTACATGAATCAGTCATGATTCCCCTCATTCGCAGAGGTAGGCGCGATTAGAACTCAGATCATGAAGCCTTCTTTGCGTTGATCAAAACTGAGAACGCAATCAGTGGATAAACGATAATTAACAAAATAAAAAATGAGAGTAAACGCTATTTAAAAAATAAAAAGGTGCGTAAACAATGTTTACGTGCGTTTACCCTCCACTAAAATCCCTGTTTGGTTTGCAAAACCCATTCATGAACATCAATTGATTCTACATTTGCCCAGCATTTTAGCTATCGATGTGACGTTTGGCAGCGCCTAATCAGTCAGTTCTGTACCTCCCTGGCTGAGTGAAAGAGTGGATGCGAACCAGAGTGCGAAACACGTGAATAAATACAATTTCTGTAACAGGTTTTCAGTCAGAGACACAAGAAACAAAATGGTAGGAATTATGTTGCAGCTTCAGCATGGACAGCGCGGTAAACACTTGCTGTCCTGTGGTGCCTGCTCGCTGCAACAATGAGGAGAGTCGATGTGTGCCAGTCACAGACACTTACGGTAAAATAAAATAAAATACAAATGTACACAGCGTGTCGAACTGAGATTTTTGTGTTGTCTTGGACAGCACTAATAAACACACCAGTGTTGCTAACTATTTTTCAGTGAGATCCGCTATTGGCTCCTTGATTTGTCGCTAGAAGTCGCCTTGCTGCGGATTGTGTATTTAGAGGGGATTTCGCTAGTGGTTAAATGGGGAATTGGGTTTGCCAGGAAAATGTTGTCTGAGATGGCAGCAGTAACCAAGGTGGGCGAGGCTTAGCAAAGGGCTAATTACAGACTGCAATTACATATTGTTAGTTTAATGTAACTATGAATTATTACAATTAATTTATGGAACGCTGTTTGGGTCTTTCAGAGTCTAAGAAGTACACGTCAAATAACACGTTGACGTATCAAACAAGCTTGTTGACCAATCAGGACTGAATATGATTATACGTCACATAAGAATTTAACAAATTCCTACATTTTTTACGTAGTTATTACACATGGATTACACTATCACTCATATTTCGTGTGTCACAGCCATTGTGGTCCTTCTGTAGCTCAGTTGGTAGATCATGGCGCTTGTAACAGGGTTAACCACCCATCAGTGTATGCAAATGACTGTAAGTCTGGATAAAAGCAAATGGCATATTATTTATTATTATATTATTATTCACCGGGTGATTCACATTAAATCAGTTATAAAATATCTGTAGCAAATTGAGTTACAAAACCATGATGCATTAGTCTGAGGACTAAGATGTCTTGTTGCTTTTTTGTCCGAACTTCTTACATTTTCAACCCAAATTCTCATTACTGAAATGCGTCTGAATGAAATACTTAGGGTTTTCTTTTAAGATAACTGTATAAAACAGAAAATAAGTTGCCCAGGTTGGTCCCTCTGGGGGTTGAGGCAGCAGGCAGGTCCCTCTGGCGTCACCCCAGGTGAGTCTGCACCACTCTCATCCAGAGTACTCTGTTGTCCAACTGTTTGTTTTCCTGATTTTCCCCCGCATTCCCATCATAAGGCTCTCGTCGATTTATGATCCCAATTATCCCTGTGGCTAGACATTTCCCAGTGCACGCTCTGGATAGTCAACCATTGGGGTCCGGGCTAATCAGGGAAGCCACTATCTCCCTGGCCATGGTGACGCAGGGGAGTCACGAGGAGAGAATCAGTCTGTTTCTCATTGACTCTCATTGGCCTTCCCTGGTTAGCTCGTCATAACCCCACTATTTAATGGCAACAGAGGGCTCTCACGGGGTGGTCGTGAGAGTGCTCAGGGAGGTAGGTAGGGGTTTCCGTTGGTGCTACTACGGTGGAAAGTCCAGACCAGGTCTCCACTGTGCGCATCCCCCCTGAATATGCTAATTTGGCTCTTGCCTTCTGTATAAAGAAGGCGACTCAATTACCACCCCATTGACAGGGGGATTGTGCAATAAATCTCCTGGTAGACGTTGCACTTCCCAGGAGTCATGTGTATCCCCTGTCGCAAGCGGAGATGGTGGCTATGGAGACATATGTCTCAGAATCCCTGCATCAGGGGTACATTCGGTCGCCCACTTCCCCGGTCTGCTCGAGTTTCTTTTTTGTGAAGAAGAAGGATGGAGGTTTGCGCACGTGCATTGATTATTGAGGTCTCAATCAAATCACAGTGAGGTACAGTTACCTGCTACCTCTTATCGCCACGGCGATTGATTCAATGCACGGGGAGCGACTTCTTCACAAAACTGGATCTCAGGAGCACATACCACCTGGTTCGTATCCGGGAGGGAGATGAGTGGAAGGCGGCGTTTATGTTCCACCTCTGGGCATTATGAGTACCTCGTCATGCCGTACGGGTTGATGAATGCTCCATCAGTCTTCCAATCCTTTGTAGACAAGATTTTCAGGGACCTGCACATGCAGGGCGTAGTGGTGTATATTGATGACATTCTGGTATACTCCGCGACACACGCCGAGCATATGTCCTTGGTGCACAAGGTACTTCGATGACTGTTGGAGCATGACCTGTACATCAAGGCTGAGAAATGCCTGTTCTTTCAGCAAGCCGTAACTGAGCTAAACGACTACCGCCCCGTAGCACTCACTTCCATCATCATGAAGTGTTTTGAGAGACTAGTCAAGGACCATATCACCTCCACCCTACCTGACACCCTAGACCCACTCCAATTTGCTTACCGCCCAAATAGGTCCACAGACGATGCAATCTCAACCACACTGCACACTGCCCTAACCCATCTGGACAAGAGGAATACCTATGTGAGAATGCTGTTCATCGACTACAGCTCGGCATTTAACACCATAGTGCCCTCCAAGCTCGTCATCAAGCTCGAGACCCTGGGTCTCGACCCCGCCCTGTGCAACTGGGTACTGGACTTCCTGACGGGCTGCCCCCAGGTGGTGAGGGTAGGCAACAACATCTCCACCCCGCTGATCCTCAACACTGGGGCCCCACAGGGTTGCGTTCTGAGCCATCTCCTGTACTCCCTGTTCACCCACGACTGCGTAGCCACGCACGCCTCCAACTCAATCATCAAGTTTGCGGACGACACAACAGTGGTAGGCTTGATTACCAACAACGACGAGACGGCCTACAGGGAGGAGGTGAGGGCCCTCGGAGTGTGGTGTCAGGAAAATAACCTCACACTCAACGTCAACAAAACTAAGGAGATGATTGTGGACTTCAGGAAACAGCAGAGGGAACACCCCCCTATCCACATCGATGGAACAGTAGTGGAGAGGGTAGTAAGTTTTAAGTTCCTCGGCGTACACATCACAGACAAACTGAATTGGTCCACCCACACAGACAGCATCGTGAAGAAGGCGCAGCAGCGCCTCTTCAACCCCAGGAGGCTGAAGAAATTTGGCTTGTCACCAAAAGCACTCACAAACGTCTACAGATGCACAATCGAGAGCATCCTGTTGGGCTGTATCACCGCTTGGTACGGCAACTGCTCCGCCCTCAACCGTAAGGCTCTCCAGAGGGTAGTGAGGTCTGCACAACGCATCACCGGGGGCAAACTACCTGCCCTCCAGGACACCTACACCACCCGATGTCACAGGAAGGCCATAAAGATCATCAAGGACAACAACCACCCGAGCCACTGCCTGTTCACCCCGCTATCATCCAGAAGGCGAGGTCAGTACAGGTGCATCAAAGCTGGGACCATCAGGCCATCAGACTGTTAAACAGCCACCACTAACATTGAGTGGCTGCTGCCAACACACTGACTCAACTCCAGCCACTTTAATAATGGGAATTGATGGGAAATGATGTAAAATATATCACTAGCCACTTTAAACAATGCTACCTAATATAATGTTTACATACCCTACATTATTCATCTCATATGTATACATATATACTGTACTCTATATCATCTACTGCACATATGTCAGAGTCAAGGCCCGCGGGCCACATCCGGCCCGCGAGAAGGTTTTTTACGGCCCCTGGGATGATCTTGATTTGTTATTAGAACCGGCCCGCAGACCGCAGCAAGCCGGCAGCCCGCAGATCTTTTACACGCACCAATACTACATTTCCCACAATGCAACGGTGACGCACAGAGCAGTAGGCTGCTTCATTTCAATATTTATTGGCACAGCAGTTGTCAGCATCACAGTAAAATTAACTTTCAGATACCCATCAAAAATGGCAAAACGGAAGGTGGACACTGAGAACCGGGGGTTTCAAACAAGGTGGGAGTCGGAGTATTTGTTCACGGAGGTAGCTGGAAAACCTGTGTGTCTTCTGTGTGGAGAAAGTGTGGCGGTACTGAAAGAGTATAATCTGAGACGACATTATGAAACGAAACACGCGGACAAAAACAAGAATATGGACATGGAACAAAGGCTACAAAAGGCAGAGGAATTAAAACGAGGCCTCAAATCTCGACAGGCTCTGTTCAAAAAAGCCAAATCACAAGGCCAGGCTGCTGTCAAGGCCAGTTTTATTTTGGCAGAAGAGATCGCTAAATCAGCCCGGCCATTTACGGAGGGGGATTTCATCAAAAACTGCATGATTAAAGTTTGCCCAGAAAAAAGGCAACTCTTTTTAAATGTGAGTCTGAGCAGAAACACCATTGCCGAGAGAGTAGACCAGTTGTCCATCAATCTAAAAGAGCAGCTTGTGAAAAAGGGAAAAGATTTCATTGCATATTCCTTGGCTGTGGATGAGAGCACCGACATTTCTGACATTGCCCAGTTGTCAATTTTCATCCGCGGAGTGGACTCCAGCCTAAGCGTGACAGAGGAGTTTTTGGCTTTACGTCCTATGCATGGCACAACTACGGGGCATGATTTGTATGAAGAGGTGTCAAGATGTGTAAATGAGATGGAGCTGCCTTGGGAAAAACTCGTGGGTTTGACAACCGACGGAGCACCTGCGATGTGTGGACACAGGAGCGGACTGGTGGCAAAGATACGGGAAAAGATGCAAGAGGAAAACGCGACAGGTGAGCTGACAGCTTATCATTGTATCATACACCAGGAAGCGTTGTGCGGTAAAGCCTTGAAAATGGAGCATGTAATGAGCATCATCACGCGCACAGTTAACTTTATCAGAGCCAAAGGTTTGAATCACTGCCAGTTCAAGGCATTTCTGACGGAGTTAGAAACGGAGCATGGTGATTTGCCTTATCACACAGAGGTGCGATGGCTAAGCCAGGGAAAGGTGCTTCAAAGATGTTTCGAGCTTCGTGAGGAGATTTGTCTGTTCTTGGACAGCAAAGGGAAAGACACAACACAACTCAGAGACGAAATGTTTCTGTGTGAAATGGCTTTTCTGTGTGACATTACGAGTCATCTGAATGCAATGAACTTGCAGCTGCAGGGTCGGGATCGTGTCATCTCTGATATGTACAGTACAGTGAAGGCATTTAAAACCAAACTGACTCTGTGGGAGACGCAGATGCGGAAAGAAAATTTGAGCCACTTTCCCAGCTGCCAGACCATGAAAGAGAAGCTCTCTACCAGTGCGTTCCCGAGCGCACAGTTGGCTGATAAAATAGGTATGCTTGCCGCTGACTTTCGACGCCGATTTGCTGACTTTGAAGCACAAAAAGCAGGTTGGAACTGCTCGGTAACCCATTTGCTGTTGACGTGGAAAGCTCACCACCAAACCTCCAAATGGAGTTGATTGACCTCCAATGCAATGATGCACTGAGGGCAAAATATGCGGCAGTGGGTGCTGCGGAGTTCGCCCGTTTCCTCCCGACACAATGCCCCAGCTGCGCATCCAGGCTGCTCAAACGTTGTCTATGTTTGGCAGCACATACCTGTGTGAACAACTGTTTTCTTTGATGAACTTGAACAAAACATCACACAGAAGTCGACTTACTGCTGAACACCTCCACTCAATTCTGAGGATTTCCTCAGCTCAGAGCCTTACCCCGAACATTGATGAACTTGTGGAAAAGATGGGACACCACCAAGTATCACCCTCAACCTCAAACAAGTGAACATTACTGTGCAATCACATATTTAGAGTTTTTACTCAGTTCAAGTTTAAAAGTTAAAGTTTAATATTTGTTTTCACTGCATGTTACTTCTCCTTAAACAAAGTGTTGTTTTTGATTAATAGATTTTTGCACTTTATTTTATTGTATTTCAATCCAATTATATTTTTAAAATATTTCAGTTGAGTGGATGATAGAAAATTGCTATTATTGTTTTTTTCTTTGAAGTAAATTTAGCCCACTTTTGCTAAAATAGAAAATATAGGCTACTGATGGTGCCTTGAATACCGGTTTCTTTCATTTAATGTTCATGTTATGGGGATTTTTATATAAAGGAAATTTGTCTTTTGTGTCTGTTGAAAATTAAAGATTACTGACAGAGCCATAAGAAAATATTGCTTTATTTATCTGATCATATTGGAATATATTTGTTAGGTTTTCAGTAGGTTCAATTAGGTTCACTAGACTATATGCGTCATTTAAAAAATTTTCAATGAACATTCGAACAGTCCGGCCCTCGGCTTGTAGCTAAATTTTTTATTTGGCCCTCCGTCCATTTGACTTTGACACCCCTGATCTACTGCATCCTTATGTAATACATGTATCACTAGCCACTTTAACTATGCCACTTTGTTTACATACTCATCTCATATGTATATACTGCACTCAATACCATCTACTGTATCTTGCCTATGCCGCTCTGTACCAACACTCATTCATATATCTTTATGTACATATTTTTTATCCCCTTACACTTGTGTCTATAAGGTAGTAGTTTTGGAATTGTTAGCTAGATTACTTGTTGGTTATTACTGCATTGTCGGAACTAGAAGCACAAGCATTTCGACAGGGCTTTTGGGCAACTAAGGGCTCAGTTTACCTTGGCGCTAGTGCTGGCCCATCCGGATCCCTCTTTGTCGTTCATAGTGGAGGTGGACGCGTCCGAGGTGGGGATAGGAGCGGTGCTCTCAGCTCTCGGGTACACCACCGAAGCTCCGCCCCTGTGCCTTCTTCTCGAAGAAGCTCAGCCCGGCGGAGCAAAACTATGACGTGGGGGACCGGGAGCTGTTGGCTGTAGTCAAGGCCTTGAAGGTGTGGAGACATTGGCTTGAGGGGGCTAAACACCCTTTTCTCATCTGGACTGACCACTGCAATCTGGAGTACATCTGGGCAGCGAGGAGACTGAACCCTCGCCACGCAAGGTGGGCCATGTTTTTCACCCGTTTTGTTTTCGCCCTTTCGTACAGACCAGGTTCCCAAAATGTTAAGGCAGACGCACTGTCCCGGCAGTATGACACAGAGGAGCGGTCAATGGATCCCACTCCCACACTCCCCGCCTCTTGCTTGGTGGCGCCGGGAGTATGGGAGCTGGACACGGACATTGAGCAGGCGTTATGTGCAGAGCCCGCTCCCCCTCAGTGTCCAGCTGGACGTCTGTACGTTCCATCTGCTGTCCGTGACCGGATGATTGGGCCCACACATCACCCTCCTCTGGTCATCCTGGGATCGGTCGAACAGTGAGCTGTCTTAGTGGGAAGTACTGGTGGCCCACTTTGGCTAAGGATGTGAGGGTTTATGTTTCCTCCTGCTCGGTGTGCGCCCAGTGTAAGGGCTCCTAGGCACCTGCCCAGAGGTAATTCACAACCCTTACCCGTTCCACAACGGCCGTGGTCGCACCTGTCGGTGGATTTCATAACCGATCTTCCACCCTCACAGGGTAACACCACGATCCTGGTCGTTGTGGATCGTTTTTCTAAGTCCTGTCGTCTCCTCCCTTTACCCGGTCTCCCTAGGAGTCCCTGTTTACTCTTCCGGAACTATGGGGTGCCTGAGGATATAGTGTCTGATCGGGGTCCCCAGTTCACGTCGAGGGTCTGGATGACGCTCATGGAACGTCTGGGGGTCTCGGTCAGCCTTACCTCAGGTTTTCACCCCGAGAGTAACAGGCTGGTAGAGAGAGTTAACCAGGATGTGGGTAGGTTTCTGAGGTCTTATTGCCAGGACCGGCCGGGGGAGTGGGCAGCGTTCGTGCCCTGGGCAGAGATGGCCCAGAACTCGCTCCGCCACTCCTCCACTAACCTCTCTCCCTTCCAGTGTGTGTTGGGGTATCAGCCAGTTCTGGCTCCTTGGCCTCAGAGTCAGACCGAAGCTCCTGCGGTGGATGACTGGCACGCGGAGTAGATCATGTCCATCTTCAGCGCACCATGCTGCGCCAGAAAGTTGGTGCAGACCGTCACTGCAGTGAGGCTCCGGTGTACGCACCGGGGGACCGGTTCAGGCTCTCGACCCGGAACCTGCCCCTCCGCCTGCCCTGTCGGAAGCTAGGTCCGCGGTTTGTGGGGCCATTTAAATTCCTGAGGAGAGTGAACGAGGTATTTTATAGGTTACAGCTTCCCCCCGATTACCTCATTAACCTCTTGTTCCATGTGTCTCTCCTCAGGCCGGTGGTGGCTGGCCCGCTCCAGGAAGCTGAGGTGCGGGAGGTTCCTCCACCCCCTATGGACATCGAGGGGGCCCCGGCATTCTCCATTCGATCCATGCTGGATTCGAGATGTTGGGCGAGGGGCCTTCACTACCTCGTGGACTGGGAGGGGTATGGTCCGGAGGAGAGATACTGGGTTCCGGATGAGGATGTGTTGGACCCTTCTATGCTGCGGGATTTCCACCGTCTCCGTCCGGACCGCAGTGCACCTCGCCCTCCGGGTCGTCCCCGAGGCCGGTGTCAGCTTGCAGCTGAAGCCGCGCGTCAAGGGGGGACTTCACTGCTACCAGTTACGCACCCCTTAAATGAGCTCAAAACATAATCTCTTACCCAACATCATGAGCCCCAAATATTCTCAAGCTAAGCCATTCCTTTATTTGTTTATTGTTTTTTGTACGTTTTATTCAGCATTTACATTTGTGTTTGTGTTATTCTTTGTTTATCGTTCTATAACACTCTAAAGAATATAAACATCCAAACGATATAACATGTACATAATTCAAAAACATATTTATTAACATGTATGTATTAACTAACGCTGCAAAATGTACAAAATGTGTAAGAATATGTCAAAACAACAATATACACTGAACAAAAATATAAATGCAACATGTCAAGTGTTGGTTACAAGCATTTCGCTATACTCGCAATAATCTGCTGAACATGTGAATGTGACCAATACAATTTGATTTAATTTGGTCCCATGATTCATGAGCTGAAATAAAAGATCCCAGAAATGTTCTATATGCACTGAAAGCTTACTTCTCTAAAAGTGTGTGCACAAAGTGGGTTTACATCCCTGTTAGTGAGCATATCTCCTATGCCAAGATAATCCATCCACCTGACAGGTGTGGCATATCAACGGATTAAATTTCCTGATCATTACACAGGTGTACCTTGTGCTGGGGGACAATAAAAGGCCACTCTAAAATGTGACTTTTTGTCACATAGCTCAATGCCACAGATATCTCTAGTTTTGAGGGAAAGTGTGCAGTTGGCATGCTGACTGCAGGAATATCCACCAGAGCTGTTACCAGAGAATTGAATGCTAATTTCTCTACCATAAGCAACTTCCAACATCGTTTTTAGAATTTGGCAGTACATCCAACCGGCTTCACAACGACAGACCAAGGGTATGGCGTTGTGTGGGCAAGCAGTTTGCTGATGTCAATGTTATGAACAGAGTGCCCCATGGTGGTGGTGGACTTATGGTATGGGCAGGCACAAGCTACAGACAACTAACAAAATTGTATTTTATCAATGGCAATTTGAATGCACAGAAATACCGTGATGAGATCCTGAGGCTCATTGTGAGGCACAATTTTTTAAAGGTATATGTGACCAACAGATGCATATCTGTGTATTCCCAGTCATGTGAAATGCATAGATTAGGGCCTAATTAATTCATTTAAATTGACTGACTTCCTTATATGAACTGTAACTCAGTAAAATCTTTGTAAATTGTTGCCAGCTCTTATATTTTGTTCAGTATATAATATAACTTGTCCTTATTATTATTTATTGTACTACGGCAGGGTAGCCTAGTGGTTAGAGCGTTGGACTAGTAACCGGAGGGTTGCGAGTTCAAACCCCCGAGCTGACAAGGTACAAATCTGTTGTTCTGCCCCTGAACAGGCAGTTAACCCACTGTTCCCAGGCTGTCATTGAAAATAAGAATGTGTTCTTAACTGACTTGCCTGGTTAAATAAAAGGTAAAATAAAAATCTATCAGAAATAAAGAGATAAATAAGATTTCAAATAATCTATACAAGTGTGCAAAAAAGACAGTGTGCAAAATTTCAAGTCCTTTGGTTCAATCATGTCACATACAGTCATATACAGTACATCATTGGTACAAGCACCTCATCAGCACAATTTCAGTAATGTTAATTTGAAATGAAGATCTTGGTCCGTCCCTCACCAGAACACGTACGTTCCATTGACCTCCAAGTCAGGGTAACTCTGGAGGCCTAGGTCTGTTAGATGAGAAACCGGGTCAATATGAGTGGATTCTTCTTCAGCTTGTCCATCTTCCCTCTCTGCTTCCTCAGTCTTTGCTGTGCTGACAATTTCTATGTCAACTGTCTCACATTCCACGCTGGGCTCTGTGAAAGTACTGTGCCACTGCCAACAGAAAGGTAAGAGGTTAATTGAGGTACTGTAGGTCGCTACAACTCTTGTGCAACTCTGTAGAACTTAAACTCTATATGAATGGTGTTAAATAGATGTATTGTGAAGAATACCTTGTTCATTCAGGTTTTATGACTGCTTTACGTATACCCCTCAAAGTAAAGGTAAAGTAAGTGTTTACCAAACTATATTATCAACTATGAATACAACTTCAGTCTGTTACCTGAAACTGGTCCATACTGAAGAGAGTTTCACAGGTGTGTTTGGGGTCTGGAATGTGAGGTAGGAAGAGTCTTCTGACCCTGTTGGCAAACAATTTTTGCATTATGATTATATGTATGTATGACCTACTCAGGATCTACACAATTCTAAATTGCTCTTTAATTGTTAGCATATCATTGCAGAATAGAATAGACTTGACCACTTGCCTTTTCTGTGAGAAAGTGACTATCAGCAGGAAACAGATCAACAAAGGTAAAATGGTCACAACATAAACAATGGCATTTATCTCTGTGGCACAGGGACCTGTTGACAGAAAGAGTATGAGTATTTGAAAAAGTCATTTTAGCCTCATTCATCAAATATACTACTGTTCCCTTATTTTGTTAATGGGCTAAACATTTGACCTATGGTTAAATGTGAGAGAGTGAGAAATAAAAGGAAAGTGAGGGGGAGAAGGAATGGAACATAGAAAGCCAAAGGCAGAAAGAATCGCTCTACCTGTCTCGGTCTCATTTCTCCAGTATCTAGTTGGTGTCCATCCACTCCAAGTCTTCAGGTCACCAAACAGACAGTCGTATCTCATCCGTATCCTGAAGTAATATCTCCTCTTCCTGTCTGGCTTGTCCACCTGGTATGAGAACTCCTTCAGTACAACAACCTGTTCAGAATCAAACACAGTAATATACAGTGCATTCGAAAAGTATTCAGACTCCCTGACTTTTTCCAAATTTTGGTGCCTTGCAAAAGTATTCACCCCCGTGGCGTTTTTCCTATTTTGTTGCATTACAGCCTGTAATTTAAATGGATTTTTATTTGGATTTCATGTAATGGACATACACAAAATAGGCCAGATTGGTGAAGTGAAATAAAATAAAATAACTTGTTTAAAAAAATTCTAAAAATAAAAAAGAGAAAAGAGAAAAGAGGTGTGTGCATATGTATTCACCCCCTTTGCTATGAAGCCCCTAAATAAGATCTGGTGCAACCAATTATCGTCAGAAGTCACAAAACAAATTAAATAAAGTCCACCTGTGTACAATCTGTGTCACCTGATCTGCCACATGATCTTAGTATATATACACCTGTTCTGAAAGTCCTAAGAGTCTGCAACACCACAAAGCAAGGGGCACCACCAAGCAAGCAGCACTATGAAGACCAAGGAGCTTTCCAAACAGGTCAGGGACAAAGTTGTGGAGAAGTACAGATTAGGGTTGGGTTATAAATAAATATCCAAAACTTCGACCATCCCACGGAGCACCATTTTAACCCATTAATAAAAAATGTAAAGAATATGGCACCACAAAAAACCTGCCAAGGAAGGGCCACCCACGAAAACACAAGGACCAGGCAAGTAGGGCATTAATCAGAGAGGCAACAAAGAGACCAATAACCCACAGCAGAGATTGGAGTGTCTGTTCATAGGACCACTTTAAGCCGTACAGTCCACAGAGCTGGGCTTTACGGAAGAGTGGCCAGAAAAAGCCATTGCTTTAAGAAAACAATAAGCAAACACATTTGGTATTCGCCAAAAGGCATGTAGGAGACTGACCAAACATAAGGAAAATGCTATGTCTGGCACAAACCCAACATCTCTCATCACCCCGAGAACACCATCCCCAAAGTGAAGCATGGTGGTGGCAGCATCATGCTGTGGTGATGTTTTTATCGGCAGGGACTGGGCAGCGCTAAATACAGGGACATTCTTGAGGGAAACCTGTTTCAGTCTTTCAGAGATTTGAGACTGGGATGGAGGTTCACCTTCCAGCAGGACAATGATCCTAAGCATACTGCTAAAGCAACACTCGAGTGGTTTAAGGGAAAACATTTAAATGTCTTGGAATGGCCTAGTCAAAGCCCAGACCTCAATCCAATTGAAAATCTGTGTTATGACATAAAGATTGCTGTACACCATCGGAACCCATCCAACTTGAGGGAGCTGGAGCAGTTTTGACTTGAAGAATGGGCAAAAACCCCAGCGGCTAGATGTGCCAAGCATATAGAGACATACCCCAAGAGTCTTGCGGCTGTAATTGCTGCAAAAGGTGTCTCTACAAAATATTGACTTTGGGGTGGTGGATGGTTATGCAGGCTCAAGTTTTCAATTTTTTTGTCTTATTTCTTGTTTGTTTGACAATAAAAACAATTTAGCATCTTCTAAGTGGTAGGCATGTTGTGTAAATTAAATGATACCAACCAACCAAAATCTATTTTAATTTTGGTTTGTAAGGCAACAAAATAGGAATTATGCCAAAAGGGTGAATACTTTTGCAAGGCACTGTATTTGGGGAGTGTATGTAGTTTCTCCCATTCCTCTTTGCAGATCCTCTCAAGTTCTGTCAGCTTGAATGGGGAGCGTCGCTGCACAGCTATTTTCAAGTCTCTTCAAAGATGTTCGATCTGGTTCAAGTCCGCACTCTGGCTGGGCTACTCAAGAACATTCAGAGACTTCTCCCGAAGCCACTCTTCTATTATCTTGGCTGTGTGCTTAGGGTCGTTGTCCTATTGGAAGGTGAATATTCACCCCCAGTCTGAGGTCCTGAGTGCTCTGGAGCAGGTATTCATCAAGGATCTCTCTCAACTTTGCTCTGTTCATCTTTCCCTCAATCCTGACTAGTCTCTCAGTTCCAGCTGCTGAAGGACATTCTCACTGCATGATGCTGCCACCACCATGCTTCACCGTAAAGATGGTGCCAGGTTTCCTCCAGACGTGGCATTTGGCATTCAGGCAAAATAGTTCAATATTGGTTTTATTAGACCAGAGAATCTTGTTTCTCATGGTCTGAAAGTCCTTTACATGTCTTTTGGAAAACTTCAAGCGGGCTGTCATGTGCCTTTTACTGAGGAGTGGCTTCCGTCTGGTCACTCTACCATAAATGCCAGATCGGTGGAGTGTTGCAGAGATGGTTGTCCTTCTGGAAGGTTCTACCATATCCACAGAGAAACTCTGGATCTCTGTCAGAGTGAGCATTGGATTCTTGGACAGACCCCTGTCCAAGGCTCTTCACCCCCGATGGCTCCGTTTGGCTAGACGGCCAGCTCTAGGAAGAGTCTTTGTGGTTACAAACTTATTCCATTTAAAAATGATGGAGGTCACTGTGTTCTTTGGGGTATTCAATACTGCAGACGTTTTTTGCTAACCTTTCCGAGATCTGTGTCTCAACACAATCCTGTCTCCGAGCTCTACAGATAATTATTTTCACCTCATGGCTTGGTTTTTGCTCTGACATGAACTGTGGGACCTTATATGGAGAGGTGTGTTCCTTTCCAAATCATGTCCAATCAATTGACCTCAAGTGGACTCCAATCAAGACGATCATGGAAACAGAATGTACCTGAGCTCAATTTTGAGTCTGGATACTTATGTAAATAAGGTTTTTCAGTATTATGTTTAATACATTTGAGAAGATTTCTTAAAATCTGTTTTTGCATTGTCATTATGGGGTATTGTGTTTAGATTTATCAGATTATTTTTGAATAAGGTTGCAACGTAACAAAATGTGGAAAAAGTCAAGGGGTCTGAATACTTTCCAAATGCACTGTAATTCATATCTATTATCTGTTAGTATCAAAATAATCTGTTTCCACATATTTACGTAAGCTGGCAATGGCAAGATATCTGAGCCTCTATATTGGGTTGTTTTTAAACCCTTTGGCAGTGTGTGGGTATTTATATTTCTGTTCGAAACGTATGCACCTGTGACTGACCGTTTATTAGGGACTGAGAAAAATGAGCAGACAGCAACCTTCTGTTTTTATGGTAGCAACCATTTTCATTTCTTTAGCTATTATCCTACTATAGCTAACATGCGTCCTAAAATAGTTTCTCTCTGTAAGAACTTAGAAGAGCATTGAAAGTCCTGTACCTGCCAGTCCGTGTCACAGTGGTTCCTGTATTGTAGTGTGCTCTCATAGCAGTGGTCTCCTACTACACGGTTAGGGTTCCTCCACGACACAAAGACAGCATCAGAGCTGTCAGATAGGTCCAAACAAATTTTGTTTGGATTTATAGCTGGGGAAAAAATGTTGTCAGTCACTTTTAGGGTTATATAAAAAGGTTAAGGTCCCAAATAGCTTTAATACCATGGCGGATGAGGCTTCAACAGTTCAGTGTTATGGATAGGATCCGTAAGAAATAATTTATTAATTTAGGATATGAGAAAAAATGAATGCATTATTATGTCATTATGCTGTGGTTTGGCTATGCATTGTAAGACTTCATAACCATGTGTGACCCCCTAATGTCTAATTGTCATATGGTAATAATCCTGATAAATGGCAGCCATTTTTTATCAGTCAAAAATACCCTTCATATAGAGACAAAACATATATTATAATACATTATTAAAGCCCACCCAATTGTTGTTATTAAATAATTGCTTGCAAAAAAGTCAAGAAAGCCATATACAGTGCCTTCGGAAAGAATTCAGACCCCTTGACTTTTTCAACATTTTGTTAAGTTACATCCTCATTCTAAAATTGATTAAATCGTTTTTTCTCCCTCAACAATTTACACACAATACCCCATAATGACAAAGCAAAAACAGTTAGTTTTTTTATAGGGTGTGTGCTTTTATAGAGGGGTGTGTGCTTTTATAGAGAGCTGTGTGCTTTTTCATGCTCATTAAACCATTCAGTTACCACTCGTACCATGTGGATGTGGCAGTGGTGTAGAGTAACTAAGTAAAACAATGTTGAAGGGTTGTTACACATAAACTTACAACGATTGATGTCAAATATGGACCTTCTGGATGTCTGGGTGCATGACACGAACCCTGACATTCTGGTTCTCACAGAGACCTAGCTAAATGGCTCAATCATGGAGAACAACATTGAAATGGACATTGCAACATTTTCAGATGTGATAGGCTGACAAAAGAAGGGAGGGGTGGCTATATACAGTGCCTTGCGAAAGTATTCGGCCCCCTTGAACTTTGCGACCTTTTGCCACATTTCAGGCTTCAAACATTAAGATATAAAACTGTATTTTTTTGTGAAGAATCATTAGTCATTTAGGTCAACATTGGATCATTCAGAGATCCTCACTGAACTCCTGGAGAGAGTTTGCTGCACTGAAAGTAATGGGGCTGAATAATTTTGCACGCCCAATTTTTCAGTTTTTGATTTGTTACATTTGTTTTAAATATCCGATAAATGTCGTTCCACTTCATGATTGTGTCCCACTTGTTGTTGATTCTTCACAAAAAAATACAGTTTTATATCTTTATGTTTGAAGCCTGAAATGTGGCAAAAGGTCGCAAAGTTCAAGGGGGGCGAATACTTTCGCAAGGCACTGTACGTGCTACACTTGTAGCATAATGTTCCCTAAGTGTCACTATTCCCAACAGGTTTGAATGTTTGGTTATAGAGGCCTTGTTTGTACACACTTGTTTGTGGCAGGGATTTATCACCCCCCTTCTGCACTGGCGGATGCTGTTTGGCACTATCTTGGAGTATATAAAAACTTTTCTGTCATCTACATTATTGCCTTATTCTAAAATGTACTAAATTAAATTCCTTATCAATCTACACACAATACAAAGCAAAAACAGGTTTATAGAAATGTTTGCAAATGTATTAAATATGAAAAACATGAATACCTTATTTACATAAGTATTCAGACCCTTTGCTATGAGTCTTGAAATTGAGCTCAGGTGCATCCTGTTTTCATTGATCATACTTGAGATATTTCTACAACTTTATTGGAATCCACCTGGGGTAAATTCTTGTTGATTAGACATGATTTGGAAAGGCACATAACTGTCTATATAAGGTCCCACAGTTGACAGTGCATGTCAAAGCAAAAACTAAGCCATGAGCTCAAAGAAATTGTCCGTAGAGCACAGAGACAGGATTGTGTCGAGGCACAGATCTGGGGAAGAGTACTAAATAATTTCTGCAGCATTGAAGGTCCCCATGAACACAGTGGCCTCCATCATTCTTAAATGTAAGAAGTTGGGAAACACCAAAACTCTTCCTAGAGCTGGCCGCCTGACCAAGCTGAGCAATCGGGGGAGAAGGGCCTTGTTCAGGGAGGTGACCAAGAACCCAATGATCACTCTGACAGAGTTCCTCTGTGGTAATGGGAGACACTTCCAGAAGGACAAACATCTCTGCAGCACTCCACCAATCAGGCCTTTATGGTAGAGTGGCCAGACAGAAGCCACTCCTCAGTAAAAGGCACATGACAGCCCACTTGGAGTTGGCCAAAAGGCACGCAAAGGACTCTCAGACAATGAGACACAAGATTCTCTGGTCTGATGAAACCAAGATTGAACTCTTTGGCCTGAATGCCAAGCTTCACATCTGAAGGAAACCTGGCACCATCCCTACAGTGAAGCATGGTGGTGGCAGCATCATGCTGTCGGGATGTTTTTAAGCAGTAGGGACTGGGAGACTAGTCAAGATCAAGGGATAGGTGAACGGAGCAAAGTACAGAGAGGTCCGTGATGAAAACCTTCTCCAGAGCACTCAGGACCTCAGACTGGGGTGAAGATTAACCTTCCAAAAGGACCCTAAGCACACAGCCAAGACAATGCAGGAGTGGCTTCGGGAGAATAAATGTCCTTGAATGGCCTTGAATGTCCTGAATGTCCTGAATGTCCTTGAGTAGCCTAGCCAGAGACCAATCAACATCTCTGAAGAGACTTGAAAAAAGCTGTGCAGCTGACGCTCCCCATCCAACCTGACAGAGCTTGAGAGGATCTGCAGAGAAGAATGGGAGAAACACCCCAAATACAGGTGTGCCAAGCTAGTAACATCATTCCCAAGAAGACTTGAGGCTGAAATCGCTGCCAAAGGTGCTTTAACAAAGTACAGAGTAAAGGGTCTGAATACTTATGTAAATGTGATATTTCTTTCTTTATACAGTGGGGAGAACAAGTATTTGATACACTGCCGATTTTGCAAGTTTTCCTACTTACAAAGCATGTAGAGGTCTGTAATTTATATCATAGGTACAATTCAACTGTGAGAGACGGAATCTAAAACAAAATTCCAGAAAATCACATTGTATGATTTTTAAGTAATTAATTTGCATTATATTGCATGACATAAGTATTTGATACATCAGAAAAGCAGAACTTAATATTTGGTACAGAAACCTTTGTTTGCAATTACAGAGATCATACGTTTCCTGTAGTTCTTGACCAGGTTTGCACACACTGCAGCAGGGATTTTGGCCCACTCCTCGATACAGACCTTCTCCAGATCCTTCAGGTTTTGGGGCTGTCGCTGGGCAATACAGACTTTCAGCTCCCTCCAAAGATGTTCTATTGGGTTCAGGTCTGGAGACTGGCTAGGCCAACTTGGGACCTTGAGATGCTTCTTACGGAGCCACTCCTTAGTTGCCCTGGCTGTGTGTTTCGGATCGTTGTCATGCTGGAAGACCCAGCCACGACCCATCTTCAATGCTCTCACTGAGGGAAGGAGGTTGTTGGCCACGATCTCGTGATACATGGCCCCCTCCATCCTCCCCTCAATATGGTGCAGTCGTCCTGTCCCCTTTGCAGAAAAGCATCCCCAAAGAATGATGTTTCCACCTCCATGCTTCACTGTTGGGATAGTGTTCTTGGGGTTGTACTCATCCTTCTTCCTCCAAACACGGCAAGTGGAGTTTAGACCAAAAAGCTCTATTTTTGTCTCATCAGACCACATGACCTTCTCCCATTCCTCCCCTGGATCATCCAGATGGTCATTGGCAAACTTTAGATGGGCCTGGACATGCGCTGGCTTGAGCAGGGGGACCTTGCGTGCGCTGCAGGATTTTAATCCATGGCGGCGTAGTGTGTTGCTAATGGTTTTCTTTGAGACTGTGGTCCCAGATCTCTTCAGGTCATTGACCAGGTCCTGCCGTGTAGTTCTGGGCTGATCCCTCACCTTCCTCATGATCATTGATGCCCCACGAGGTGAGATCTTGCATGGAGCCCCAGACCGAGGGTGATTGACCATCATCTTGAACTTCTTCCATTTTCAAATAATGGCACCAACAGTTGTTGCCTTCTCACCAAGCTGCTTGCCTATTGTCCTGTAGCCCATCCCAGCCTTGTGCAGGTCTACAATTTTATCCCTGATGTCATTACTCAGCTCACTGGTCTTGGCCATTGTGTAGAGGTTGGAGTCTGTTTGATTGAGTGTGTGGACAGGTGTCTTTTATACAGGTAACGAGTTCAAACAGGTTGTCATTATGGGGTATTGTGTGTAGATTGATGAGGGAAAAATAACTATTTAATCAATTTTAGAATAAAATAACATAACAAAATGTGGGAAAAGTCAAGGGGTCTGAATACTTTTCAAAATAAACTGTATTTCACCATAATAAGATACGATATTTAATTCTATTATAATATGATTTGTAAACTTACCATGAAAAAGTACCATGATGATTTAGTGTCCATATAGCTGTTATATGAAATTTGCACTGCTACTAAGTAAGTTCTCCAGTATTTCACCTGCTAAAACCTCCCCCCATCCCAAGTTGGGTTGTTGTCCCAGGGACAGGCAGACCACCCCTGTCCACCTGGATCCTAGGGCCTTTGAGAAATGGGGACCCATCCTTTAAAAAGAGCACACAGTGCCACTCACAGAACAGAAGCAGATTAACTGCCAACATAATTTCCAACGCCCTCCTCGATTGTATTGTATACAGTTATTTAACAAATACAGCTATATATATTTAAAAAATTGGCATATCTTAATCTATTTCCACAATTAACACAATTATTCATAATAATGTAGACAGTTCATATGAAAGAGTTAAACATGCAATCCTAAAACCAGGATTGCCATTACAAAAATTACATTTTGGAAAGCAATTATTATTTTGGCGAACAACTATTGTGATTCATCCTATATCCAAAGACCATTACCCCATAGCAACAGATGTGGGATACACACACGACTCATACACACTCCCCACCCTTCCCCCCAAAATGACCACAAGCTCAGATGTTCAACAGATGTTCCATCCCCAAGCCCAACTGAAGAGAAGACTTGATGTGGAAATGAATATACAGTTGTAGCTGTTTGGGAAGGAATGCAAAATTGAGAATGAATGCGGAGATTTGATTAACCAATGTCAAGTCCTAGCTGATGGAGCTCAGATACACCCCTAATTACAAATCATTTGCAGACTGCAAATGGACCGCAAGAAGCCCAAACAGATACAATTTTTTTAACTTCTCCAGGCTAGGGTTATTTTTTCTCAATTTCCGCCTGACTGACATGCCCAAAGTAAACTGCCTGTTGCTCAGGCCCTGAAGCATGTATAATATAATTGGTACCATTGGAAAGAAAACACTTTGAAGTTTGTAGAAATGTTAAAATAATATATGAGACTATAACACAATAGATATCTTAGGAGGAAATCCAAAGAAAAACCAACTGGAAATGTTTTGTTTTTGAGAGACCAGCTCTTACAGTGGAAAGTATAGGGAAATAATGAAATATACCTCCCAGTATGCAATTCCTATGGCTTCCACAGTGTGTCAGCACTCTATGTTCAAGGATTCAGGCTTGTTTCTTCCAAAATTAGTAAGAATAATTTGTTTTAGTACTGGGACACACTATTGGAAATTCATGTGTGCGTGCGATGAAGACAAGATGTACCTGCTAATATCGGTTTCCTATTGAACATAATTCTTTCCGTATTAAATATTATAGTTTGATTACGTTGTAGGGTATCTGAGGAGTCAATGGAAACGTATTTTGACTTGTTTCAACCTCTTGGTGTTAGGGGGCAGTATTTTAATTTTTGGGAAAAAAACGTTCCCGTTTTAAACGGGATATTTTATCAGGAAAAGATGCTAGAATATGATTAATTGACAGCTTTGGATAGAAAACACTAACGTTTCCAAAACTATAAAATATATTGTCTGTGAGTATAACAGAACTGATGTTGCAGGCAAAAGCCTGAGGAAAATCCAATCGGGAAGTGCACCAGGTTTTGAAAGCGCTGCGTTACAATAACTCACTATTCTGCTGTGAATGTACCATCAACGAGCTTACGCTTTCTACGTATTCCCCAAGGTGTCTAAAGCATGACGTAGTTTTACGCATTTCTGTTGAAGAATAGCTGTAGGCGGCCACATTGCGTAAGTGGTCACATGGTGGCTCCGAGAGAGATTCTCGCGTAAAATACAGAGGTAGCCATTACTCCAATCGGTCCTAGTGAAAAACTAATTGTCCCGATGGATATATTATTGAATAGATATTAGAAAAACACCTTGGGGATGGATTCTAAACAAAGTTTGCCATGTTTCTGTCGATATTATGGAGCTAATTTGGAATATTTTTCGGCGTTGTGGTGACCGCAATTTCCGGGCGATTTCTCAGCCAAAGGTGAAGAACAAACGGAGCTATTTCGCCTACAAAAATAATATTTTGGGAAAAAATGGGAGTCGAGTGTGTGAAAACATCAGAAGTTCATCAAAGGTAAATGATTTAATTTGATTGCTTTTCTGATTTCCGTGACAAGGTTGCCTGCTGCTAGCAAGGCACAATGCTATGCTAGGCTATGATAAACTTACACAAATGCTTGTCTAGCATTGGCTGTAAAGCATATTTTGAAAATCTGAGACGACAGGGTGATTAACAAAAGGCTAAGCTGTGTTCCAATATATTTAACTTGTGATTTTCATGAATAGGAAGATTTTCTAGGAAGATTTATGTCCGTTGCGTTATGCTAATTAGTGTCAGATGATGACAACGGTCCCGTTCACGGGATGGGGTGTCACTACAAGTTAACAAAGTTTAGCGGTAGATTTTAGGATTCCTTTCTCTGCATGTTGAACAAGTGGATTACTCAAATCGATGAAATCGATGGTGCCAACTAAACAGACGTTTTGGGATATAAAAAATGATTTTATCTAACAAAACAACATAACATGTTATAGCTGGGACCCTTTGGATGACAAATCAGGGGAAGATTTTCAAAAAGTAAGTGAATATTTAATCGCTGTTTGTGAATTTATGAAACCTGTGCCAGTGGAAAAATATTTGTATGTAGGGCGCCGTCCTCAAACAATCGCATGGCATGCTTTCGCAGTAATGGCTACTGTACATCGGACTGTGCAGTTAGATTAATACGAATTTAAGCTTTCAACTGATATAAGACACTTGTATATACCTAAATGTTTAATATCCATAATTTTTATGATTATATATTTGAATTGCTCGCCCTCCAGTTTCACCAGAAGTTGTCCTGCTAGTCCATATTATGGCAAGAACAGCTCAAATAAGCAAAGAAAAACGACAGTCCATCATTACTTTAAGACATGAAGGTCAGTAAATCCGGAAAACTTCAAGAACATTGAAAGTTTCTTCAAGTGCAGTCACAAAATCCATCAAGCGTTATGATGAAATGTACTCTCATGAGGACCGACACAGGATAGGAAGACCCAGAGTTAGCTCTGCTGCAGATAATAAGTTCAGCCTCAGAGATTGCAGCCCAAATAAATGCTTCAGAGTTCAAGTAACAGACACATCTCAACATCAACTGTTCAGAGGAGACTAAAGGAATCATGGTAGAATTGCTGCAAAGAAACCACTACTTAAGGACACCAATAATAAGAAGAGACTTGCTTGGGCCAAGAAACAGCAATAGACATTTAGACCGGTGGAAATCTGTCCTTTGGTCTGATGAGTCCAAATTTTAGATTTTTGGTTCGAACCGCTCTGTCTTTGATAAGATGCAGAGTAGGTGAACCGATGATCTCCACATGTGTGGTTCCCACGTGAAGCATGGAGGAGGAGGTGTGATGGTGTGGGGGTGCTTTGCTGGTGACACTCAGTGATTTATTATGAATTCAAGGCACACTTTAACCTGCATGGCAACCACAACATTCTGCAGGGATACGCCATCCCATCTGGTTTGCGCTTAGTGGGACTATAATTTGTTTTCAACAGGACAATGACCCAACACACCTCCAGCATGGTTATGGCCTATTTGACTAAGAAGGAGAGTGATGGAGTGCTGCCTAAGTTGAGTTGAGGTCTGGTAATTGTGGAGGCCAGGTCACATGATTCCATGTGTTATTTCATAGTTTTCTACAATGTAGAAAATAGTAAAAAATAAAGAAAAACTTTTGACTGGTACAATACACTGAGTGTACAAAACCATTAGGAATGCTCTTTCCATGACATAGACGTAGATTGACCAGTTGAATCCAGATAAAAGCTATGATCCCTTATTGATGTCACCTGTTAAATCCACTTCAAATTAGTGTAGCTGAAGGGGAGAAGACAGGATTTTTAAGCCTTGAGACAATTGAGACATGGATTTTGTATGTGTGCCATTCAGAGGGTGAATAGGAAAGACAAACGATGTAAGGGCCTTTGAACGGGGTATGGTAGTAGGTGCCAGGGGCTGCTGGGTTTTTCAACAGTTTCCCGTGTGTATCAAGAATGGTCCACCACACAAAGGACATCCAGTCAACGGCAGGCCAGTGGTCAAAAGCAGGTCATTGATGAAAGGAGGCTGACACATTGTGCAGAGAAACAGACGGGCTACAGACAGTCAACTGACAGTCCAGTACATCACTGGTGCCCAAAGACCCATAAAAGAATGCACAACTCATCGTACCTTGACTTGAATGGGTTATGGCAGCTGACGACCTTATAGATTTCCACTTTCAGCTAAAATCAAGAAATCGCGGTTGCAGTGGGCTAACGAACGAAAACGTTGGACACTGGAGAATTGGAAAAACATTGCCTAGTCTGATGAATCCCGGTTCCTGCTGTTTCACGCTGATGTGAGGACTAGAGTATGGAGAAACCCACATGAGGTAGGTGAATACATCATGCCACCTGTCAACATTGCAAGCTGGTGGTGGTGGTGGTGTGATGGTGTGGGGTGTGTTTTCATGGCACACATTTGGCCCTTGATAAAAGTTGAGCAACGTTTTGAATGCCACAGGATATCTGAAAATCATTGCCAATAAGGTGCATCCCTTCATGGCAGCAGTGTATCCATCTGCAATTTTTTTTTCAGCAGGATAATGCCCCATGAGAGTGAATTCAGCTTAATGCAGTGACCTGCCAGGTTACCAGATCTCAATCTAATTGATCGTCTGTGGGATGAGATGGAACAAGCTATTCAGAGTAGTGATCCACTAGCACTAATGTAAAGGATTTGGGGATTTTTTTTCACCCAACTTTTAACCAAAATCTAAAGACATGGTGACATATTTTTGTTGATTTCATATTGAATTCATGTTAGTTGACAACTCAACCAAATGTAAATCAAAACTAGACATTGAAATGATGTCTGTGCCCAGTGGGTGTCACTTTGTAATCATGAACCTTTAATAAATAAACTTTTTCATTGTACATACCTGTCTCTGTGGCTGTGTTTGCCTTGGGATCCTAGAACTCTGCTGCTTTTGACATACATTTACGCTAAGTGCAAATATTATTTGTTTTCTTTCAAATATTTTGAGCATGTTGAGCATTGCACGTTTGGGACTATTGCATTGATTCCATTGCGCTGGGCAAGCTCAATCAAGCACAGAAAAGATACAGTATTTGAAAGAAACTGTATGCTATTTGAGCACAGGTATGCAATCCGCGATCATGAAAGAGAGGGGGAAAGGAACGAGTTTTGGAAAACAGACTTGTGTATTTTGTTTGGAGATGGTTTGCTGTGGCAACCTGATATATTTTGCAGGTAACTCATTTTGTGTTAACTACTGTGCACATTATTCCTAAAGACCATAGCTGATTCTTACCATGGCACAGTATAGAGTGGCACCAATGTGTGAATAGTTTCATCATAAAATGCTAATTATGAACGGTAACCTGATCATTTACAGTAAAGCACCTCTTACCTTCTCTAATGGACTTTTGATGATCTAATGGTATTCTTCTTTCTTTGGTCTTCTTTGGATGGTCTTTCCTAGCTTCGGAGCAGAGCACCAGCATAGACAAGAGCCAAGCGAAGAGAGCACTGGTACACATGGCATGCTACCCTAAAAAAATATCCCTACACATACACAACACTCCACACACCTGCCCCCCTTACTCTGCAGATAAACACTCCAGAACCCTCTGTATGCAGGCACAAACACGTGAAGGCACCTGCCCTCTGCTCCTAAAAAAACTCTATATCCTGAACGTTAGATTCACAAACACACACTCAAAATCTGAGCTACTGTCACTAGTCCCCACAGAAGGACACAGTCTCAGCTACTGAAGTCAGTGTCAACCACATCAAGACACCTCCACCTAACTCAGAGGTGGCTCATATTCTGACGTGTGATGCCTCACCAGTCAAATGTCATATTTAATATTTTCCCATGCCTCCCACTGCCTTCCTGTAGTACCCATGATGCTACAGTGTATTCCTGCTCTTCTGCCTATAAAAGGGCATCCGTACCCACACACAGGGGTCTCCCCAGATACTTGATGCCCACCTTGTTACCCCCTATCAAAGGCCGGTAGTAGGGGAAAAAATGTGTTAGTGTTAGAGGTAAACAAAGGCACAATAACCTTGCAGTGATTCGACGTGTGACGAGGCTCTCTTCTTCGCTCACAAATACCAGTATTAGGGGCAAAATGACCCCTCAAAATTAGGGGTCAACGGGATAGGACACAAACCATTTTGATTTCATATTGACGCTTTGTTGTATCAAAGCTCCCCTAACTTCTTCTCTCAAGATTTTCAATCACCTGACCTGAGCAGACTGGACAGTCTGCGAGTGAAAAGTTTGCTCTCCATCACAGCACCACTGATATGAGAGATATCGCTGTGGGAGTGACTATAGAATGTTATGGGAGGGAACCTACTGAGTAAAGTATTTGTTATTTACTTTTTGAGAATCAAATGACTGCAAGGCTTGGTTCAGGAACTTGTGGTGTGCTAGCAAAAGCATTCCCCTTGGCCTCAAAGAGAGACAAAACTACAGGCCCTACCATACTATGGCTTCACTGAGGAGAAGAATGACTACACCCTTTAAATCGGTGGTTGATGTGTGTTGCGCTTGTGGGGAATACTATCCCAATAAGAGTTACAAACACAATATCTTTAATGCCAAGATGTTGGACCGATATGACAGAGGTGTACAAGACAAGTGAGGGAAGGTGTTGTAGAATATGATTGGTTGGTAGATTTAGCCGATTAAACCAATTCCTATCATGGCAGGAGTTTCACAAGTCTTTCTTATTGGCTAACAAAGGCCAAGTCTGACGCATTGGTCCACCAGTTTCTCCTCACAATTGGGGTGGAAGTGAGTCTGGGAACAAGATTATCGATATGCTAAGATTCCATTTTTTGTACAACCTCTAATATATATGATCGAATTCACAGCTAGGCAATTTTTTAAGAAGCTATTGTTCCTCTGTGGCTAATTATAGACATTTTCATGATGTAGTAGGCTATTCTAAATTATTTCATTTCTTTCTGAACAGATAGCAGTAACTCTATAACTTTAGCAAATTTACTTCAATTTATCACGGGTGCTGCAGCACCTCCAGAACCCTTCACGCGGCTATGATTCTATAAGGAAATAAATGATGAAGTGCAACGCTGTAGAGATGAGAGTTGTAGGCTCACGTCTATCACAGCATAGAGAGATCATAAAAAGTGAATCTCAAATTGGTTCTGGAAAGAAACAGTCCAAAATGGAGAGGTGCAGGATCCAGCTCAAATTAAGCACTGGGAAAAGCGCAATTGCACATTCAGGTGACACCTTCTCAGTATGGATGAGTAGTATGTTAGTATTTGTTGCTTACTGCATACGTTTTCCCTAAACAGTATGTTCTAAATAGTATGTAGCAAAATGAGTACACAGTATGCAGTTTAAATAAGTAGTAGGCAAGACCAATTTCAGACACCACCACTGTGAAATGGCTGCACAAGCAGATGCTACCTACAATTGTGCCCAAAGCTGTAAAATCACTAAGGCATTTTTATCCTAATGTGAATGAGTATGATAGTAATCATACATCGACATAAAAATAATCCTTATCCTCTTCAAAAAAGTATTTAAATGTTTTCAATTATGATTTTTTTGTTCCATGACTGATAACACAATGCATGTTCACCCTGGCCACCCATTCTCAATCAAACCATCAACACTTGGATGGAAACCAAACAATTCCAAAGGCGCTTGTGATCAAATCAACAAGAGGACAACAATGGAAATACATTTTTAAATGTTTTTGTGTTATCCTCAAGGAATTTTAAATGCATTGCATGTTTAGTTTTTTTTGGTCAAATAAAAACATTTCCCCACAGTTTCCACAGCCACTAATTACAGTTGACTCTGTGACATGCAGGAGGCTGAGTGTGAACCGTTTATCTCCACAGCCCATCAGACAGTTCTGTGAACATCTCACCTCAGCCAGACAACAACATTACTTAGAAGCTGTCCCCAGTATTAGGAGGAGGAAGAGGGGGGAAGACAGAGATGATAGCCAAGCTCTCGTTCTCTCTTTCTCTCTCTTCCCCTCTCTTCCCCTCTGTAGGATGGGGGCAAGAGGTGTGTCGCAGTGCTCTAGTCATATCAGTTGTGATATTTTAATGTGGTCTGGAAATGTGCCTGTTGTGTTAATGCATGTACTTAGCATTTGACTTCTGTGCATTTAACTTCTGTTTGGTAGTGTTGAGGATATGTAGATCTGTGTTGCTGTAACAGAAACCACTACATGGTATTGCAAATTTTCAAATTTGACTTCTCTGGGGTCATCTATGGGAATTGTCTTTTTGGGCTAGATTTCAGCTAAACTACAATACTGGAGCTAGCCTGTAGATGCAGTGGAAAGCGTGCTTCCAGACCCGAACCCTGGGGCCTTCCTTGCACGCTACACTTTCTATTACACACTCACTGGCTACTCTTAGTTTTCACACTGGACTGTGAATCCAAACCAAAACATACAAACAATTGTGACAATTTAAAATACCCAACATTTTTTTCCAGTTCAGCACCCCTGTCTCAAATAATAAACTAATCATAATCGTCCAAAAAGATCTCAATCAAGTTGAAAACAATTAAGAGCTAGGCTGGAACAAACACCTGCACACCAGGGCTGCAGTTCCTCAGCCTTGACTATCTACTCATGCTACTCCTGGGCTAGGCTGTGGGTTCGGGATGAGAGGCGTCAGACACTCACAGACAGAACAGGTCAACGTAGGGAGGGGGAAGGAAAGCAAAGAGTCAAAGAAAGAAAACGGAGAGGATAGGTAAAGTCTTTGAATCCCGCAGACTTCCTCTCCTCCTCCACTGCATGCATCGTCTGGGAAGAGATTGGAGCCTGTGGTGAGAGCAAGGTAAGACAAGGCCTGTCAGGAACAAAGCTCCAAATTCACATGATGTGTTTAGCGAAAAGGGTGAAAGAGAAAATGAATCAAAGCTTTGGCAGGATAAGAGACGACGGAACAATAAAGACAAGGCATTTGCCGTGGGACCAGCAGGAGATGAACATCATTAAGTTCTCTGGGTGGGTTGGGGGTTAAAAATAGTATGGGGGTTAAGAGCAGGGGTCAGCGTATCACAGCGAGAGAGAGCTACTGCCTCGTCTGTTTTAACCAGCAGCATTCTGTTATCTGTGGCTGAGGGCCACCAACTTCACTTGCACTTGCACAAAAACAGATTCACAGTGCACTCCGTAGCCAACATAAATATCCCACTCAACACAAACCACATAGGCTAAGTTGTCTATTTGTTTTGTGGTATGCGAAGGGTTACGAATGTTCTTGTGAATTATTTGAAAGGAAATTACATCCTGCCAGATGTAGTAAAAGAATTATGTTCATACATGTAACTATAGATTTGAAAAGCAGAATATTGTTGCCTATTGATGTAGTTCTCTGCATACACAGTAAAATTCACCATATTTGATAGAGATCAGATTATAATCATTGTCATGGGAACAGTGACGTCATGACAACTTGTGTTTAGTGTAATAGTTCCACAGGTGTCAACCACAACCCAGACCTCAGGTTCCTCTCAGCAGACAAGACGGAGCTCGAGTTACAATATACGTCAAAAAAAAGAACAAAAAAAAAGCCTAGAACAAGTCATATCTGTTGCTGTGTTTCCTTCCGTTATTGGGGGAGGACTTACATTTTTGGCAAAATATCCAGAAAAAAAGACTAATGATACAATGCTTTCAGAAAGTATTCATACAGCTTAACTTATCCCCTTTTCTGAACAATCTCCACACAATACCGCATAATGACAAAGTGAAAACATGTTTTTAGAAAGGGTAACAAATGAATTGAAAATTACATACAGAAATATCTCATTTACATAAGTATTCACAACACATTGCTATTGATCCTTCTTGAGATGTCACAACAACATGATTGGAGTCAACCTGTGGCCAATTCAATTGTTTGGACATTATTTACAGTATAATTGGCTCATTCATCCCCCTCCTCTCCCCTGTAACTGTTCCCCAGGTTGTTGCTGTAAATGAGAATGTGTTCTCAGTCAACCTACCTGCTAAAATAGCGCTAAAATAAAATTTGGAAGGAAACACACGTGTCTATATAAGGTCCCACAGTTGACAGTGCATGTTAGAGCAGAAACTATGCTATGAAGTCCAAGGAACTGTCCGTAGATCTCCAAGACAGAATTGTGATAAGGCAAATATCTGGGGAAGGGTATGAATCAATTTCTAGTGTGTTGAAAGTTTCCAAGAGCACAGTGGTCTCATCATTTAAAAAAATATGCAACTACCCAGACTGCCTAGAGCGGACCATCCGACCAAACTGAACAACCGAGCAAGAAGGACCTTGGTCAGGGTGACCAAGAACCCAATGACCTCTCTGACAGAACTGGAGAACAGAAGGACAACAATCTCTACAGCACTTTACCATTCTGGCCTTTATGGGAGAGTGGCCAGACGGAAGCCACTCCTGAGAAAAAGGCACAGAGCATAAGGCAAAATGTTCTGTGATCTGATGAGACAAACATTTTACTGCAAAGCACCATGTCTGGGGGAAAAAACAGGCACAGCTCATCACCCGTCTAACACCATCCCTACGATGAAGCGTGGTGGGGGCAGCATCAGTGCAGCAGGGACTAGGAGACTGGTAAGGATAATATAATAATATAATAATAAATAATATATGCCATTTAGCAGACGCTTTTATCCAAAGCGACTTACAGTCATGTGTGCATACATTTAACGTATGGGTGGTCCCGGGGATCGAACCCACTACCCTGGCGTTACAAGCGCCATGCTCTACCAACTGAGCTACAGACCGATAGATGAATGGAGCCAAATACAGGCAAATCCTTGATGAGAACCTGCTTCAGAGTGAAAACGACATTAGAATGGGGCATAGATTTACATTCCAACAGGACAATGGCCCCAAGGTTACAGCCAAAGCAACACATAATAAGAATGTGAAAGTCCGGGGCCCAGCCAAAGCCCAGACTTGAATCCCATTGAAAATCTGTGGAACGACTTGAAGATTGCTGTTCACTGCCGCTCCCCATCTAACTAACAGAACCTGAGAAAATCTGCAAAGAATGGGAGAAAATCACCAAATCCCGATGTGCAAAGCTGATACAGACATACCCATGATGACTCAAAGCTGTAATCGCCACCAAAAGTGCTTCTAAAGTATTGAGTCAGGTTTAACTACTAATGTAAATGAGATATTTCTGTGTTCCATTTTCAAAAAAGGTAATTGTGATGTATGGGTAATTAATGTTACTATTAGGCTACATAAATAACTTAGCAGTTTCTAAGTCAAATGATGTAGGTTAGTAGAGCGTTCAATATGTGTATTGTGTGGTTAAGGCAAAAGTAGTATGTGAAGCAGTATGAAAACGATATAACATGTTCCAATTAAAGCTCTGAAAATATAAACCAATTGGCCCAAATACTAAAAGGCAACTATTTTCATTTTCCATCCTATAGTCGAAAGTGACAGCAATGAATCAATGGCCAAAATAATGAGAGGTAAACAGGTGATTATATTGAAAGCACAAAATTAAGAAATACAGTGCTTTCAGAAAGCAGTCACACCCCTTGACCTTTTCCACATTGTGTTGTATTACAGCCTGAATTTAAGATATTTTGTGTCACTGACCTTTGTCACAATATACCACAATGTCAAAGTAGAATTATGTTTTTTGAATTCTTACAAATTAATTAAAAAATTTAAAAAGCTGAACATTTGGACATTTGGACTTGGTGTGCAATAATAGTGTTTAACATTATTTTATGAATGACTACCTCATCTCTGTACCCCACACATAAAATTGTTTATAAGTTCCTTCAGTCGAGCAGTGAATTTCAAACACAGGTTCAACCACAAAGACCATAGAGGTTTTCCAAATGCCTCGCAAAGGGCACTTATTGGTAGAAGTAAAAATGTAAGCAGACACTGAATATCCCTTTGAGCATGGTGAAGTTATTAATTACACTTTGGATAGGGTATCATAAACCCATTCACTACAAAGATACATGAGTCTTTCCTAACTCATTAGCCCGAAAGGAATGAAACAGTAAAGAAATTTCATCATGAGGCCAATGGTGACTTTAGGAGTTTAATGGCTGTGTTAGGGGAAAACTGAGGATGGATCAACAGCAGTGTAGTTACTCCACAATACTAACATAATTGAAAAGAAGGAAGCGTGTACAGAATAAAAATATTCCAAAATATGCACCCTGTTTGCAACAAGGCACTAAAGTAATACCGCAAAACATATCGCAAGGCAATCCTCTTTTTGTCCTGAATAGAAAGTGTTATGTTTGGGGGCAAATCCAAATCTGAATTTTTTTATTTATTTCACCTTTATTTAACCAGGCAAGTCAGTTAAATGAAGTACCACTCTCCATATTTTCAAGCAAAGTGGTGGCTATACCATGTTATGGGTATGCTTGTAATCGTTAATGACTGGGGAGTTTTTTAGGATAAAAAGAAGTGGAATGGAGCTGAGCACAGGCAAAATCCTAGAGGAAAACCTGGTACAGCTTGCTTTCCGCCAGACAAAGGGAGATTTATTCACCATCCAGCAGGACAATAACCCAAAACACAAGCCAAATCTACACTTGAGTTTCTTACCAAGAACACAGTGAATGTTCCTGTTACAGTTTTGACTTGAATCTGCTTGAAAATCTATGGCAAGACCTGAAAATGGTTTGTTTTGAAAATAATAATGGCCGAATGTTGCACAATCCAAGTTTGGAAATCTCTTACAGTCTTACCCACAAAGACTCACAGCTGTTATCGCTGCCAAAGGTATGTATTGTAAGCTAAAATGTATTGAGTCAGGGGTGTTGAATACTTAACTAAGGAAGATATATTAGTGTTTTACTTTTCATAACATTTTGACATGTTAGAATTCTTCTTCCACTTTCACATTGCATAGTAGATTGTTGACAAAAAAATGACAAATCCATTTTAGTCCAAAATGTTGAAAAAGTCAAGGGGTGTGAATACTTTCTGAAGGCACTGTAAGTCAAAATACACCTAACACACACTCCTCTCCACCACAACATGCAAGCTGGTATGATTGACAGTCACAGTGAACATGTTGCAGCGTATTGTGTGTGTGTGTGTGAATGAGTGGAGATTGGACCAAGTCTGTCTGCTGCTAGCTGAGAATGCCCCCGTGAGAGATCCAAAATAACAAGAAAGGGGCCCTCAGTGGGTCGGATGAAAGCCTGTCTCCAACCATTTCAGCACGGAAAGAAACGGAAAGTCCCTTCCCCTACTGTAGGTCTGACTAACTGACATCACACGCTTCATACTCGTCGCCAAACCCACTGGCTCCATGTCATCTACAAGACCCTGCTAGGTAAAGTCCCCCCTTATCTCAGCTCGCTGGTCACCATAGCATCTCCCACCTGTAGCACACGCTCCAGCAGGTATATCTCTCTAGTCACCCCCAAAACCAATTCTTTCTTTGGCCGCCTCTCCTTCCAGTTCTCTGCTGCCAATGACTGGAACGAACGACAAAAATCTCTGAAACTGGAAACACTTATCTCCCTCACTAGCTTTAAGCACCAACTGTCAGAGCAGCTCCCAGATTACTGCACCTGTACATAGCCCACCTATAATTTAGCCCAAACAACTACCTCTTTCCCTACTGTATTTAATTTATTTATTTATTTTGCTCCTTTGCACCCCATTATTTTTATTTCTACTTTGCACATTCTTCCATTGCAAATCTACCATTCCAGTGTTTTACTTGTTATATTGTATTTACTTTACCACCATGGCCTTTTTTTGCCTTTACCTCCCTTATCTCACCTCATTTGCTCACATCGTATATAGACTTGTTTAAACTGTATTATTGACTATATGTTTGTTTTACTCCATGTGTAACTCTGTGTCGTTGTATGTGTCGAACTGCTTTGCTTTATCTTGGCCAGGTCGCAATTGTAAATGAGAACTTGCTCTCAACTTGCCTACCTGGTTAAATAAAGGTGAAATAAAAAATAAATCAAATAAAAAGTCTTTAAGGAAAGGAAAGAGAGGAAATCTCTAGTTATCTGTTTGACTATGATGTGTTTTTCCCAAATACAATGTTACTGTCAGGACCCGGTTACGAACCCGGGTCTCCGGAGTGAGAAACAGTCACTTAACCAACTGAGCCACGAATAGTCGGCAGAATCCAGAAGATGAGGCAGGCACAGCAGTACTTGAGACGGTGTATTTAATGAAGTAAAAAGTGAAATTCTTCAGGAAAACATGTAACTCCACAACCTCAAAAGGAATTCCACAAGAACAAAGGTAATCCTCCAAGACAAAAAAGGTAAATCCACAAGGTGGAAGGTAAAGCACAAAAAGCCTCAAAAGATACTCAAAAACAAACAAACAAGAACAAAAAACAGAATTCTACAAGAGAGTCCACCAGGATCAACAAGAGTTCACAGAGTACTAGGGCTGGGTGCTAACATACAAACACAGAGCAAAGAACTGAGGAAAACAAAGCGTTTAAATACAATCAGGGGAAACGAGGCACAGGTGCAAATAATAATGGGGATCAAGGGAAAACAAAAGGTCAAAAGGCACAATGGGGGCATCTAGTGACCAAAAACCGGAACAACCCTGGCCAAATCCTGACAGAATCCCCCCCCCTAGGAACGGCTCCTGACGTTCCTACCAGCTCTCTCAGGGTGGAGGGCCCTGAACTGACGAATGAGGTCAGGGTCCAGTATGTCTTTGGCAGGAACCCAGGAGCGCTCCTCGGGACCGTAGCCTTCCCAGTCCACCAGATACTGCCAGGACCGCTGCACCCGGCGGGAATCCAGTATCAGATGGACGGTATAAGCCGGCTGGCCTCCAATGACACGAGGCGGAGGGGGAGGTCTGTCTGCCGGGACAAGGGGAAAAAAAACAGGTTTTAATAAGGAAATGTGAAACGTGAGATTAATTTTAAGGGATCTGGGTAAGTGTAGGCGATACGAAACTGGGTTAACTCTCCTGGCAACCTTAAAGGGACCGATGTATTTTTGGGACAGCTTGCGAGACTCCACCCGTAGTGGTAACTCTCTTGTGGAGAGCCAGACTCTCTGGCCAGGGCGCAGGGTAGGCCCGGGACGGCAGGACGGTGAAGTCTGTTGGTACCTCTGTGAGGAACGCATAAGATTAAGACAGGTCTTCCTCCACATAAGCCGACAGCGTCTGACGAACTTCAAGGCTGAAGGCACTCTGACTTCTGCCTCCTGGTCCGGGAACAATGGAGGGGCATAACCAAACTGACACTCGTGCGGGGACATACCAGTGGAGGAGGAGCGCAAGGTGTTGTGCGCGTATTCAGCCCAAACAATGAAGGACGACCATGTGGACGGGTTGTTACGAGTCATACATCGGAGGGTGGTTTCCAGCTCTTGATTCATCCTCTCAGTTTGGCCGTTGGACTCCGGATGGTACCCTGAAGATAGACTGGCAGAAGCCCCCATGAGTTGGCAGAAGGCCTTCCAAAACCTAGAGGCGAACTGGGGACCTCTGTCAGAAACCATATCTTGAGGAATGCCGAAGACTCGGAACACATGATTAATGATCAACTCAGCCGTTTCCTTGGCAGAAGGTAACTTAGTCAGAGGGACGAACCTGGCCACCTTTGAAAACCTGTCGATAATGACTAGGATAGTAGTATTGCCATGGGATGGAGGAAGGCCAGTAATGAAGTCCAACGAGATATGGGACCAGGGTCTGTGGGGAACAGGTAAAGGGTGAAGGAGTCCTTGCGGGCGGAGGTGAGGAGATTTGCCCTGGCAGCACACGGGGCAGGCATTGACGAAAGTGGCAACGTCTTCTCTTATGGTAGGCCACCAGAACTTACGCTGGATGAACTCCAAGGTGCGACCTACGCCCGGGTGACAGGTGAGGCAAGAGGAGTGCCCCCACAGAAGGACCTGAGTCCTCACTGCCTTGGGGACAAACAACCGATTGGCAGGACCTCCTTTCGGGTCCGGTTCAATAGCTTGAGCTCGTCTCACGGTATCCTCAACTTGCCACGAGATCAGAGCCACGATCTTAGCAGCAGGAAGGACAGGCATGTCCGTGTCATCTCGAATGGCAGGAGCGTAGACTCGGGACAGGGCATCCGGTTTGAGATTCTTCGACCCGGGCCGACAGGTGAGGATAAACTGGAATCGATTGAAGAAAAGAGACCATCTAGCTTGTCTAGAGTTCAACCGCTTCGCCTGCTGGATATACTCCAGATTTTTGTGGTCCGTAAGCACTTGAAACGGGTGAGAAGCCCCCTCGAGCCAGTGTCTCCATTCCTTCAATGCCATCTTAACCGCTAGGAGTTCACGATCCCCCACATCGTAGTTCTTCTCAGCCGGGGTAAGCCGGTGTGAGAAGAAAGCGCACAGATGAAGCTTCTTGTCTTCACCCATCTGAGACAGGACACCTCCAACACCAACCTCTGAGGCGTCTACCTCCACCACAAACGGTTCATCCGTAGTCGGTAGTATCAGGATGGGAGCAGAGAGGACGCGCTGCTTGAGTCCTTGGAAGGCCGTCTCAGCTTCTCTTCCCCACAAAAACCTTGCATTGTCACCCTTGGTTAAAGCTGAGAGAGGGGCTGCCACCAAGCTGAAGTTCTTGATGAACTTGCGGTAAAAGTTAGTGAAGCCCAGGAAACGCTGAACTTCCTTAACGGATTTGGGGGTGGGCCAATCCGCTACTGCCCCTACCTTCCTGGGGTCCATTTGGACTCGACCGGGTTCCACTACAAATCCCAGGAATTGTACTCGGGATGAATGGAATTCACATTTTTCCGGCTTAACGTACAGATGGCTGTCTAGGAGGCGTTTGAGTACTTGACTGACATGCTTTGTGTGTTCTTGAAGAGAGCTCGAAAAGATGAGGATGTCATCCAAGTAAACAAACACAAATATGTTAAGCATATCCCTAAGCACATCGTTTATGAGCGCTTGGAACACCGCTGGGGCGTTGGTCAGGCCGAAGGGCATCACCAAGTATTCATAGTGACCAGTAGGCGTGTTGAAAGCGGTCTTCCACTCGTCACCAGGTCTGATCCGCACAAAATGGTATGCGTTCCGCAGGTCAAGCTTAGTGAAAACAACTGCTTCCTGGAGCAGCTCGAAGGCTGTGGCCATAAGGGGTAGCGGGTAACGGTTACGGACGGTTATGGCATTGAGTCCCCGGTAGTCGATGCAAGGACGTAATCCACCCTCTTTCTTGGCCACAAAGAAAAACCCTGCTTCCGCCGGGGTGGTGGATGGATGCATGAGGCCTGCTTCCAGAGCGTCCTTGATGTAGGTATCCATAGCAGCTCGTTCGGGTGGAGATAGGGAAAAGATCCGACCCCTGGGGGGGCAAGTGCCCGGAAACAGTTCGATGGGGCAATCATAAGGTCTATGGGGTGGTAGCATGGTGGCCCTCTGTTTGCTAAATACCAGTTTGAGGTCATGGTAACACTCGGGAACTCGGGTCAGGTCGATGGATTCTAAAGACTCGGGAGTAGAACTCGGGGAATTCGGGTAAATACAAGTAGCTTGGCACGTAGGACCCCACTGCTTGATAGTGCCCACAGACCAGTCGATGTGAGGGTTATGGCTGTGAAGCCAGGGGTATCCAAGGACGAGAGGGAACTCGGAACAGGAGATCAAATGAAAGTTCATCAATTCCTGGTGTTGTGAAACTGAAAGTCGCAAGGAGGTAGTGACATGAGTGACAAGTCCAGATCCCAAAGGGCTTCCATCCAATGTAGTAACCCTCATGGGGTCACTTAGAGGTTCAGAGGGAACGCCATTCCCCTTCGCCCAGACACCATCCATGAAGTTACCTGCGGCTCCAGAGTCTACCAAGGCTTGAAGGTGAAGCTTGTGGTTGTCCCAGGAAAGGGTGACTGGAATGAGCAGACGGGAGTTGGACGGATGGGAGGAGGTTATGTTTCCCGTTACAGTTCCCCCCGGTCTGTACGGGACAGAGCGTTTCCCTGGAGCCCGGGACACGTGGAACGGAAATGGCACGGTTTGCCCCAATATAGACAGCGTCGCTCCCTCATCCAGCGGTCTCTCTCAGCCTGGGAGATGCGTCCAATCTGCATGGGTTTTGGTGGAGCCAGCGAGGATAAAGTGGGGACTCGGAGCTGGGACTGATAGGGGATAGAGGTCTACGGTTGAGTTCTCTCGCTCTCAGACGCTGGTCAATGCGTGAGGCCAACTTGATCAGGGACTCGAGATTGTCTGGTGGTTCCCGAGTGGCCAGTTCATCTTGGATAGTGTCGGAAAGGCCTTTCAGAAAGCACACCGTGAGCGCCTCGTTGTTCCAGCCACTCGCTGCTGCCACCGTGCGGAACTGGATGGCATAGTCCGTCACGCTGCGCCGACCTTGGAGGAGAGTCAGGAGCTGTTTGGCTGAGTCAGGACCACTGCTTGGGCCTTGAAACACTCGTTTGAATTCCTCAGCAAAGGCAGAGTAGCTGGCACAGCAGGAACTATGGGCATCCCACACAGCAGTAGCCCAGGCCAGGGCTTTTTCCGACAGCAGGGTGATGATATATGCGATCTTAGACCGGTCGGTGGGGAACGACGAGGGTTGCAGCTCGAAGGAGAGAGAACATTGGGTGAGAAACCCTTTACAAGCACGTGGATCACCTGAGAACCGTTGGGGAGGTGGAAGACGAGGTTCAGCCAGAGGGTTAACTGCCATGGGTACGTGAATCTGAGGTACTGGGACGGGAACTGTTGCCGGGTTAAGTCGATCAGATATCTGCTTTATGGAAGTCAGCATCTCCGACAGAAGATGAGAATGTCTAGCCATTAAGGCCTCTTGCTGAACCAGGGCAGCTTCGTGGCGTTGGACAGTCTCCTGGTGGTGGGACAGCATGGCAACAAGGTCCTGGGAACTGGCTGCCTCTGGGTTCATTATGGGCTCTGTGTTTCTGTCAGGACCCGGTTACGAACCTGGGTCTCCGGAGTGAGAAACAGTCACTTAACCAACTGAGCCACGAATAGTCGGCAGAACCCAGAAGATGAGGCAGACACAGCAGTACTTGAGACTGTGTATTTAATGAAGTAAAAAGTGAAGTTCTTCAGGAAAACATGTAACTCCACAACCTCAAAAGGAATTCCACAAGAACAAAGGTAATCCTCCAATACAAAAAAGGTAAATCCACAAGGTGGAAGGTAAAGCACAAAAAGCCTCAAAAGATACTCAAAAACAAACAAACAAGAACAAAAAACAGAATTCCACAAGAGAGTCCACCGGGATCAACAAGAGTTCACAGAGTACTAGGACTGGGTGCTAACATACAAACACAGAGCAAAGAACTGAGGAAAACAAAGGGTTTAAATACAATCAGGGGAAACGAGGCACAGGTGCAAATAATAATGGGGATCAAGGGAAAACAAAAGGTCAAAAGGCACAATGGGGGCATCTAGTGACCAAAAACCGGAACAACCCTGGTCAAATCCTGACAGTTACCTAATGAGATAATATCAAAATGAAGACTCAATTCTCTCCATTTACTCTATTCTATTTTTCACATGTTCCATCCTACATGGGTGAGTGAGTGAATTGAGAAGGGCTCTGAGCATTTTACACAAATTAATGTTAGTTGAGGAGCTCGCTATCATCTCACTTATACTCATTGTTTGCTGAAGTATTGGTCTAGTCACTAATTATTTACAGTTGAATTCAGAAGTTTACATACACTTAGGTTGGAGTCATTAAAACTCGTTTTCAACCACTCCACAAATTTCTTGTTAACAATCAATAGTTTTGGAAGGTCGGTTAGGACATCTACTTTGTGCAGGACACAAGTCATATTTCCAACAATTGTTTACAGACAGATTATTTCACTTATAATTCCCTCAATCACAATTCCAGTGGGTCAGAGGTTTACATACATTAAGTTGACTGTGCCTTTAAACAGCTTGGAAAATTCCAGAAAATATGTAATGGCTTTAGAAGCTTCTGATAGGCTAATTCACATCGTTTAAATCAATTTGAGGTGTACCTGTGGATGTAATTCAAGGCCTGCATTTAAACTCAGTGCCTATGTGCTTGACATCATGGGAAAATCAAAAGAAATCAGCCAAGACCTCAGAAAGACAATTGTAGACCTCCACAATCTGGTTCATCCTTGGGAGCAATTTTCAAATGCCTGAAGATACCACGTTCATCTGTACAAATAATAAAACACACGTATAAACACCATGGGACCACGCAGCCGTTATTACCACTCAGGAAGGAGACGCGTCTGTCTCCTGGAGATGAACATACTTTGGTGCAAAAAGTGGAAATCAATCCCAGAACAACAGCAAAGGACCCTGTGAAGATTCTGGAGGAAACAGGCACAAAAGTATCTATATCCACAGTAAAATGAGTCCTATATCGACATAACCTGAAAAGCCGCTCAGCAAGGAAGAAGCCACTGCTCCAAAGCCGCCATAAAAAAGGCAGACAACGGTTTGCAACTGCACATGGGGACAAAGATCGTACTTTTGGGAGAAATGTCCTCTGTTCTGATTTTAAAAAATGGAACTGTTTGGCCATAATGACCATTGTTATGTTTGAAGGAAAAGGGGGGACGCTTGCAAGCCGAAGAACACCATCCCGACCGTGAAGCATGGGGGTGGCAGCATCATGCTGTGGGGGTGCTTTGCTGCAGGAGGGACTGGTGAACTTCACAAAATAGATGGCTTGGTCGCAAATGGGTCTTCCAAATCAACAATGACCCCAAGCATACTTCCAAAGTTGTGGCAAAATAGCTTAAGGACAACAATTTCAAGGTATTGGAGTGGCCATCACAAAGCCCTGATCTCAATCCTATAGAACATTTGTGGGCAGAACTGAAAAAGTGTGCGAGCAAGGAGGACAAGTTAAACATTTTAAAGGCAATGCTACCAAATACTAATTGAGTGTATGTAAACTTCTGACCCACTGGGAATGTGATGAAAGAAATAAAAGCTGAAATAAATCATTCTCTCTACAATTATTCTGACATTTCACATTCTTAAAATAAAGTGGTGATCGTAACTGAATTTTTACATGGTTTAAATGTCAGGAATGGTGAAAAACTGAGTTTAAATGTATTTGGCTAAGGTGTATGTAAACGTCCGACTTCAACGGTAGGTGCCTTTTTGTTCCATTTTAAAGAATTATTAGACAATTAACTAATTGATTGTCTAAAAGCACACATGAATAACAGTGATACTGTACTTAACAAATTATTGTAAAAAATGTTGATCATCACACATTTATTTGAATTGATAGTTTTGTCAACTCTGAAAAATAGCACAATATAGTACGACATAATAATAATTGCACAACAATTAAACAAAATGGGAGTAGACAGACAATTTCAAAATGTATATTTTTTTAGTCCAGTTCCCGAGTGTCGCAACGGTCTAAGACATAGCATCTCAGTGCTTGAGGCGTCACTACAGACACCCTGGTTCAAATCCAGACTGTATCACAACTGGCTGTGACTCAGAGTCCCACAGGGCTACGCACAACTGGTCCAGTGTCGTCCAGGATTGGCTGGTGTAGGCCGTCATTGTAAATAACAATTTGTTCTTAACTGACATTGCTAGTTAAATTAAATAAAGAAATCAAACGCTCTGTCGCAGCTGGCTGCAACCGGGAGATGGCACACAACTGGCCCAGAGTCATCCGGGTTAGGGGAGGGTTTGGCCGGCAGGGATGTCCTTGTCCCATCGTGCTCCAGCCACTCCTGAGGTGGGCCAGGTGCATGCATGCTGACACAGTCGCAAGGTGTACAGCGTTTCCTCTGACACTTTGGTTCAGCTGGTTTCCGGGTTAAGCGGGCATTGTGTCAAGAAGCAGTGCGGCTTGGCTGGATTGTGTTTCAGAGAACGCACAGCTCTCGACCTTCCCGAGTCCGCACGGGAGCGGCAGCGATGGGACAAGACTGTAACTACCAATTGGATACCACAAAAAGGGATACAAATGATTTATTGTTAACCATATTTGTGTAAGAACTTGTTCCTTTTGATGTTTACATTTTTTGCAAAGAGAAAAATAGCACTATATTGGTGAAGACATACTGTATATTGGTGTAGCTTCACTTTAACTCTAAAAGATCCACGTTGCTGTTTTCTTGGCCAACATTGCCCTCATGTGGGTAAACTATGGGGTGCACTAAATGCCTCACTACACAACAAAACAGGTCCATGTGTCTATCTATACTGCTCAAAAAAATAAAGGGAACACTAAAATAACACATCCTAGACCTGAATGAATGAAATATTCTTATTAAATACTTTTTTCTTTCCATAGTTGAATGTGCTGACAACAAAATCACACAAAAATTATCAATAGAAATCAAATTTATCAACCCATGGAGGTCTGGATTTGGAGTGACACTCAAAATTAAAGTAGAAAACCACACTACAGGCTGATCCAACTTTGATGTAATGTCCTTAAAACAAGTCAAAATGAGGCTCAGTAGTGTGTTTGGCCTCCACGTGCCTGTATGACTTCCCTACAACGCCTGGACATGCTCCTGATGAGGTGGCGGATGGTCTCCTCCCAGACCTGGACTAAAGCATCCATCAACTCCTGGAAATTCTGTGGTGCAACGTGGCGTTGGTGAATGGTGTCCCAGATGTGCTCAATTGGATTCAGGTCTGGGGAACGGGCGGGCCAGTCCATAGCATCAATGCCTTCCTCTTGTAGGAACTACTGACACACTCCAGTCACCTCATGTGACTGGAGTGTCTAGCATTGTCTTGCATTATAAGGAACCCAGGGTCAACCGCACCAGCATATGGTCTCACAAGGGGTCTGAGGATCTCATCTCGGTACCTAATGGTAGTCAGGCTACCTGTGGCGAGCACATGGAGGGCTGTGCGGCCCCCTAAAGAAATGCCACCCCACACCATGACTAACCCACCGCCAAACCAGTCATGCTGGAGGATGTTGCAGACAGCAAAATGTTCTCCACGTTCTCCAGACTCGGTCAACTCTGTCACATGTGCTCAGTGTGAACCTGCTTTCATCTGTGAAGAGCACAGGGCGCCAGTGGCAAATTTGCAATCTTGGTGTTCTCTGGCAAATGCCAAACGTCCTGTACGGTGTTGGGCTGTAAGCACAACCCCCACCTGTGGACGTCGGGCCCTCATACCACCCTCATGGATTCTGTTTCTGACCGTTTGAGCAGACACATGCACATTTGTGGCCTGCTGGAGGTTATTTTGCAGGGCTCTGGCAGTGCTCCTCCTGCTCCTCCTTGCACAAAGGCGGAGGTATCGGTCCTGCTTCTGGGTTGTTGCCCTCCTACGGCCTCCTCCACGTCTCCTGATGTATTGGCCTGTCTCCTGGTAGCGCCTCCATGCTCTGGACACTACACTGACAGACACAGCATACCTTCTTGCCACAGCTCGCATTGATGTTCCATCCTGGATGAGCTGCACCACCTGAGCAACTTTTGTGGGTTGTAGACTCCGTCTCATGCTACCACTAGAGTGAAAGCACCACCAGCATTCAAAAGTGACCAAACCATCAGCCAGGAAGCATAGGAACTGAGAAGTGGTCTGTGGTTGCCACCTGCAGAACCACTCCTTTATTGGGGGTGTCTTGCTAATTGCCTATAATTTCCACCTGTTGTCTATTCCATTTGCACAACAGCATGTGAAATGTATTGTCAATCAGTGTTGCTTCCTGAGTGGACAGTTTGATTTCACAGAAGTGTGATTGACTTAGAGTTACATTATGTTGTTTAAGTGTTCCCTTTATCTTTTGAGCAGTGTATATACCTTAGGAATACCATACTTGATATGGTGTACTTTAAGTACACCAAGTAAATATCAGAAAATAAAGTGTGAAATGTCATAAAAGTCCACACAAAAGTAAGTACCAATCAAAAGTTTGGACACACCTACCCATTCAAGAGATTTTATTTATTTATTACTATTTATACATTGTGGAATAATAGTGACATCAACGTTATGAAATAACACATATGGTATCATGTAGTAAACAAAACGTGTCAAACAAATCAAAATATACTTTCTTCAAAAGTAGCCACCCTTTGTCTTGATGGCAGTTTTGCACACTCTTGGCACACTCTCAACCAGCTTCACCTGGAATGCTTTTCCAACAGTCTTGAAGGAGTTCCCACATATGCTGTCACTTGTTGGTTGCATTTCCTTCACTCTGTGGTCCAACTCTTCCCAAATGATCTCAATTGGGTTGAGGTCGGATGATTGTGGAGGCCAGGTCATCTGATGCAGCACTACATCACTCTCCGTCTTGGTCAAATAGCCTTTACACAGCCTGGAGGTGTGTTTTGGGTCATTGTCCTTTTAAAAAAACAAATGATAGTCCCACTAAGTGCAAATCAGATGGGATTGAGTATCACTGCAGAATGCTGTGGTAGCCATGCTGGTTAAAGTGTGCCTTGAATTCTAAATAAATCACTGACAGTGTCACCAGCAAAGCACCCCCACATCATCACACCTCCTACTCCATGCTTCAAGGTGGGAACCACACATGCAGAGATTATTCGTTCACTGACTCTGCGTCTCACAAACACATGGAGGTTGGACACAAAAATCTAAAATTTGGACTCTTCAGACCAAAGGACAGATTTCCACCGGTCTAATGTCCATTGTTCATGTTTCTTGGCTCAAACAAGTCTCTCCTTCTTATTGGTGTCCTTTAGTAGTGGTTTCTTTTCAGCAATTTGATCATGAAGGCTTGATTCGTGCAGTCTCCTCTGAACAGTAGATGTTGAGATGTGTCTGTTACTTGAACTCTGAAGTATTTATTTGGGCTGCAATTTCTGAGGCTGGAACTTATCCTATGCAGCAGAAGTAACTCTGGGTCTTCCATTCTTGTGGCGGTCCTCATGAGAGCCAGTTTCATCATAGCCCCTGATGGTTTTTGCTACTGCACATTCAAAATTCTTGACATTTTCTTGACATTTTCTGGATTGACTGACCTTCAAGTAATGATGGGCTGTCATTTATCTTTGCTTATTTGAGTTGTTCTTGACATAATATGGTCTTTGTCTTTTACCAAATAGGGCTAGCTTCTGTATACCAGACACAATAAGGAAATAAATTCCACAAATTAACTTTTAACAAGGCACACCTGTTAAAATTGAAATGCATTCCTTGTGTTTTATTTCATAGTTTAATGTCTTTTCTACAATTGTCAAAATAATGAAAAACCTTGGAACGTGTCGGTGTGTCCAAACCCTTTGACTGGTACTGTATGTATATACACATACAGACTGAACAAAAATATAAACGCAACATCTAAAGTGTGGGTCCCATGTTTCATGAGCTGAAATAAAATATCCCAGAAATGTTCTATGGGCACAAAACGCTTATTTCGCTCAGATTTTGTGCACAAATTTGGTTACAACCCTGTTAGTGAGCATTTCTCCTTTGCCAAGATATCCATCCACCTGACAGGTGTGGCATATCAAGAAGCTGATTAAACAGCCTGTGCTATGGACAATAAAAGGAAACACTAAAATGTGCAGTTGTCGCACAACTCAGTTGGCATGATGACTGCAAGAATGTCCATCAGAGCTGTTGCCAGATAATTGAATGTTAATGTCTCTATCATAAGCCGCCTCCGGCGTTTCCAACCGGCCTCACAGTCGTAGACCATCTGCAACCAAGCCAGCCAAGGATCTACACTTCTTACCTGCGGGATCGTCTGCGACCAACCACCCGGACAGCTGATAAACTGTGGGTTTGCACAACCAAACAATTTATGCACAAACTGTCAGAAACCACCGCCAGGAAGCTCATCTGCATGAAGTTTTGAACAGAGTGCAGTTCGGCATTGTAACAGACTTCAGTGGGCAGTGAAAGTTTCAATCAATAAACCTATCATCAAGACCTATCTCATATCAAATCGTATTGGTCACATACAAGTGTTTAGCAGATGTTATTGCGTGTGTAGCGAAATGGTTGAATTTCTAGCTCCGACAGTGCAGCAATATCTAACAATTTCACATATACCCAATACACACAAAAAAGGAAAGGAATGGAATTAAGAATATCTAAATATATGGATTAGCAATGTCAGAGCAGCATAGACTAAGATACAGTATATACATATATGAGTAATGCAAAATATTGTGAGCGTACCAAGTAATTAGGCGTCACTCTAAAGCGGGAAGGTGGAATAAACGAGTCAGGAGTAGGTTTTTCTGATTGAACACGGTTCTGAGGGTATTTTGTCAACAAAAACATTAACATAATCAATGAAAAATCTTCCAAGGAAAAAACACACATCTTCTCCAGATGAAACAAGAACACAATAGGATAATCTTTAAACTACAACAAACATAAATCACAGGTTTGTCACCGTCTTCGTGGTTCTTTCAGCACAGCTTCTCTCTCTCTCAGTGGCCATCTTCCAGAGATAGTTTTCTCCCTCTCTGCTGGTTCCATTCTCTCTTTTATAGGGGAAGGAGAGTATCTCATTAGTACCGTCAGCTGTGCTTAATTGACTCTGGTTACCTTGTCTCCCATGCTTTGTTGGGCTACTATCCATGAGCCCAGTCTGCCCTCTAGTGGTCCTTCCACAATATGTAAACATTATTAAAGTGTCTAGTATTCCATTTCTTAAAGTGGCCAGTGATTTCGGGTCTATGTAGATAGGCAGCAGCTTCTAATGTGCTAGTGATGGCTATTTAACAGTCTGATGGCCTTGAGATAGAAGCCTCTCGGTCCCATCTTTATGCACCTGTAATGACCTCACCTTCTGGATGATAAGCGGTGTGAACAGGCAGTGGCTGGGGTGGTCCTTGAACTTTTTGGCCATCCTGTGACATCGGGTGCTCTAGGTGTTCTGGAAGGTAGGCAGTTTACCCCAGGTGATGCGTTGGGCAGACTGCACCACCCTCTGGAAAGCCCTGCGGTTGCGGGCAGTGCAGTTGCAATACCTGGCAGTGACACAAGCCCGACAGGATACTCTGAATTGTGCATCTGTAAAAGTTTGTGAGGGTTTTTAAGGTACCAAGCTAAATTCTTTCAGCCTCCTGAGGTGGAAGAGGCTCTATTGTGCCTTCTTCACCATACTGTCTGTGTGAACCATTTCAGTTTGTCAGTGATGTGTATGCTGAGGAACTTCAAGCTTTCAAACCTACCACTGTTGTCATCTGCAAATTGATGATTGAGTTAGAGGCATGCATGGCAACACTGTCATGAGTACAGCAGTGGGACTGAGCACACACAGGGCCCCAGTGTTGAGGCTCAATGAAGTGGAAGTGTTGTTTCCTACCTCACCACCTGGGTGCAGCCCGTCAGGAAGTCAAGAACCAGTTACACAGGGCAGGGTTCAGACCCAGGGCCTCGAGCTTAATGATGAGTTTGGAGGTGTTGAATGCTGAGCTATAGTCAATGAACAGCATTCTTATACAGGTATTCCTCTTGTCCAGATGAGATGGGGCAATGTGCAGTGTGACGGTGATTGCATCGTCTGTGGATCTATTGGGGTGGTAAGCAAATCGAAGTGGGTTTAGGGTGACAGGTAAGGTGGAGGTGATATGATCCTTGACTCGTCTCTCAAAGCACTTCATGATGACAGAAATGAGTTCTAGGGGGCGATAGTCATTTAGTTCAGTTAGCTTTGCTTTCTTGGGTACAGGAACAATGTTGGCCATCTTGTAGCACGTGGGGACAGCAGACTGTGATAGGGAAAGATTGAACATGTCCTTAAACACACTAGCCAGCTGGTCTGCCCATGCTGTGAGGATGTGGCTAGGGGTGCCGCCTGGGCCGGTAGCCTTGCGAAGGTTAACACGCTTAAATGTCTTACGTCGGTCACGGAGGAGAGTCCACAGTCCTTGGTAGCGGGCCACGTTGGTGGCACTGGGTTTTCCTCAAAGCGGGTGAAGGAGTTTAGCTTGTCTTAGCTCATCTTAGTTTAATCAGGTGTGAGTGCTGGGCTGGAGTAAAATCCTGCACACCATAGCTTTCTGAGACCAGGATTAGGTGATCACTGCTCTACACAGTTGCATTAACATTTAATGAAATGTTAATATTACAACATTGTTATTCAAAACACGGGGACAAATCAGATTTCAGACAAGCCCCGCAAAAGCAGAAATACTGCAAACACATGGTTACAAATAGTGTACACAGAAGAGAGAAAAAAAACAACAGCTGAATTATTTCAGACAAAATATTTATTTCATTATTGAAACAATTCAGACAGGAAAATTGTCAAACGGCAAACAACGAAGTGTTGTGGTGGTCTCAAAATGTTGGGAAAGCGGTCAGTTAATTATTGTTGGTTGTCTTTGCTGTCATCAGCTGTCATGACAGTTTTATGCTACCAGCTCTCACAGTCTCAGAATTAGAAGTCCATCCATGTTTCTCAAACGACAAATTTAGAAGTTGTTCCAACTTTTTGAAGTGATTCAGGTCAAGTTTAGATATTAACTCTGAATTGTTAAGTTCAGGCATTATCTCCAAATGGTTAAGGTTCGGGATAGGCTTACGCTCATCCATAATCCCCAACACCCTTAGTACAGCGTTTCCAAAACTCAGTCCTCGGGACAGCAGATTAAAATGATCAATGCTTGATGATTAGTTTATTATTTGAGTCAGCTGTGTAGTGCTAGGGCAAAAAAACGAAACAAGCACCCCTTTGGGGTCCCGAGGACCGAGTTGGGGAAACCCTGGCCTACCAAAACCTACTTGAAGGTAAAGGCACTCACTGTTGCCACCAGTGGCCGGTTTCCACGTCATCTCCCTGCGTCCTCAGAAATGGACAGACATCGAATACTGACTTATATCACAGGTGACCTGGCTGGCTTAATGACAGAGACTTCAAGGATTACTGTGAGATCAGAGTCAGCCGCATAGACATACCTCTGATAGAGTCTATATTGCAGTGTTTGAAAGAAATGCCTTCAATGTGGTCCATTGAAATTCACAACATTGTGGTCCATTTTTATAATGAATTAAAAGTCAAATTAAACTGTCTTGGTCATTGTGGGGAACAGTAACATGTCTCACAGCCAAGGGAGGTGGCGGCTCCGTAGTCACAGAATCTATCATCCAGAATAAATCCCTAGCCCCATTTCCACAACATTTCCTGACCCCTTTGAAGATCAACATGAAATGGATGGGTAAAAGTAATATGGAGTGAGGCCCTGTTTGAACAGTTCTAAAAAGAGTCCTTCCTTCCTACCTTTCTTGAAGTAATCATTGATCTGACATGACAGGATGGCTGTAAGCAGTTTGCGATCAGTGAATCTTTAGTATTTAAACAGGGCCTCAGTGTCTAGTGGTTGGGGCAAGAGTTTGATTCTAGACTGGGGAGGCATTTCATTGATTTATATTCTTTATTGGTTTCAAGGTTGTTTGTCTCCAAGTCACTCAGTGACACACAGGATGGCATCCAGGAGGTTGTGTGTGTGTTTGACTTGTGCTGCGGTGAAGCCGTGGCTCTTCAGTAGGAGGCTGTATTCGGAGGCACTCCTTTGTCTCCCCTCAGTCATACTGAGGGCTTGAAGTAGGCCTCTGCTCGGGCCCTTCCTGTCCTCATCCAAAAAGATCTCACTCACCAGCACGCAGCAGCCTGGGACGGAGATGGCGTACACAGGATGTATGCATACATATTTAACGTTGTGTATACAAACAGTATTTACATTAGCATGTGAAAGTCACATTCATAATATGCAATAAAGGCATTTTGAACTACGATACACATAAATTGGACTAGTCAATTGGTCGTTTTTTTAATAAAGGCAATAATGTAGTATTTCTTAAAAGCAGAAACAGTCAGGTACCTAGGCTAGTCAATGATGTGTGCCCTCTGCTTTTCACTTTTGATTTGAAGAGTTTAACATGCAACTTGCACACTGTTAAAACACTACGCTGTTATAACCTTGTGGTTCATTCCGTTTAGGCTTGAGCCAACTCCTCTGTGTTCATTCAAGTTCATTAGAACTTATTTAATCTGCCTAATAAACTTTTGCTTTTTGCACACTTTGGTGGGGGCAACATAACAGAACAAATCATCACGTGACTCAAAGTTTACTTTGACATGATGGTTGTTATTACCAATATTTGCGTATATGAAAGCATTTACAACGCAAATGTCACGATCTATTTCACCGACTAAAATGTCAACACTAGGACATTTTATCGAAAAGTTTTCTGTTTTTATCAGGCCTGTCGTGAGTTTTTTTTATGGGTCAGGTAATTCATCCACATAAAATTGTTGGATGGAAATGTTAATTCTGTTGCTAAATGTATGAGTGATGTATGGCATGACAACAACAGATGAGTTGGCTTTGGCAAATACAGCATGGGACCAGGCTAACTCTTTACACAAGCACAAGTGATCCACAAAAAAATGTCTAGCCAATGTGTGAATCATTATTCTTATCAGGGTCAGAAATCAGAATCCCAAAATAATATATTGTTTTTCACTCTTACCAGGATTGCATGCTTTCGCAATTTTACTCAGCAAAATGTGTACTTTCTCATCCGACCAGTCGTGGAGAATTCTTGCCAATATGTATACGTCTGCCTTGGGAAGCTCATCTTTGAAGAAATCTCCTGTTCAGACATTAAAAAGAAAAACCATTCATTACATTTTACATGTACCCTGACAGAAAACAAATTAATGATCAAAATGGCACTTATTGCTAAATGGTTCAAATTAAATAAAAAAACTTTTTTATTATGAACACAACAAATACAAAAAAACAGAAATATACAAACAAGAGTACATAAACCTACCAGACAGGGGTATTACATATCAAGATTCATTTTTAATTTGTTAAATATTTTTATGGTGCGTATTGCTTTTTGGTTTTTACATTTACTGATAGAATTTAAATATGATTTTGAAATTATCTTAAATAATGTGAAGAGGTGTTTGTTCTCTGCCCACTTCATTTTATGGACAAAGAATCTTCCATGAAAGATAAACAAATTAACACTAAAAGTTGAATCAGGGTCCATATCATTTGATTCAAAGTAAAACATAATATCAGAGTCTTTCAAATTAACATTAATAGTTGTTTCTTTTAAAATAAAATCTTCTGACATAAGAGCAGTCCCAAAGTAAATGGTCAAGAGTCTCTGGGTCACAATCACAAAATACATTTGAAATCAATAGTTATTTTAAATCTGTGTATAATAAAGGTCTTTACAGGGTAGATTCTATGAATGATACTTCTTTCTTATTAGATATACAATATTTACCAGATAACAACTCAACTTTTTTTCCAGTTCACTTATCCGAGGGCTGCACTCCAGTACATTTTAGCAGAGGGAATAGTAACATATTGACATAGTTTCCTTATATACCTGTTATTACATTTATAGTTTAAAATGTAAATTCCTTCTAGTTGTATTGAGGCTACAAAATCCTCAACAGTTGCACTTGGAGTACTGTTATATTCTCCCAAAAGAAGAATAGCACCTTTAGGGACAGCTCTAACAACAATTTGATACTCCTCAGGGGTGAATGTATCATTGTGTGTTCTAATAAATTCTGGATAATCATATAGTTGTCCATCATTATGCAATAATTGTTTAACCTATGTCAATAATTGTTTAACATAATAATGTTGTCAAACCAGTTCTGGAAAAACAAAGACTTGTTTTGTATTTTATGTCTTTATTATTCCAGATTGTATACCTATGAGGGGAAAAGTGTGTTTGTACATGAGGTTCCAAGTTAGAAGTACTTGTTTATGAAAGTTTGCAAGCTTAATAGGGATTTTACCCCTATCAAAGTTGCATTTGAGTAAGAATTCAAGCCACCAATTTGTTGCAATATTAAATTAGGGATGATATTCCAGATGCAATCCTTATTTCTTAAATAGTTTTGTATCCATTTAATCTTAAATATAATATTAGAGGTTTTAAAATTCAGAGCATTCAACCCTCCCTCACATTGGGTGCTACATATTACCGCTTTCCTTAAATAATGAGGTTTATTCCACCATATGAAGTTAAATAATTTAGTATCAACCATTTTAGTTACTGACAGAGGAACATCCAAGGTAAGGGAGGTATAAACTAATCTGGACAGACCTTCAGATTGTGATAAAAGTACACATTCAGATAAAGAAAGATCTCTTAATAACCAGGAGTTAAATCACTTTCCAATTTTCTCTACAATAGGAGAGAAATTTAAGTTGGCCCTTTCTTTCTGATCTTTGCTAATTTAAGTTGGCCCTTTCTTTCTGATCTTTGCTAACTGTAATACCAAGATAAATGATCACATATTTTACAGGGATATTATATAATGAGTTTAAGTCACATCTTTTCAACACAAATAATTCACATTTCCTAATATGATCTTTCAAAAAAAATGGTGGGGTCGTGAGCCAATTGTGAACATTTTATCTCTTTGTCTTGTATCTGAATACCCCTAAAACTATCCTTATTTATATGAAGTGCCATAACATGTGTGACCAATACATTTGGTCCATTTCTAGTTGTAAAGAGAATAAATGACCCTTTCCTTCTTCATCAAGGTCCTCCATAGAGATTAGAGAAAATATTTCCTTAACAAGTTTATCTATTTCCCATAAGACTTAAATAGTTGGGCTTTCCTCCAATTATCTTGTATAATATCTTTGGCATCCATCTTAAAATGATCCTCTTCCACCAGTCTACTATTGAGTTTTCAATAACTCCGATTCGGTTTAACTTCAGATCCATTCATATTTAAAGATAAGAATATAACTTTATGATCAGTAATAATTGATGGTTCAATTGACACCTTGACTACAGAATTATCTAATGAATTAGAAATGAACCAGAAGTCAATTCTTGACCGTCTGGACATGTCCATGTTACTCCAAGTGAATTCCTTAGATCTCCAAATATCTACTAATCCAAGACCAATACATAGGTTATTAAACTCAGGATTAACTATGCTGGATCTGTTAGGAGGGGGATATCTGTCATTAGATACAGAATTAAAATCTCCACCTAAGATAATTTTGATATCCTGAAATAAGGTCATCGGTAGTAAGACTCACCACTCTGGACGTTGGGTAAATTTCAAATATATTTCAAAATTCTATGGTAACCTTTATACCAGTAATGCCTGTCCTACTAGTGACATATCTGCCTTTCTAGACTCTGTCAAAGACTGTGCAAAATTCATAGATGAAGACATCCAAAAGTCTTGTGATTAATTTATTTATATTAATGAAATTTTTAAAAATTAAATCGGCAAGTTAAACGAGAACAAATCTCTAGCAAATGATGGCATTTCGTTGGAAATTAATTTCTTTTTCAAATTCTTGAAATAATATCCTGTTGTTTTGTTTGTTGTTGGATGCATAAATATTCCCTAATAAAAACATTTCACTGTTGAAATTTACCCAACGTCCAGAGTGGTGAGTCTTAATACTGATGACCTTCCCTTTAAATGCACCTCTTAAAACTGCTACACCCACAGAGTGGTTGTTGCCATATGATAACTAGATATGGTTATCTCGTTGATTTTTCAAAAAAAAAATCAATCGGAAGAACAAGCATGAGTCTCTTGTAAAAAAGTAAAAGTCTGCATTAAACCGTTTACTCAGCCTTACGCTTGAGTAAATTTCGAATACCCCTGACATTAATTGAACAAAGAGATAAAGACAAACTTCAACCAACAACCTTGTTATGCTAATATAAGCTTTTCCTAAGGATATGTAACTCAAAAGGATTTCCATCCCATTATTTAACCTCTACAACAAAAAACAAATATTGGTCATAAAGTTACCAAAGTATTCTTACTCCCACAAGGGGGAGACATTGTGTAGATTTTACAATAAGCAGTTATTCACCTATAGTTAGTGTTTAGCTTACCAGTTCTCAGGTCAGCCTATTCTCATTCAAGTGTTTGTGTACATTTTTATAATAAAAGGCTACTTTCCACCTGGTAATCGTTTTTTTGACCTGACAGTTCTGTCCGAGTTAGACTCTGGCTCTCACTCAAATGTTCTGATTTGGCCGCATTTCTTTCCCATCGATGATCACTCTTGCACCGATAAAAATTAAGTTTTCCCTGCCTTTCGAGCTGCAGCCACCATCGTCCACAGTTTCTCTCTTGTCACTTTGTCTGCTGAGTTCAGATCCTCTGTGAACCTCAATTTTTGCTTGATGAGGAATTCACAATTCTTCGCTCGCCTCCAAAGAAGATCCCGTGTAGATCTGTTGGTGAACCGGATGATGGTCGTCCTCAGTCTCTTCTCTTGATCCTTAAGTCTTCCCAAACGATGGACGATGTCTACATATTCCTGAAGTTTGGCTTTTGATTCAGGAATGACAGCTCCACAGATGTCAACAACTCTGCATTTGATGTCCTCACCCACCTGCTCTGGAATTCCATGGAGCCTCAGGTTCCACATGCGCTGGTATCTCTCCGCCTCATTCACCTTTTTCTCGAGTTCAGCCACCTTCTTTTAATTTTCCTGGCAGATATCTTTCACTTTCTTCATGTCACTTTTGAGGGTTTTCACTTCTCCAAAGAAAGTCAACAGATCTTTTAATGGCCTCAATTTTCATCATATTCTCCCTAACCATGAGCTCCAAGCCATTTGCCCTTTCATCTATCTTTGCTGTCAGCATTACAATATTGTTTTGCATCAAGAAATGACATACCCTCTTGGCCTCATCTTTTTCCCCTGGGGCTTGACTGGAGTGCCGGAGTCGTAAGGTAAAGGCCTGAGCTGGGTACTGGAGGTGCGCAAGTTGTGAGCATTGTGGCTCACCACATTTTCATCACCCATCACCACATTTTCATCACCCATTGCAGTATTTCCCCCCAGTTACATTCTGAAGAGGAGTACCCAAGATCATACCATCTTTTGTGGTTAATTGTCCATCTGACGATCTTTCCATTTCTTTCCTTTTGGTTCTGGTCGTGGCAGTTTCCATGTACGTTCGACAAGCTCGTTCTTGAGCTAGCTAGCTTATCAGGCTATCTAGTGTTGTTGCAAACTTTGTTTTAGAGGTGAATAACTTGCAGAAAGTAATCAATTACTTGGGTAAATAAACTAAACCATATTCATAGAGTTTTATGACCGTAGAAACAATCCAAAACAAATTATCTGCACTGACCGCCGTCTTGCGCACCCAACGTAAAATGTTATTGTGTATCTACAGACCACATTACCCATGATGATAACAGTACTCTAAAATCCATTCCACCCGCTGTAAGTCATTAAACAAACCTGCTACAAACGATACTCTGTCATCTGCGTCATGTGGCCGGAAGTGACCGCTCATCTCAATGACTTCGGGTAAGTCGAACATTGTCACAGACAACCCCGGGTGTGCTTTGGCAAACTCATACGCCATGGCCCCAGTGCATCCTAGGTGAAGGAAAAAAACACTGATGATTGGTATGGATTGATTCTGATAGGCTACACCCGATTCCCTATTTAAGGGCATACTTCTAGCCAGAGGCTTTCTAATGTGAATCACATTGAAGATAATAACGGAAGGGCCATTTGAGATTTTACTACAATATTGTAGAAACACAATGTGATGGCCATTTTAAATGGAATTGAGGTTCAGGTTACTATGACCTCACCTCCCAGGTCGCAGGCCGTCTTATATTTGGAGAGGTCAAAGGCCGTCGCCACGTCTCTACCAGAAACCTTTGCGATGCTGTGCATGGCCTTCATGAATCGCAGCTTCACTTCATGTCTGCTGTAGTAGGAATCCTATAACAACGAACAACAAGGACGAAAACAAAAACAGTTACCACTCCAATACTCAGTTCTACAGTGAGAAAACAAAACATTAGGAACACTTTCCTAATATTGAGTTGCACCCCCTTTTGCCCTCATAACAGCCTCAATTTGCCAGGGCATGGACTCTACAAGGTGTTGAAAGCATTCCACAGGGATGCTGGCCCATGTTGACTACAATGCTTCCCACAGTTGGCTGGATGTCCTTTGGGTGGTGGACCCTTCTTGATACACAGGAAACTGTTGAGCGTGAAAATCCCAGCAGCGTTACAGTTCTTGACACAAACCGGTGCACCTGACACCTACTACCATACCCCATTCAAAGGCACTTAAATATTTTGTCATGTCCAGTCACCATCTGATGGCACACATACACAATCCATGTTTCAATTGTCTCAAGGCTTGAAAATCCTTCTTTAAACGGTCTCCTCCCCTTCATCTACAAGGATGAAGTGGATTCAACAAATGACATCAATAAGTGATCATAGCTTTCACCTGGATTCACTTGGTCAGTCTATGTCATGGAAAGAGTAGGTGTTCTTAATGTTTGTTTATTCAATTGTTTACTTATAAACAATAATACAAAACCATTCTATCTAGTGTTAACTGGAGAGCTGCATTGACTGTACATTTTAATCCCAGTTTAGTGCCTTCACACCTGATACAACTAATCAACACGTCTCCCACACCTTGACTAGCTGATTCTGCTAAGCTTGAACAAAAAGCTGCCCAGGAACAAGACTGATCTGTTGAATAATTACCAAGGTAACTGGAATGTGACATGAAACTTGAGATTGTTATTACCTGGAAAAGGTTAGAGGTTTTCCCGAAGGCCTTCTCGTGCTGGTTGGTACCCTCCCTCACAGCAGTCTCCAGGTGGGTGAATAGAGGCCACACCAGTTCGTTACAGTGCTGGATGTACCCCTCCAGAGAGAGGGGACCGTCCGACAGCAGGAAATGCCTGGACATCGCTGTGTTTGTGTACTCTAGGGAGAAATTGGCATGTCAGAAGGCATGTCATAAATCACTCCTTGACACACACAACTTAGACGCCATGAACATTCTAGACATGAACAATGTCTAGAAAAAAGAAAGAATGTGTCTAACAAAAGGAAACAAATTATAGAGGGAGACAATGTGAGAAATTGAGACAGTATACCTTTTCCCGATCTTTGCAGGAGTCCCAGAGAGACGCAGGCCTCCAGCAGGCGTTCGGTCCCCTTAATAGATGCTTTGATCTCCTGGGCCACATCCTCAGCCTGCAGCTCCCCTGTCTTACTGCTCCTTAACACGTCAAACACACGCAGCTTGGATGCTGTGAACAACACCTAGGATGCAAAACAAAGGGAAAACGTTCAATGCGAGACTAGAGAAAGAAGAGGAGTAATAGAAAATTCCAATTCATGTTTTAACCTACCTCAAGCAAAAGTAGTTTGATTAATAAGCCTAAAATTAAACTTCCTGCAACCTCAGCTTGAACATGACTACATGAACGACATAAAACCTAGCTGTATGGAGAATTAAAACACAATAGCAAGGAACTCAATGTTTTGTTATAGTATATACAGTTGAAGACGGAAGTTTTGTACCTGTATCCTCAAGCATCTTCACAAGGTCCTTTGCTGTTGTTCTGGGACTGATTTACACTTTTCGCACCAAAGTACGTTCATCTCTAGGAGATTGCACTTACTGTATATAGACTTTTTTTGTTTTCTTTTTCTCTACTTTATTATTGACTGTATGTTTTGTTTATTCCATGTGTAACCCTGTTGTTGTATGTGCCGAATTGCTATGCTTTATCTTGGCCAGGTCGCAGTTGCAAAAAGCTGTTTAAAGGCATAGTCAACTTAGTGTATGTAAACTTCTGACCCACTGGAATTGTGGTACAGTGAATTATAAGTGAAATAATCTGTTTGTAAACAATTGTTAGAAAAATTACTTGTGTCATGCACAAAGTAGATGTCCTAACCGACTTGCCAAAACTATAGTTTGTTAACAAGAAATTTGTGGAGTGGTTGAAAAACGAGTTTTAATGACTCCAACCTAAGTGTATGTAAACATCCGACTTCAACTGTAAATACATATCCATCCACAGGATACCTTTGAGGCTTTAAATCCATCCATGAGCTCGATCATCTTGCTAAACTTTTCCTTGCCGTCTTCTGTCTCGTGCTCCCTCACATTCTGCATCTGAATGGTGCCCCTGCTGGTCAAGTCTGGTGCTGCAGGGTCGCTGATGCCCTGGGGCTCAGCCTCCCCGTTCTCAGAGCACTTAGACAGGTTGTTGACCAACGTCCAGGGCACCTCGCCCTCTCCACACCCACTCTCCTCCCGTTTCACCTAGATGGATGGATGAATTATAAATTATAAATGGATTCAATTCAATTAACTTTATTGTCCATGTAACACATTAAAAACAATTAATTGAAAACACCAACACTGACATATGACAAATTAAGTGTTGTGCAATAATTGCTAAGGGCAAAAGACGTATTTCAATGCATTGACATGTGTACTGACATTATGGGCTGTACTGGCTGAAGGGATGTTTTGTCCTTGGCTGTCCGGAGGGCCGTTATGGGTTGGGCTGCCTGGGGGGCTGCTGGCGACTGGCTCGGCTGGTGGGACCGTGCCGACAGGGCTGCCTTGGGGGCTGGTCTGGGTGCTGTTGTGTGTCAGACTGCCTGGGGGGCTGAAGATGAGACCCAGCTTCTTGCAGAACTGGTTGAGCGGGAAGCCCACCACATTCAGGAAGTCTCCGTGTACATACTCCACCAGCATACCACCCAGAGCCTGGATACCATAGCCACCAGCCTTGTCCCTGTGACACACACACATACAGAGAGACCCAGACGCATGCAAACACAAACAGAGACACAACAAACACACACGTCTCACATAAATTGACAGACAGTGAGACACACAGAGACAGAGAGCGATAGAGAGAGGGCCACATAGAAAGACAGGACACCAAGACACAGGGAACACACACACACAAACACACAGAGGTGACAATCATGTGACGTGTCAGGCAATACTGTGTCAGAACTGGCCACGGTACACAAGACCACACAGCAGAACATGCTTCTATGATTGAACTAAGGCTCATTGACCCTCACTTGTATCTTTCAGGCTGAAATTAGATAACAAAATCCATACCTTATCTCAATAAAGCGACACAAAATGGACTGGTTGGCTGTATCAAAGTCCACAAAACCATGGGTTCACAAGGTTTGAATTCAGGGAAGTGACCCCAATTGCCTCTGCGAGAGGTGAGGCGAGGTTCTAAACTTAGAAAAATCTATTGGCATTACACCATAGCCAGTAATGCAAACAGAAGAAGAGAGGTGAAACTCACATGGGTTCTCCGCTATTGATGTACTCCCAGAGTAAATCATCAGACAGATCTGCAAACTTCACCTTGGTCTCCTCATAGAAGTCAATAACTTGATAATCAATCTCTTCATCTGGAAAGAACGGGACCTAGTCAGTTGTAAAACTGAATGCATTCAACTGAAATGTGTCTTCCCATTTAACCTAATTCAAACCAACCATTGAAATAAATAAGCATGTACAACTTTAAAGCAGGCAACTTCCCAACCTACCCTTTTACCTATTTAATGTTTAAGGCATACCTTCTTTCTCATGGCAGAGAATGATCGCCACTCCGGTAAAAACACTGTGTTCTTTACCACTCAACCTGTTCAGAAACACAAAAACAAAGATAAAATGGGATAACTACGTTTTCCTGTTGTTATTATTCTTTTTTAAATGTACACAGAATTCTCTCAAAACCTTGAAAGCATTCGGTAGGCATCTTGCTTGTCCACTGGCTTCTCAAGAATCAGTCCATCCACTGTCTGGGAAAAGAAGACAACCAATACAGTGTAAAGGAAATAATAACCACTATGATATGAAGGATAGAAGACATTGATATAGCTGACTTTGCTTACAACAACAGTGTCTGCTCCGATCACAATGTCTGGAGTTTTCAGGTGTTTCTAGAACAAATTAAGAAACCACAGACATTCAAAAGTATATATTTGTTTCTTCAGTGAGGTAAGAATATCAACAGACAAATATGGTAATGATATTGTAATAATAATAACAGTAAGCAAAGGCTTCACTGACAAACGGCATCCTCTTGGCCACCTCCAGGGCCTTCTGCTTGGCAGTCTCCACAGCATACTCATGGGGTGTTTTGAACAGCCTCTTGTCTAACGTTTCCTTGAACCAGGATGGGACAACCTCAAATCGTAAACCCTGTGACATAAATGGAATAACAAGGCATCATCACCATCAGATAATTACATATCATTACTGTACCTTAGAGGCTCAGTTTGATTAGGCTTTAAAAAAAGTTTGCTTTCTTACTCCCTTAACGGAAGTAATCATTGAACTTTCATGACATGGATAGGTGATTGCAAATGTCCAATATTGTAGAAACCTTGCTTTCACTTATTTATCCTATCAAAGCAGAAGAGGGTAAGGAAGGAGGCCTCGGTCTTACCACATTGGTGAGTATCTCCAGCCTCCTTGGAGATGCACTAGCCAGGACGACCAGCTTACCGGTCAGCTTGGAAATGACAGGATTCATCAACACCATGGTGACCTCCTCACTGCACATATACAAGTTAAACATTAGGCTACTAGTTTGTCTCAGTCAGCTGTTTGGTGTCAGATGCCTGTGACTTTGCCTTGAAGTAGGGTACATACCATTTGCGGTCACACTTTACTGCCTACATACAATGCACGTATTCAGGTCAATATGCTTTTGTATGCTACACCCCATTGTTCTCTTGTATCAAAAATACACTGATGTGGAATTTGTGGCAAGGGATCAAAGGGCTATCCTAGAATGAACCTATACATTGATGCGAAATACCTTTCGCACATATTGGCAATATTATCTTCTGGCTGGTGTAGCTTTGTTGACAGCCCCGAAGATCGTTCTGAACGTTAAAACACATTGCACGCGGTACGGTTTTGGAAACACAAGGAACATACCTTTGATATCAGCTATACATTTTGTTTTTTAACACACGACCATTTGTCCATGTTACTGCACTTGTTTACAAAAAATACTGCTGCAACTGTGTTAAAACAGTGTACAGTATCTGTATATTTAACATTTGTGAAATTATTTTATTGCATTTGTGAAATCATGCAGAGCGTTTTATGTTTATAGAAGCATCCCGCAATTAAGAATCCATTCACGTTTAGATTGAGTGTTTTATCTGCCAGAGCCATTTCCCATTTAAAAAGAAAATGTAAGGTCACTGGACAATAAGGTCGGAGTAACGTAAGGCTCCATTTAGTGCTTTATTGGGCTATCCTAGAATAAGCCATGAATAGACCGAATTATTATGTTAGCTGAGTTAGAAGTTAGTTGACAACTTAAAAGGGAAAGGTCTGGTTAGTGTTTGTATGGATCAGTGATAATTATTGACATGGAAACAAGTAACGTTACCATGTTGCACATTTCACTGCTTAGCTTGAGAAACTCTTCCTCAGATCATGCAAGTTCAGCTATTCAGTTACGACATCTCAATCCTCAAGAAATGTTTACAACATGCAGCATACAACCTTGAGCAAAGCTGCTTTGAAGTGTAATTCAATAAATTACACTTTGAAATCTACGGCCGCTAAATGAAAAAACATTACCTGCAGATCTTCCATGCGAATGAATTCCTTGTTGCGCTTACAAGAGACAACGCATGCGCAAGCATAGCGGAAGAATAATCGAGAGATTCAGCCAATCCTATGACATCTTTTTGCGTGTCATCATAAAACGTAACAGGGGGCGTACATCAAGTAAGAGAAGAATGAATGGAGTTCAATGGATATTCATGGCAATCAACCCTCATTGCACAAACAATGCGTTAGAATATGGATTATATCATTTAGCTTTCCAAAACATTGTGCTGTCTTTGTCGGCTTGTAATGCTTTATTAATAGAACAGCCATGCACCTATGTTGAGCACCATAATGCCAGTATGCATAGCCCATGAGGCATTACAATGTACTCATCATGAAGAGTGTATTCATAGAAAGTGTAATGGAAATATTTTAAGATATTACTGAGTGGATATTATACATGTACTCCTAGTCATAAAAGAACATCCTTGTTTTTTCCAAACAGAAAAATTATTAATTCAATCGAGGAACAGGAAAACCTCTATTGGATCATTTTATTTAACTTTTTTTTCAAATCTCTTCATGAAAACAAACAACAAACAGAAGGAAAGTGTCTTAACCAGAATGTGATTTTACTGTCATGTGCAAAAAATATCTAAGGCATGTTACACATATCTATAACATACCGCAGTTCAGGAATCAGCTGAATCAACAGTTCACAATTTGGTAGAAAACCGTGCAAACAGTTTAGAAAATGTAGACTTTCAACAGCATCAAACTCAGCACCTTTAATGTTATTTTGCCTCCTTTTCATCGTGACATTTAAGTGGCAGAAGTTTTTGTTGATCGTGTAACCTGACCAGGAAAAACTCTGGGCTCTAAATCCATGATGAATAATTTTGTTCTTCTTGGCTCAAGTGTGAAATACTGTTTTATAAGACAGTTCACGTCACCTTGTTTCCTAACACAAATAGCTACTGTCTATGACAACTAGAAACTCGATGATGTTAGAATTGTCATAAGTCACATTATACAAGGGAACAATTGACAAAGCATATTGTTGACAACCTAAACATTTTATTCTCTGTCTCCTATCACACACTCAAAACACTGAAACACACACGCACATATGCACACACAATTATTTGCTTAATATATTCTAAAAGGTTCTACATCCAACACTGCAAATACATTTTGAATATCTTAAATATAATTCTCACTACTTCATATATTTTCGTTGTGATAAAATCTATAGACTTTCTTTGAAAAACATCCCAGTCAAATGGAATCACTAAAAAGGCTTATAAATATGATCTCACTTGCTGAGATATTCCTTAGTAGACAGACACATAGGGGAAATTTACAGGACACAGATACATTTTAGCCCTGGACTAAAAAGCTTCTCCGTTGACCATGCTTTTTTATTCCAGGACTAGGCGTAATCTGTGTCTGGGAAACTGGCTTGTAATGTGCTGCCTCAGGTACGCTCTCATTAAAACAATGACACAATGTCTCATGTGGAATATACAAAATATAACTATAACATATATATAAATAACTGTTATCAGGCAGTGGTTTCTGAAATGAGTGAATGTACCAGACGTGTAAACACCACGGATTAACTATCCTGTCATGAAACAACTGTACATATAGTGTAAAAAAAAAATTTTTTTTAAACATAATGAAGGTCATTATTGTGCTATTGTACCCAAGGGTGAACCAAGATGGGAATAACACACAGGCAAGAAACAAACAACTTCCTATAACCTCGGTCCCATCATGCTTAGAGAACATTCTCTTGTGATGCACAGTATACAACCAAATGGGAACACAATGAAAATGTTCCCATTATGTCCTGGGAATGTTTGATTTTTGTTACCCTCCTCCTCCTGTCAGGGCAGGCCAATCTTACAAGCCTTTCACATTATTTGCACAAAGGTTTTGATGCAGAAGTGTCGGAAAGTTCAAATGATGTGACCTGTGAGTGCAGCTCCATCAACCCCAAAGCCTTGCGCATGCGTGTTGTTTAGTAATGCACAAGTCTACAATCTGGCAGCCCAATACGCATAAAGAATGTGAAAGGCCTATCAGAGCGGACTACGGACTGGACTAATCTTCACTACTCTTTTCCGAGCCTGTTCCCATGGCAATGGCCTCATTGCAGTGATCTACCGCAACGTGTTCTGGCGACTGGCCGATGGGGAGCTCGTAACCTTTGCTCGCTGAGCCCATGCATTTGCGAGTGCCAGGCTGGTAGAGCTGCATGGCCGGTCTGTCCTGTATGGAGAGGCAGGAACATGGGAGAGAAAAGCGACACAATCTGGTTCACAACAACAACAAGCAAAATGGCTGCTAAACTATCAGAGTTGTTTTCCTTGACACACATTGAGCCTAGTTCTGGACAAAAAAAAATATTTCAATGGAGATTCTACATTGGGAGTGCTTTTAATCCAGGACTAGGCTTAATCTTTGTCCGGGAAATCATCCATAAGAGGGCTATTTACAGTAAGTGAATAACGTTCAGGACAGAAAGAAAATAAAACCTGTCTAAGTTTACTGTAAGATTCTGATATTGTCAGAGTTTTGTGCCTACTCTGTACTATCTACATTTTTATCATTGAGAATGGGAGTGTCTATATTAATTAATTAATTAATTAAACGACTTTGGGTAATTGAAAAGCTCTATATAAGTCCCATATAAACAAAAAAATAAACACTCACTGTCAACTGCGTTTATTTTCAGCAAACTTAACATTCAACAACTGATACACAAACTGAACAATTTCACAGACATGTGACTAACGTGCAAATTTAAAAGTAACAGTCAGTATCTGGTGTGTCCACAAACTGCATTAAGTACTGCAGTGCATCTCGTCCTCATGGACTGCACCAGATTTGCCCGTTCTTGCTGTGAGATGTTACCCCACTCTTCCACCAAGGCACCTGCAAGTTCCCGGACATTTCTGGGGGGGGAATGGCCCTAGCCCTCATCCTCTGATCCAACAGGTCCCAGACATGCTCAATTGGATTGAGATCCGGGCTCTTCGCTGGCCATGCCAGAACACTGACATTACTGTCTTGGAGGGGAAAGGAAATCACGCACAGAACGAGCAGTATGGCTGGTAGCATTGTCATGCTGGAGGGTCATGTCAGGATGAGCCAGCAGAAAAGGTACCACATGAGGGAGGAGGATGTCTTTCCTGTAACGCACAGAGTTGAGATTGCCTGCAATAACAACAAGCTCAGTCCGATGATGCTGTGACACACCGCCCCAGACCATGACGGACCCTCCACCTCGATCCGGCTACAGAGTACAGGCCTCGGTGTAATGCTCATTCCTTCAACAATAAACGCGAATCCGACCATCACCCCTGGTGAGACAAAACCTTGACTCGTCAGTGAAGAACACTTTTTGTCAGTCCTGTCTGGTCCAGCGATGGTGGGTTTGCGCCCATAGACGACGTTGTTGCCGTGATGTCTGGTGAGGACCTGCCTTACAACAGGCCTTACAAGCCCTCAGTCCAGCCTCTCTCAGCCTATTGCGGACAGTCTGAGCACTGATGGAGGGATTGTGCATTCCTGGCTGTTGTTGCCATCCTGTACCTGTCCCGCAGGTGTGATGTTCGGATGTACCGATCCTGTGCAGGTGTTGTTACACAGTCTGCCACTGCGAGGACGATCAGCTGTCCGTCCTGTCTCCCTGTAGCACTGTCTTAGGCGTCTCACAGTACGGAAATTGCAATTTATTGCCCTGGCCACATCTGCAGTCCTCATGCCTCCTTGCAGCATGCCTAAGGCACATTCACACAGATGAGCAGGGAGCCTGGACATATTTTGTTTGATGTTTTTCAGAGTCAGTAGAAAGGCCTCATAACTGTGACCTTAATTGCCTATCGTCTGTAAGCTGCTATTGTCTTAACGACTGTTCCATAGGTGCATGTTCATTAATTGTTGATGGTTCATTGAACAGCATGGAGACAGTGTTTAAACCCTTCACAATGAAGATCTGTGAAGTTATTTGAATTTATCTTTGAAAGACAGGGTCCTGAAAAAGGGACATTTCCTTTTTTGCTGAGTTTATTATTATTAGGGGTTCAGCGCCTAAGCTGGTGAAGTCCTATTGTATTTGTTGCCGTTGATTATTAGTGGTTCAAGCAGTGAAGCTGGTGAAACCATTTTTGTATTTCTCGTCATTATTATTATACCAATTCTGCAAATTTGGTGAGAAAAAAAAAAGATTCCCAGTGAGATAATAAGGCCTATGAGGAAGTACATTTGCATGGTGGTAAATGGCCATGGGCCACACCCACTGATGCAATGCCATTAGCCACATGGTCGCGCTACAACAAGCGATTGAAAATGCAACCTTTAAAAGGTCACGCCCCTCAGCTCATAATTCGGTACATTGGTCCCTCTCCTCACAAGGAACACATTTGCCTCATGAACCCATAAGGTCCACCATAATGGATTTTCTGCCATTTTGAATTTTGTGAAAAACACTTAAATGACATCTACACTGGAACCCTGGACAGATCTAGAATAAATGTAATATATAGCATCTATGGATCAATGTCTCTCAACACATTATGTTCCAGGTTAGCATCTCAAACCACATGGTCGTTAGTGACCAATACACATTTATATTCTAAACACTGTCAAGACTCAAAATATGCAATCACATTGACACAGTGGTGCTATAATGGGGACGTTTATATGTCTTGTTCTGTTTGCGTCAGAGTGATACAATTTGTCATAAATGCTTAGGGATATGAATCTAGCTAACCTGTAAAGTATGGTTCAGTTCGGCAGCATGGTGGTACTGTTGGACAGGAAAAAAATATTCATGCAAGCTCATTGGCTTATAGCGGCCATATTGTTTCAGCTACAGTCTTGGAAATATTGAAGATGTGTATCCATAGATGCTATATAACGAATTTGGTGCCGATTGCTCCAGTGATTCTGTAGAAGAAGATGTTTAATATTTTTTTTCTCCAAATTACATCAAAAGCACATTGTTAGATGTTGACATGTTAGATTCTAGCAGATGCCCCAACCTCCGGCCCCCACCGATCAGACCTGGGTTTAAAAAGTATTTTGTCTTTCTTTATCTGCTTTTAATTGAGCTTGCCTGGCGCAATAAATAACCCCCCCCCCCTCATCCCCCATGTAGAAAGCCTAGCTGTACCTTAGCTGGTTGTGGAAAGGATAGCTGACTGTACCTTGTTTGGCAGGGCCCCTCCTATCTGGTGTGGCCCCTCTGACTGGGACGTCCCTCTGTCCTGATGGGCTAACACAGACTGAGAGACACAAGCCTGGATTAATAGGAGTAACATGTAGATATGTAATGTTCTTACGTGTGGTGCATACAGTGGGGCAAAACAGTATTTAGTCAGCCACCAATTGTGCAAGTTCTCCCACTTAAAAAGATGAGGCCTGTAATTTTCATCATAGGTACACTTCAACTATGACAGACAAAATGAGAAGAAAGAAAATCCAGAAAATCACATTGTAGGATTTATTATGAATTTATTTGCAAATTATGGTGGAAAATAAGTATTTGGTCAATAACAAAAGTTTCTCAATACTTTGTTATATACCCTTTGTTGGCAATGACAGAGGTCAAACGTTTTCTATAAGTCTTCCCAAGGTTTTCACGCACTGTTGCTGGTATTTTTTCCAATTCCTCCATGCAGATCTCCTCTAGAGCAGTGATGTTTTGGGGCTGTTGCTGGGCAACACGGACTTTCAACTCCCTCCAAAGATTTTCTATGGGGTTGAGATCTGGAGACTGGCTAGGCCACTCCAGGACCTTGAAATGCTTCTTATGAAGCCACGCCGTTGCCTGGGCGATGTGTTTGGGATCATTGTCATGCTGAAAGACCCAGCCACGTTTCATCTTCAATGCCCTTGATGATGGAAGGAGGCATTCACTCAATCTCACGATACATGGCCCCATTCATTCTTTCCTTTACACGGATAAGTCGTCCTGGTCCCTTTGCAGAAAAACAGCCCCAAAGCATGATGTTTCCACCCCCATGCTTCACAGTAGGTATGGTGTTCTTTGGATGCAACTCAGCATTCTTTGTCCTCCAAACACAACGAGTTGAGTTTTTACCAAAAAAGTTATATTTTGGTTTCATCTGACCGTATGACCTTCTCCCAATCTTCTTCTGGATCATCCAAATGCTCTCTAGCAAACCTCAGACAGGCCTGGACATGTACTAGCTTAAGCAGGGGGACACGTCTAGCACTGCAGGATTTGAGTCCCTGGCGGCGTAGTGTGTTACTGATGGTATGCTTTGTTACTTTGGTCCCAGCTCTCTGCAAGTCATTCACTAGGTCCTGGGATTTTTGCTCACCGTTCTTGTGATCATTTTGACCCCCGGGGTGAGATCTTGCGTGGAGCCCAGGATCGAGGGAGATTATCAGTGGTCTTGTATGTCTTCCATTTCCTAATAATTGCTCCCACAGTTGATTTCTTCAAACCAAGCTGCTTACCTATTGCAGATTCAGTCTTCCCAGCCTGGTGCAGGTCTACCATTTTGTTTCTGGTGTCCTTTGACAGCTCTTGGGTCTTGGCCATAGTGGAGTTTGGAGTGTGACTGTTTGAGGTTGTGGACAGGTGTCTTTTCTACTGATAACAAGTTCAAACAGGTGCCATTAATACAGGTAACGAGTGGAGGACAGAGGAGCCTCTTAAAGAAGAGGTCTGTGAGAGCCAGAAATCTTGCTTGTTTGTAGGTGACCAAATACTTATTTTCCACCATCATTTGTAAATAAATTAAAAATCCTACAATGTGATTTTCTGGATTTCTTTTCTTCTCATTTTGTCTGTCATAGTTGAAGTGTACCTATGATGAAAATTACAGGCCTTATCTTTTTAAGTGGGAGAACTTGCACAATTGGTGGCTGATTAAATACTTTTTTTGCCCCACTGTACGTACTGTAAGTTTCACTGTTTTCAACATGATGTAGGATGACAGTACATACGATCAACTTATGCTGTAAATCATCTTCTCGCGCACAATAAAGTTGTATTCAAATTAAAATGTCTCCACTGCAAACAGTATAACAATGTCTTCACAGCTGACGAAACACAGACTTGGGTATACATGCTGCGTGACAAGCAACTGGAAATGTTTTCAGTGGTTCCTCCTTTAAAAGTTGTGTCTTACTGTGGCACACCTTGTGTGCTGCCGCAGCATTCTGTGGCACTGCATTTAATTCTCAACCATTTTTTGTTACTGCAAGTTATTGTTCGTTTGACCACCAGAGGGCATCTTTGAGAAGCATTTTATCGTGTTCCGTATTCGCATTACCAGATAATTTAAAACCTTTTTGTAATAACATAGAATATGGGAATGATTTTAAGAAATTTGGCTTAATTCATTTTATTAATGTTATGGTGTTTCTATTCAGAGAAAAACAAAACCCTCAGGGTTTCCGTTAGGATGGAATGGAAAATACGGCGATGTACACCATGACTGTTGGGAGTAGGCTACAGGACTGGAGGATTCTAAATTGTTTGCCTTCATTAGATTCCTCTTCTGTCAACAGAACTTGACCAACTGCTCACCAGGCACAGCAAGGGCCGCCCGGACCGTTATGCTGTTCTGCTATTCCAAGGATGTGTAACCGAAGAGAGATACCACGAGTGGGCACAGAATGCATAGCCGCTGTGGTTACAACTTTGTTCCAATATTTCTGTAAATCAGTGATATTTATTCCCATAGTAATTCATTATGGATCCATAACTAAACCAACATCTGCATTTTGAAAGAGTACCATGTTAACTACAGTATGTATTGTAGACTGCAAAGTGCCTAATAAACTAACACATTTCGTTAATAAAATAATTCTAAAAAAACTATTTCAAAATGCAGATGTTGATTTAGTTATGGATCCATATGAATTACTATGGGAAATAAATATCACTGATTTACAGAAGTATTGGAACAAAGTTGTAACCACAACGGCTATGTATTCTGTGCCTACTCGTGGTATCTCTTCGGTTACATATCCTTGGAATATGTAAAACAGCATAACGGTCCGGGCGACCCTTGTTGTGCCTGGTGAGCAGTTGGTCAAGTTCTGTTGTCAGAAGAGGAATGGAAATGTCAGGGTGAACCGACGACCTGACGAACCTGCCACGTTCTGTATGTTGACTCTGCCTGTCAGAGGTGGAGTTCCAGAGCTCACAGGTGTGCCTGGCATGGATTGTGACGCCATCTCGTTCCTTTTCAACGCGTGAGTGAGTCAATGACGATTCAAGCGATTGACTCACTGATGAATGAAGATGATGAGCGATCGGCAAAGGCAATCTGTAATCTGCAGGCATCACGGCTCGGTAAGAAATCTATTTTTAATTCTCAGAACATTAACTGTGTGTTTTCTTGTTTTGTACTGTTCTGTAGTTTCGACCCAATGATTCGTCTGACAAACAAAGAACTTTGCGTCCTGCAGGCCCAGATCAAAGCTGGCGAGACATTCAATAATGTCATCTTCACAGATGAATCAATCGTCAGACGAATCAACCGTGGCCCTTGAGCAATTTGCTCAAAATTGCTACAGAAAAGGGAAGATCAAGAAGATTAACGAAAGCATAAAGATGTTGATAAATAAATGCTTTTTTTAGTTAGAAATGTAACACTTTAGAGTACTTCAGCATCGAATACATTGCAAGTTGAGGGATTTTAACAACAGTAGCCGGGCTATAAAAAGTATATTGTCCTGCTAATAGGAATCATTTGCATGATGGGCTACATTCTTTATTGTAACCACAATGTCACACATAATTTGTATCTACCTTTTCAATTACTTTTAGATTTTGGGAATTACAAATGTGCACTTTATTTTTAGTTACATTGTTTTAGTTCGAACGTGCAGCCTTTTTTTCTTTAAATGATTGATCTATGTAGGATGCTACATTTTTTGACCGGTTGCAATTGTAAGTAGGCCTAATAAAGCCTCATAGCCTACCTCAGCCAGTTAAGTTATTTTATATAGGTCTAGGCTCTGAAAAAAATAGACTCCAATTAAGCCCTCTTGTTGTTTGTAAAGTAAAATTCAAAAAGGCACTCGCACATCTGAGCTATCTTTTTTGCAGGTGCATGGCAACAGCGGGATAAAGATGAGGAAAAAGAAGAAGGAACCCGCACACTGCTCTTGATCGTATCACTGATCTTTAATAAGATTTACGTATTGGCCTCACAGCCTTCGTCAGATCTTTTATGAGTTTTTTTTTTAAATTAGCACCCTTATGTAGACCTAGCCACACCCACATCCGTTCCACACATTGAAAGGGGTTGGAGGCAAAGGAAAAACAAATAAGTGCTACCAAATATAACAATATCCATTTCAATAAAGTGTTCACATAAAACGTATTAAACACGTCTGTAAAACCACAATGAGGACATCGACCTACCAAGCAAGTTTTCATAAATCATTGGGTCCCGTGTAAGTAAAACATCAGAGTAATCTGAAATAGGGGCATAATTCATGTTCAAATTTACCACGTAACACACATAGGCATTTCATAATTAAGACCTTTGGGAAATAATGTCTGGAGGGTGAAAATCCAAAAACATTCTGGCTGATTTTCTTTTGTGACTGGCAGTTGGCATGGACCAATTTATCGCGTGAATAAAATATGCCAGTGTTTCTTGACCGCATCTCCCACTTTTCGTGTGTTCAAAGTATATATGGTTGTGAACATTACAGACTGTTCTTTAGCGGGTCTTTTTTGTAGCAGTTCATTGTCGTGGTTTCCCCAATGCCAAATTAAGAGCTTCATCCACACATTGTGGAGAACAGCCTCCTCTTAGAAACCTATTGCGCATCTCCGCTGCTTTTTCTAGATAGTCCTGAAAATGATTTGTTGCAAGCTGGGGAGGAGGGGGTTTCACACCTATCTCAGCAATTAGACAGTTCTTTAGTAAAGGTTGAATAGTCTATTGTTCAGCTAATAGCCCATCCTGCTATGCTTGTGAAAAACTAATAATAATACTTTTCCCCCTTTCCATGTTAAAGATTCCAATTGACCCAGTGTCTTTAGCCACAATCGACCCCAACCCAAATTAATACATTTGGCACAGTCAATAGCATGCTGGACTTCAGGCAAGAATGTTGAGGGTTTGAAAATCTGCTCCCTGCTTGCTAAAAATGAATGAGTTTGATACACCTGGTATTGGATATGGCTGGGGGGGAAAAACTTGCTAAATAGAGATTTTGGTAAATTAACTTTATAACAAAAAAAGTATTCACAATCGTTAGTCTTTACATTAACTAACATATTCCTCTCAATTGTAATTGTTTTGCTTGACTCGTTTTGATGTTATAACTACATACACTTTGCTTCCAGTAATATTTTGTCAGCCATCTTTGCTGAAGTCACCAGGGACGGGTGGCCCGCGTCAAATTCGTCATTGGAACCATTCAATATGATTGGTCATATAAAAACCTTTGGACCCAAATGCATAATGAGTTCTCTACCTCCCCCTGTGGTGGTCAGGAGCAATGAAGCTGTGACGCTGAGTACCTCTAAGTCCCGCAGTGTAAGCTCAAAACCTTTAAAGGAGAAACCACTGTATGGTGGGGTTATATTCTAAAAAAAAACAGAATATATTACAAGAATGTAAAACAACCTTTGTTAACTTAAAAATACTTAAAAGTACAAACAAATCCAACCTTATAACATTTTTTTTTACCTTTATTTACCTAGGCAAGTCAGTTAAGAACAAATTCTTATTTTCAATGACGGCCTAGGAACAGTGGGTTAACTGCCTGTTCAGGGGCAGAATGACAGATTTGTACCTAGTCAGCTCGGGGGTTTGAACTTGTAACCTTCCGGTTACTAGTCCAACGCTCTAACCACTAGGCTACCCTGCCACCCCAACAATACTTTTTACAGTGTACGCACAGGAATAATTACACAGTAATAAAGGCACTGTAATGTAAAACGTAACCTACTGTACATTACCAATGTTATTTCAATAAAAATTAACCGCAAAAAGAACAACCTACCCCAACACCAGAACCTCTCTTGCTCACCTTGTCGCTCACCTTGTTCCGGGTGCGGTCCTTCCTGCTAGCGCCAATGCCTTCCCTGTCCTCCTTACCCACCTTGTCACCCGTACTGGGGCAGTAGGAGTAGGAGCCGTGGTGGTGGCCATCTTTCTTGGCCCGGTCCTGGCAGTAGCCTTTGCCCCACTTGGTCTCCTCCTTGCGCCGTATGAACTTGTCAAACTCATAGTGGTGGCGCTGTCGTTTCCTCTCCTCGTCTCTTCCTCTGTGGTCTTTGTCTCTCTGCCTGCGGCCGTGTTCTCCCTTATCGCTCTCAATCTGACCCCTAGTGGCAGGAAAGGGAAGAACAGTTAGAATGGTTATCACACTGGAGGGTTGTGGTATCAGTTTAAGACCTTGGCCCTGAATAGAAACATTTGTTTTGTAAAGGTAAGGTTGTAGGTGGGTCATGGCCAAAGTTGGCATCCCACTGTGAAAAGGAAGTTTCGCTCAAAGTAAAAGGCTCTTTCTCACCAAGTCCGTGATTTGGCCGAAAAAAAATTATACGCGCACCTCGTGGTTTTTTTTCCCCACCCCTTTTCTCTCCCCAATTTCGTGGTATCTAATTGGTAGTTGTTACAGTCCTGTCTCATCGCTGCAACTCCCGTACGGACTCGGGAGAGGCGAAGGTCGAGAGCCATGCGTCCTCCGAAACACAACCCAACCAAGCCGCACTGATTCTTGACACAATGTCCATCCAACCCGGAAGCCAGCTACTGAATATTGACCCAGCTCTGATCACCGAGATCATTTCCTGGTGCTTCTATTACAACTATATCTATATCCTATTTTTCTAATGAATAATACTGATGTACTGATCCAATGAAAACAGCCTGTAGGTTTTCTCATGTAGTTGAGGACCGTTGGAGATGCGTTCTCTCCTATAATCAGAGTACGGCTGGAGATGTTTTTCTGGGATAAAGATTATTAGATACAGATCCTTCAGCCAACCCGGAAGCCAGACAAAATCCGTCGGCGTTTACCCTAATCAATAAGTGGTTGCACAGATTTAGATAAAACACTCAAGTTAAAATGAAGTGTTAAAATAACCACACTGCTTAAAAAAATGGCTGATCATTAGGCTATGGAAAGGTTGAATGCATGCGTTATTTTCTAATGGTTGTCAATTTCATCTTCATATAGCCTATATCAACGCTGTCTCTATATCTCCCACTTAAAACTTTCCTAATCAATTTTAATGATAGGCTTCATTGATTGAGCACTACTCTATAATGTAGACTAGTTTTTGATATCCAACAGAAATGACTTCGAAGTTAATGGATAAATGTGATTTGCTTATGTGTCTGAGTAAGATGCGCTGCAGGAGGCTTTGATTGATGGGTCCTTTTCAGTCTGTGGGCAGGTGGGTATATGTGTAGGCTATGAGTTCATTCATTCTTTATGTCCATTCATATAGTTTAATAAAATAGACCTAGCCTGTCTGGACTTCATCTCTTTAATCAGATAGAAAGAAAACTGTAGTTAGCAAGCATCATGATGGTCAGCATATTGTATGTGTGAGAAATGATGACAGGTGCCAGTTTTACTTTTCCTCTCTAATTAAATGTGCCACTGAATGAAACGTAGCCAATAATAACATATTGAGTCATGATCCATCCTATAGATGAATAGCCTATCCTAATATTTTCAGTTGCATATTGTTTTTCCAGTAGTGTAATATTTTTCTCATTACTTCATCCTCTCCAGCTACTATGAACAGCATATTAGTACTGAGAATGACCACGGCAGCATTGGTGATATACAAATTGTTTGGAAAAGTGGAAGGAAATATGCATCAGATTTTATGTGAATGGTTTAGTGCGTCAAAATCTGAATCTGTATTTTTGGTGAATTCGGATGAAAAGATTGTGATGCAGTTGGTGAAAAAAGGGCTTAAGGCATAGAAAACATCCCACCACAAGCTAACTCCAATTTTGGTTTGTTATAACTGAGAAAAAAACAACAAAAAACAAGAGTTATCTACATGAATAGTTCACTTAAAAAAATGTACTTACTTGTCCTTGGCTTCCTTGAACTTCATTTGTCCACTGGGTTTGTCCCACTTGGCCCTCTCCGTATCCCCACTGTCCCCTTTGTCCTTGAGCCTGTCAGAGTCCATGTCATCGTCCCGGTCACTCTTCTTTAGGAGCTGAGGCAAGCCCAAAACACACTTACTACCCAAAAACTATGAACACTTATTTGCACAACACAGTAACTAACTATCTGTTCTTTCTTTAAGCCTTAAATGGCCAGTTGCTACATAGATTTGACTTATAAGTGATATTTGATTCTTGAAAAATCCATAAAAAATGCCTCATGAGCTGAATTCAACTCTTCTACCCAATCAGAATCCAAAATACAGTTGAAGTCAGAAGTTTACATACACCTAAGCCAAATACATTTAAACGCAGCTTCACAATTCCTGACATTGTAATCCTAGTAGAAATTCCCTGTCTTACATCAGTTATGATCACCACTTTATTTTAAGAATGTGAAATGTTAGAATAATAGTAGAGAGAAGGATTTATTGCAGCTATTATTTCTTTCATCACATTCCCAGTGGGTCAAAAGTTTACATACACTCAATTAGTATTTGGTAGCATTGCCTTTAAATTGTTTAACTTGGGTCAAACGTTTTGGGGGGGGCCTTCCACAAGCTTTTTGGCCCAGTCCACCTGACAGAGCTTGTGTGGATGAGTCAAGTTTGTTCGCACAAGCTTTTTCAGTTCTGCCCACAACTGTTCTATAGGATTGAGATCAGGGTTTTGTGATGGCCACTCCAATACTGTGACCGGGTTGTCCTTAAGCAATTTTGCCACAACTTTGGAAGTATGCTTGGGGTCATTGTTGATTTGGAAGACCCATTTCCGACCAAGCTTTAACTTCCTGAACGATGTCTTGAGATGTTGCCTCAATATATTCACATAATTATCCTCCCTCATGATGCCATCTATTTTGTGAAGTGCACCAGTCCCTCCTGCAGCAAAGCACCCCCACAACATGATGCTGCCACCCCCGTGCTTCAAGGTTGGGATGGTGTTCTTCGGCTTGCAAGCGTCCCCCTTTTTCCTCCAAATATAACAATGGTCATTATGGCCAAACAGTTCTATTTTTGTTTCATTAGACCAGAGGACATTTCTCCAAAAAGTATGATCTTTGTCCCCATGTGCAGTTGCAAACCGTAGTCTGCCTTTTCTATGGCGGTTTTGGAGCAGTGGCTTCTTCCTTGCTGAGCTGCCATTCAGGTTATGTCGATCTAGGAACCGTTTTGCTGTGAATATAGATACTTTTGTACCCTTTTCCGTCAGCATCTTCACAAGGTCTTTTGCTGCTGTTCTAGGACTGATTTGCACTTTTTGCACCAAAGTACATTTATTTCTAGGAGAGAGAACGTGTCTCCTTTCTGAGCGGTACGACGGCTGTGTGGTTCCATGGTGTTTATACTTGCGTACTATTGTTTGTACAGATGAACGTAGTACCTTCAGGTGTTTGGAAATTGCTCCCAAGGATGAACCAGACCTATGGAGGTCTACAGTCTTTTTTCTGAAGTCTTGGCTGATTTCTTTTGATTTTCCCATGATGTCAATCAAAGAGGCACTGAGTTTGAAGGTAGGCCTTGAAATACATCCACAGGTACACCTCAAATTGACTCAAATAATGTCAATTAGCTTATCAGAAGCTTCTAAAGCCATTACATCATTTTCTGGAATTTTCCAAGCTGTTTAAAGGCACAGTCAATTTAGTGTATTTAAACTTCTGGCCCACTGGAATTGTGATACAGTGAATTATAAGTGAAATAATCTGTCTGTAAACAATCGTTGGAAAAATTACTTGTGTTATGCACAAAGTAGATGTCCTAACTCACTTGCCAAAACTATAGTTTGTTAACAAGGGCGGCAAGGTAGCCTAGGTGGTTAGAGCGTTGCACTAGTAACCGAAAGGTAACCGAAAGGTTGCAAGTTCGAATCCCCAAGCTGACAAGGTACACTGTTCCTGGGCCATCATTGAAAATAAGAATTTGTGCTTAACTGACTTGCCTAGTAAAATAAAGGTAAAATAAAAATGTGTGGAGTGGTTGAAAAACAAGTTTGAGAGTGATTACATTTCTCCATCCCCATCACTCAGTTTTTTACCGAAACCGGCTGGGAGGGCGATTTATTATTATTTTTACTGCTGATTGCAGCTTTAACTCTCGGTCCCAAGTTTACTAACTAACTAATACTTCAAACTAACAAAACCCAGGACACAAAGGGCTTCCTAAACTCTTGAATTTGGTGAATGTGCATATACCACTCAAAATGAACCAGTGACCACCTTTATCTTGATCTCCTTCTCCGACAGCTTCTTCAGTTTATCCGCCTCCTTGCGTTTGCGTCTCTCCTCCTCCCTCCGCTTCCTTTTCTCCTCCTCCCTCTGGCGTTTCTTCTCCATCTCCCTGCGTCGACGCTCCTCTCTCTTCTCCTCTCTTATCCTCTGCAGAAAAATGGCATCTCATAGTGAGAGTTAATCTACAGTGGTTCCTAAATTAAAAGTTTTGAGTTTATGTTGTAGAGCACAGAGCTAGATTGTGGTATAGTGTGGTACTTTGCAGCACTGCAAGGGGGAGCTAGAACACTGATTATGCATTTGGGTTCGGAGTAAAGCGCTGGTACCCAGGTGCTAATTTGTCTCTCTTCTCACTGAATGATGTGCATTGATGAATGGGTGATAGAAACTAATAATTGCCTCTTGAAAGACAAACAAAAAATGTAATGTTATATTCCATTATAGTCTTAAAATATATATGTGTTCACCATATAGCCTCGGCTACTAAGCAGGGGTAAATAATACTCAAAACATGCTATTCTGTTATTTTGAAATACATTGTCATAGTATCATATCAATGGACCTGTCACGCCTTGGTCATTGTATCTTGTGTTTTTGTTATATGTTTGGGTAGGCCAGGTTGTGACATGGGTTTATATGTTGTGTTTCGTATTGGGGTTTGTATTAATTGGGATTGTGTATTATTAGGGGTATGTCTAGTTAGGCTTGGCTGCCTGAGGCGATTCCCAATTGGAGTCAGCTGATTCTCGTTGTCTCTGATTGGGAACCGTATTTAGGTAGCCTGAGTGCGCGTTGTATTTTGTGGGTGATTGTACCTGTCTCTGTGTTAGTCACCAGATAGGCTGTAATTAGTTCACGTTCCGTTTGTTGTTTTCTTCTTCAGTTATTTCATGTACCGTATTTATCTTCATTAAAGTCATGAGTAACCTACACGCTGCATTTCGGTCTGACTCTCTTCATACAACAGACAAACGTCGTTACAGAATCACCCACCATTCACAGACCGAGCAGCGTGTGAACTGGCAGGATCTGAAGGAGGACGTTATGGACAGCAGAAGCAAGGAGTATACTACGTGGGAAGAAATCGACAGGTGGGCGGCCGACCCAGAGCGAGTGCAGGAGCCCGCCTGGGATTCCCTACAGCAATGCGAAGAGGGCTATACACGTATGGAATCGAAAAGGAAAGCACAGCTATACAGAGCGAAAACCGAAGGTAACGGGGAAAGCGCAGAGAGAGAGTGGCTGAGTCAGGAGTCAGACCTGAGCCTACTCTCCCTGTTCATTGTGAGGAGCAGCAATATGAGGACATCTGGTCTTGGGAGATGATATTAGACGGTAAAGGACCCTGGGCGCAGCCGGGAGAATATCGCCGTCCCAAGGAGGAAATAGAAGCAGCTAAAGCGGAGAGGCGCAGGTATGAGGAAGCAGCACGGCGACGCGGTTGGAAACCGGAAAGTCACCCCAAAAAATGTATTGGGTGGGGGGGCTAAAAGGGAGAATAGTTATGCCAGGTAGGAGATCTGCGCATACTCCCTGTGCTCACCGTTGGGCTAGAGAGACCGGGCAGGCACCGTGTTATGCTATGGAGCGCACAGTGTTTCCAGTGCGGGTGCAGAGCCAGCTGGGACACATACCAGCTCTTCCTATTGGCCGGGCTAGAGTGGGCATCGAGCCAGGTAAGCTTGGGCAGGCTCGGTGCTCAAGAGCTCCTGTGCGCCTGCACGGTCCGGTCTATCCAGAGCCACCTCTACACACCAGTCCTCCGGTAGCAGCTCCCCGCACCAGGCTTCCTGTGCGTGTCCTCGCGCCAGTACCACCAGTTCCAGCACCACGCACCAGGCCTCCAGTGCGCCTCGCCTGTTTAGCGCAGCCAGAGCCTTTCTCCTCTCCTGCGCTGCCGGAGTCTCCTGTCTGTCCAGCGCCACCAGTGCTCCCAGTCGGCCCAGCGCGTCCAGTGCGCCTCGCCTGTTTAGCGCAGCCAGAGCTGTTCTCCTCTCCTGCGCTGTTGGAGTCTCCCGCTTGTTTAGCGCAGCCAGAGCCTTTCTCCTCTCCTGTGCTGCCGGAGTCTCCTGTCTGTCCAGCGCCGCCAGTGCTCCCAGTCTGCCCAGTGCTCCCAGTCTGCCCAGCGCCGCCAGTCGGCCCAGCGTCACCAGTCTGCCAGGATCCGCCAGAAGTGCCAGTCTGCCAAGATCTTCTAGATCGGCCAGACAACCTGAATCATCCAGTTCCACCAGCCAGCCTGGATTTACCGGAGCCTACTACCTGCCTGAGCTTCCTCTCTGTACTGGGCTTCCTCTCTGTACTGGGCTTCCTCTCTGTACTGGGCTTCCTCTCTGTACTGGGCTTCCTCTCTGTACTGGGCTTCCTCTCTGTACTGGGCTTCCTCTCTGTACTGGGCTTCCTCTCTGTACTGGGCTTCCTCTCTGTACTGGGCTTCCTCTCGGTCCCGGGCTTCCTCTCGGTCCCGAGCTTGCCCCTCGGTCCCGAGCTGCCCCTCGGTCCCGAGCTGCCCCTCGGTTATGTGGGGATCAGGGTGAGGACTATTAGGCCATGGTCGGCGGAAAAGGTGGATTATCCCAGGACGCGTAGGGGAGGAACTAGGACATTTATGGAGTGGGATCCACGTCCCGAGCCAGAACCGCCACCATGGACAGACGCCCACCCGGACCCTCCCTATGCTCTTGAGGTGCGTCCCGGAGTCCGCACCTTAGAGGGGGGGGTTCTGTCACGCCTTGGTCATTGTATCTTGTGTTTTTGTTATATGTTTGGGTAGGCCAGGGTGTGACATGGGTTTATATGTTGTGTTTCGTATTGGGGTTTGTATTAATTGGGATTGTGTATTATTAGGGGTGTGTCTAGTTAGGCTTGGCTGCCTGAGGCGATTCCCAATTGGAGTCAGCTCAACAGCGAGTGTGGCCTCTTTGAAGCTATAGGAAATCAACAACATCCCTCTTTCACAATAGCTGTTATCTGCAGTTTTGTGCTGGGAGCTGTCCCACTCCGTGATCAATAGCTCCCTCTCCACAAGGACCCACTCTTTGTTTATATAATGGGCTGTAAGGCACAAGTATCCTTTTTTTTCCCTCTCTCGCTCAACTCCAGGACCACCCGCCAACTGATTTTTGGGCTGATGAGATAGCTCTTTATTTTTATTCATGGTAATTCACTACGAAGCTGTATTTTTGCAAACCTCTATAGTGTGAGAGGAGAGACTCTCGGACAGAAACATTCACACCACCAATAACTCGGCAAGGTGTTAAAACCCCAATTTGTGCCACAGTTTAAGCTACCGCTAAATGCAGTCATCTGAACGAGGATAGGAGCGAGCGCAGTGTGCCTATTGATTTTGACCTTCTGAATGAATAGATTTATGGAATGTTACCAAAAAGATAACAACAATAGAAATAAACATCTAGTGGCATCTCGATTTACAGAATATCCCTCCCTCGTTTACACAACAAATATACAAAAGTATCCCAATTAGCGGGAGAGATAGGAGCATCTTGTCACACAGTGCTGAAGTTTATAATGGCTGTCAGTCAAAACCCATACAGTGCTGTGAATAAGAGAACCATCTACAACTAAAATTATCGTAAATAAAGGCCAGGATATAATGTTCACATATGAATAGATTTCGGCCTATAACCATCCAAATATTTCATTCTGCCTATAAGTCATATATATATATATATATATATATATATATATATATATATATACACACACACACACACACACACACACACACACATATATATATAAATAAAATTCAATTTTAATCATGAAGTGTATTCACAGATTGCATGTCATGGTGATCTTAAAAGGAGCATTTAACGGCAAGCACTGTAAAAGGTGCTGCATGGTCAATCGGACGTCTGCATTGGCCACAGCATTTACTGGTGATGTGGCCTCCGCAGAAGTCAGAGCAAACATACTTTTGGAAGTTTTGGTATTTATTAGGATCCCCATTAGCTGCTGCAAAAGCATTAGCTACTCTTCCTGAGGTCCACATGAAACATAACATAATACATAGTACAGAACATTATTAATTGTCAAGGAAGTGAGTTTGTATAGGACCTCCCACCCTCACCTACCGTCAACCAATTATGTCAATGCGGAGCTATACAGAGCACTCCGTATTGTTACAAAATTTGAGAGGTGCACAGCGATGTGGTACGGAGCTCAATTTGGTCTCTCTATGACTCCGGAGACTCCGTAATTGCGTTACACCATCCATACGGCACCTCCGACCACATTTTCAGATCAAGAATAATTTGGCTTTACCGTGGTATAACGCAACTTTTAATTGAGGAACCACTGTATGTCTGGATAAGAGTCCACAATGGACAACTATAAACACATTATTTTTCACTGTTACATTGCGCTTACCTGCTTCTCAAGTTTCTTATTCTTGATGTACTCCAGAAGAGGTGTTGTTCTTTTGGCTGAAATTAAATCACATATAATGAAAAGTCAGATTGATTGAATGCCTGACTTATTGGTTGACTGATTGATCCTAGTACCTATGAGTTCCCTTGTCTTGGCCTCTATCTCTCCCAGCAGGGTTTCAGGGTTGGCCATGGACTTCTCCTCATCACAGGAGTAGTTCTCCAGAAACCGACAGTACTCTGGGTCTGCGAGGGGAGAAGGATTAGGATGAGTCAAGAAGAGGGATGAGGTCCATCAGTCACATTGTTACCAAGGATGTGGTGGTAAAGAATAAGGGGGGTAAAATATAGGGTTAAAGCCTCAGATGACAGGAGGGGATGTTATCAAAGCTAAATATGTTCATTTGGTGTAATAGGTATGTATCTCTATTCAGAAAATAGAAAGGTTTGTTATCTGCATTTGTGTGCATTTATCTTCACTACATCCCAGATTTTTTTTTTGCGTTATTTATCAGATGCTAAAATAAATCCATAAAGTACAATGAGAGGGCTAAAACCCCATATACTATAAATGTAAAGGGTGTCATGGGTTCCAGTCTGTGTTTGCCAGTCCCGACATGTTTTGACATTGAATGCAGAAACAATCAGGCATCCAGGCTATATGGCTGAATAGTTTCTAAAAAAAAGACAGGTCCAGCACCCACCTTCTTCAATGCTTCCGGCTTTGGCATCTTTCTTTTTGAGTTTCTTCTTGGATACTTTCTGAAAGGGTGCAAACTCTACCACAGCTGGGTACTCCTGGCCTGAGCAAATATTGACATGGAGACAGATCATCATTAGACAACACCTGACACAATGATCAAACCATTACCATGGCATCTGGGGTTGTGAAACCCTCCTGTCTCATGACAGATTAGATCCTACACACACACACACACACACACAATAAAGCACCACAAAAAAAGAAGCATCACAAGAAAACACTGAGCGTTGACCATTGAGGATGTGTTTAATTGCATTATATATATCCAGCAGCACTATACTTCTACCCACTATTTACAGTGCCTTCGGAAAGTATTCAGACCGCTTTACTTTTTCCAGAATTTGTTAAGTTAAAGCCTTATTCTAAAATAGATAAAAGTTTTTTCCCCTCTCAATCTACACACAAAACCCCATAATGACAAAGTAGAACCAGGTTTAGAAATGTTTGCCAATTTGTAAAACAAAAAAACTGAAATATCACATTTACATAAGTATTCAGACCCTTTACTCAGCACTTTATTGAAGCACCTTTGGCAGTGAATACAGCCTTGAGTCTTCTTGGGTATGACACTATAAGCTTGGCACACCTGTATTTGGAGAGTTTCTCCCATTCTTCTCTGCAGAACCTCTCAAGCTCTGTCAGGTTGGCTGGGAAGTGTTGCTGCACAGCTATTTTCAGGTCTCTCCAGAGATGTTCGATCAGGTTCAAGTCTGGGCTCTGGCTGGGCCACTCAAGGACATTCAGAGACGTGTCCTGCCTTGTCTTGGCTGTGTACTTAGGGGCGTTGTCCTGTTGGAAGGTGAACCGTCGCCCCAGTCTGATGACATGAGCACTCTGGAGCAGGTTTTCATCAAGGATCTCTGTACTCTGCTCTGTTCATCTTTGCCTCGATCCTGACTTATCTCCCAGTCACTGCCTCTGAAAAACATCCCCACAGCATGATGCTGCCACCGCCATGCTTCACCATAGGGATGGTGCAAGGTTTCCTCCAGACGTAATGCTTGGCAATCAGGCCAAAGAGTTCACGTTTGGTTTCATCAGACAAGAGAATCTTGTTTCTCATGGTCTGAGAGTCTTTAGGTGCTTTTTGGCAAACTCCAACTCATGTGCCTTTTACTAAGGTTTGGCTTCTGTCTGGCCACTCTACCATAAAGGCCTGATTTGTGGAGTGCTGCAGAGATGGCTGTCCTTCTGGAAGGTTCTCCCATCTCCACAGATCAACTCGAGAGCTCTGTCATCGGGTTCTTGTACACCTTGACCAAGGCCCTTCTCCCCTGATTGCTCAGTTTGGGGCAACCAGTCCTGGTGGTTCCAAACTTCTTCCTTTTAAGAATGTTGGAGGCCACTGTGTTCTTGGGGACCTTCAATGCTGGAGAAATGTTGTGGTACTTTTTCTCAGATCTGTGCCTCGACACAATCCTATCTCTGAGCTCTACGAACAATTCCTTCGACCTCATGGCTTGGTTTTTTCTCTGACATGCACTGTCAACTGTGGGACCTTACATAGACAGGTGTGTGCCTTTTTCAAATCATGTCCAATCAATTGGATTTACCACAGGTGGAGTCCAATAAAGTCATAGAAACATCTAAAGGATGATGAAAGGAAACATGATTGACCTGAGCTCAATTTCGAGTCTTACAGCGAATGGTCTGAATAATGTAAATAAGGTATCTGTTTTTTATTTTACATATATTAGCAAAACATTCTAAAAACCTGTTTTCACTTTGTCATTATGGGTTATTGTGCGTAGATTGCTGAGGAATTATTTGTATGTAATACATTTTAGAATAAGGCTGTAAACATAAAATGTGGAAAAGTCAAGGGTTCCGAATACTTTCCAAAGGCACAGTACTTCTACCTACAAGACTATCTGCTCAAAAACATTGTGCAAACACTAACTACTAAGCACTAAGACATTGGTAATAGGAATTATTTAGGATAGGTTTCCCAGACATAGATTAAGCCTAGTCCTGCACTAAAAAGCAAGATCGATGGAGAATCTCCAGAATAGGAAGAAGAGTGGCAGGCCCCGGTGCACAACTGAGCAAAATGACTAGTACATTAGAGTGTCTAGTTTGAGAAACAGACGCCTCACAAGTCCTCAACTGGCAGCTTCATTAAATAGTACCCGCAAAACACCAGTCTCAACGTCAACAGTGAAGAGGCGTCCCCTGGGATGCTGGCCTTCTAGGCAGAGTTCCTCTGTCCAGTGTCGGTGTTCTTTTGCCCATCTTAACCTTTTCTTTTTATTGGCCAATCTGAGATATGGCTTTTTCTTTGCAACTCTGCCTAAAAGGCCAGCATCCTGGAGTCACCATTTCTCAGAACAAGAATAGAATGGCAAGTTTCAATAGAAAGGTCTTTGTTTCTGGACATTTTGAGCCTGTAATCAAACACACAAATGCTGATGCTCCAGATACTCAACTAGTCTAAAGAAGGACAGTTTTATTGCTTCTTTAAATCAGGACACCATTTTTCAGCTGTGCTAACATAATTGCAAAAGGGTTTTCTAATGATCAATTAGCCTTTTAAAATTATAAACTTGGATTAGCTAACACAACGTGCCATTGGAACACAGGAGTGAAGGTTGCTGATAATGGGCCTCTAAGCCTATGTAGATTTTCAGCTACAATAGTAATTTACAACATTTATAATGTCTACACTGTATTTCTGATCAAATTGTTGTTATTTTAATGGGCAAAAATGTTTTGCTTTTCTTTCATAAACAAGGACATTTCTAAGTGACCCCAAACTTTTGAATGGTAGTGTACATAAAAAATATACCTTTGTTATCAATGAAAACATAGCCATCAAAGCGGTCTCTGAAGAGCAGGATGTCCTCTGGGTTTTTGAAGTTGATGTAAGCTCTGGAGAACAAGTGTGGGTAGAGGCTGCATGGAATTAACAGGTTGTTTTAGAAAGCCATTCCATCAAGAGCAGCCTATCTAAAATGTGGAGTTAAAAGAGTGATGATGACATATTCTCTGTTACACCCTGATTTTAGGTGGTAACCTAATGATTAGATTACTGTGCTAGTGTTTTAGCAAGATCATTTAGAAATCATTCAGTCAGGCTGAATCGGCATTAACAGCAAAGGCGGTATGGACCAATTTTTGGTGAAGCCAATTGTTTAATATCTGTGGGTAATGTCAACATCATGATGTTGGCATCACCCGATGCAGATCTGAGAAAAACAATGATCTGTGCAGGCACCCTGTCCCAACACATGGAGTATCCTACTAAAATATTCACCTTTGATCTGCAGGGAAGAACTCAAAGTAGTCAAAGGATGGAAGAGGACTGAGCTGTTCTTCCAGCTGGTCCTTGGACAGGTTGGGTGGAAGTCGCCTTATTACTACCTGGAACCGAGAAGGACATACATGCACAAACACAAAATAGTGGGTTGAAATTACACTAAAATTGGCAAGACACCAAAGACATTCATGGTCACATTAATAGTTGGATGGAATTGACTCTTAAATCAATGAATTTGTACTGTGTGTCTTGGTTGTTTGATTACATTTCAACTATGACAGACAAAATGAGAAAAAAAATCCAGAAAATCACATTGTAGGATTTGTAATGAATTTATTTGCAAATTATGATGGAAAATAAGAATTTGGTCAATATCAAAAGTTTCTCTCAATAATTTGTTATATACCCTTTGTTAGCAATGACAGAGGTCAAACGTTTTCTGTAAGTCTTCACAAGGTTTTCACACACTGTTGATGGTATTTTGGCCCATTCCTCCATGCAGATCTCCTCTAGAGCAGTGATGTTTTGGGACTGTTGCTGGGCAACACGGACTTTCAACTCCTTCCAAAGATTTTCTATGGGGTTGAGATCTGGAGACTGGCTAGGCCACTCCAGGACCTTGAAATGCTTCTTATGAAGCCACTCCTTCGTTACCCGGGCGGTGTGTTTGGGATCATTGTCATGCTGAAAGACCCAGCCATGTTTCATCTTCAATGCCCTTGCTGATGGAAGGAGATTTTCACTCAAAATCTCACGATACATGGCCCCATTCATTCTTTACACGGATCAGTCATCCTGGTCCCTTTGCAGAAAAAACAGCCCCAAAGAATGATGTTTCCACCCCCATGCTTCACAGTAGGTATGGTGTTCTTTGGATGCAACTCAGCATTATTTGTCCTCCAAACACGACAAGTTCAGTTTTTCCCAAAAAGTTATATTTTGGTTTCATCTGACCATATGACATTCTCCCAATCTTCTTCTGGATCATCCAAATGCTCTCTAGCAAACTTCAGACAGGCCTGGACATGTACTGGCTTAAGCAGGGAGACACGTCTGGCACTGCAGGATTGGAGTCCCTGGCGGCGTAGTGTGTTACTTATGGTAGGCTTTGTTACTTTGGTCCCAGCTCTCTGCAGGTCATTCACTAGGTCCCCCTGTGTGCTTCTTGCATTTTTGCTCACGGTTCTTGTGATCATTTTGACCCCACGGGGTGAGATCTTGCGTGGAAATCCAGATCGAGGGAGATTATCAGTGGTCTTGTATGTCTTCCATTTCCTAATAATTGCTCCCACAGTTGATTTCTTCAAACCAAGCTGCTTACCTATTGCAGATTCAGTCTTCCCAGCCTGGTGCAGGTCTACAATTTTGTTTCTGGTGTCCTTTGACAGCTCTTGGGTCTTGGCCATAGTGGAGTTTGGAGTGTGACTGTTTGAGGTTGTGGACAGGTGTCTTTTCTACTGATAACAAGTTCAAACAGGTGCCATTAATACAGGTAACGACTGGAGGACAGAGGAGCCTCTTAAAGAAGAAGTTACAGGTCTGTGAGAGCCAGAAATCTTGCTTGTTTGTAGGTGACCAAATACTTATTTTCCACCATAATTTGCAAATAAATTCATTAAAAATCCTACAATGTGATTTTCTGGATTTTTTTTTCTCATTTTGTCTGTCATAGTTGAAGTGTACCTATGATGAAAATTACAGGCCTCTCATCTTTTTAAGTGGGAGAACTTGCACAATTGGTGGCTGACTAAATACTTGTTTTGCCCCACTGTATGTTCATTGAATTGAGCAATGTGATGTAGGCATTCTTTGGGGCAGAAGTGCACCGCCTATACCTTTGCAACTTTATCAACATAGCATAAGCTACAGTAGCGTTACATGCATACAATAGTACAGCAAACATACATATTACTTTGTTCAAACATAGGCCTACTACTTCAGATACACTATATATACAAAAGTATGTGGACACCTCTTCAAATGAGTGGAATCGGTTATTTCGGATGGTTCCGACCTAGAATATGTGGACATCTATAAGTACCTAGGTGTCTGGCTAGACTAAACTCTCCTTCCAGACTCATATCAAACATCTCTAATCTAAAATCAAATCTAGAGTTGGCTTTCTATTCCGCAACAAAGCCTCCTTCACTCACGCCGTCTAGTAAACTGACTATCCTACCGATCCTCCACTTAGGCGATGTCATCTACAAAATAGCGTCCAATACTCTACTCAGCAAACTGGATGCAGTTTATCACAGTGCCATCCGTTTTGTTACTAAAGCACCTTATGCCACCCACCACTGCGACCTGTATTCTCTAGTCGGCTGGCCCTCGCTACATATTTGTCGCCAGACCCACTGACTCCAGGTCATCTACAAGTCCATGCTAGGTAAAGCTCCGCCTTATCTCAGTTCACTGGTCACGATGGCAACACCCACCCGTAGCACGCGCTCCAACAGGTGTATCTCACTGATCATCCCTAAAGCCAACACCTCATTTGGCGGCCTTTCCTTCCAGTTCTCTGCTGCCTGTGACTGGAACGAATTGCAAAAATCGCTGAAGTTGGAGACTTTTATCTCCCTCACCAACTTCAAACATCTGCTATCTGAGCAGCTAACCGAGCTGTACATAGTCCATCGGTAAATAGCCCACCCAATTGACCTACCTCATCCCCACACTGTTTTTATTTATTTATTTTCCGCTCTTTTGCACAACAGTATCTCTACCTGCACATGACCATCTGATCATTCATCACTCCAGTGTTAATCTGCTAAATTGTAATTATTCGCCTACCTCCTCATGCCTTTTGCACACAATGTATATAGACACTTTTTTTCTACTGTATTGACTTGTTTATTGTTTACTCCATGTGTAACTCTGTGTTGTTGTCTGTTCACACTGCTATGCTTTATCTTGACCAAGTTGCAGTTGTAAATGAGAACTTGTTCTCAACTAGCCTACCTGGTTAAATAAAAGGTGAAATAAAAAATAAAATACATTTCAGCCACACTCGTTGCTGACAGGTGTATAAAATCAAGCACACAGCCATGCAATCTCCATAGAAACATTGGCAGGATTATGGCCTTACTAAAGAGCTCAGTGACTTTCAACGTGGCACTGTCATCAGATGGCACCTTTCCAGTAAATCAGTTCGTAATTTTGGGGGGGCAGATACCAGGAGAACGCTACCTGCCCGAACACATAGTGCCAACTGTAAAGTCTGGTGGAGGAGGAAAAATGGTCTGAGGCTGTATTTCATGGTTGAGGTAGGCCCCTTACTTCCAGTTACATTCTAGATGATTCTGTGCTTCAACTTTGTGGCAACAGTTTGTGGAAGGCCCTTTCCTGGTTCAGCATGCTACCATGCACAAAGTGAGGTCCATACAGAAATGGTGTGTTGAGATTGGCGAGGAAGAACTTGACTGGCCTGCACAGAGCCCTGACCTCAACCCCATCAAACACTTTTGTGATTCAATTGGTAAGCCGACTGCGAGCCAGGCCTAATCGCCCAACATCAGTGCCCGACCCCACTAATGCTCTTGTGGCTAAATGGAAGCAAGTCCCCACAGCAATGTTCCAACATCTAGTGGAAAGCGTTCCCAGAAGAGTGGAGGCCGTTATAGCAGCAAAGGGGGAGAAACAACTCCATTTGAATCATTTTGGAAAGAACTGTTCAACAGCAGGTGTCAACATACTTTTGGTCATGTAGTGTGTGTTGTTGACATATTGTATGCACCTAATGCAGATCGTTAGACAATTTGGTAGGCACATGGCGATGCAGTACAGAGAGCTCAATTCGGCCTCTGCGTGCCTTCCAGAGGCTCCATAAATGCGTCACACCCTCCATAAGGAGAACCGACAACATTTTCGGATCAAGCATAAATTGTATCTTAGCATACCTCTCGCGTTCGCTGCCTGTGGTGCCGATTATGTTGCCTCGTCCATATCTGCGGCCGACTGCAATAACAAGCACGCCATCACAGCGCTCTGCCTACCTTAGTAAATACCTCCTTCTTCTCTTCTTTCTGCTTTGAGTTGACAAAGACGGCGTCCTGTTCCCTCGGAATGTCTCTAAATTGTATCTCGACGACACTTTTCTCCCTACCTCCGGGCACTTGGTCCTTTTCAGACCTCATCTCTCTCCATCTCTCTTCCTCTCCTGTGGAAGTCACTATGTCCCCTCGCGAGAGTTCTAAACCAAGTACCGCGATTATTCAATGCCTCAGCAACGACGCTGTCTGCAAGAGTTTGTGCTGCTGTGTTGTTTATGTCGTGCGCACTTCTCATTTATCAGTTTGAGAAAATATCAATTAAAAAATACGTTGTTAATATGCAATAAGTGCGACTTCTATAGTTTATTGATTTATTTAGTATTCACATGTTATAAACAGTCTTTACAGGTCTGAGCTGCGAATAGGACAATAGTATGTTAGTAGGCTGGTCGCTGGTGGGATGTGTGAGGAAGTAGGTCTACTGCATCTTAATAAGATGTTTTAAGAAATACTGTGTTCATTCCCGGGAGATTATTGGCAATAAACGATAACATCAGTGACATCCATAAGGGAAATCAACATAAAAATATATATAATTTTGATTCCATGTGGACCTTAGTGCGCGTTTTATTTATTTCACAAGGTAAGTCAGTTAAGAACAAATTCTTATTTACAAGTGACGGTCTAGTTATTTTGACCTTGTCAACTCAGGGATTCGATTATGCAACCTTTCAGATTACTGGCCCTAGCTCTAACCACTAGGCTACCTGCCTTGACAGAAATAGTGGATGTTGAACTTTGTCGCACACATATCCACAAAAATGTTTACATGATGAAAAAGTTTGACTGCAGAATGTATTACTCAGCATTGATGCCAAACACTGTCTGTATGATCAAGGAGTTTAGTCTCATCACACCTACAGCTCCTTGCGTTTTGGTACACCAGAAGTACATTTATTTTCAGTGGAACGTTTGCCTTGCAGCATTGCATTGCAGGGGCAATGTGTTGGATTTATCAAACATATGCCTCCATCACACAGATAGCAATTAGCGCAAAATGGTATGCAGCATCATCTGGATATGTGTGCAACAAAAGTTCAACATTCACCTTCTGCTACCATTTCTATCAAGCCATCTACGCATAGTCAATCTATTCATACAGTTTCGATAAATCCAGTGTACAGCTGAAGTCGGAAGTTTACATACACCTTAGCCAAATACATTTAAACTCAGTTTTTCACAATTCCTGACATTTAATCCTAGTAAAAATGTACTGTCTTAGGTCAGTTAGAATCACCACTTTATTTTAAGAATGTGAAATGTCCGAATAATAGTAGAGAGTGATTTATTTCAGCTTTTATTTATTTCATCACATTCCCAGTGCGTCAGAAGTTTGCATACACTTAATTAGTATTTGGTAGCATTGCCTTTAAATAGTTTAACTTGGGTCAAATGTTTTGGGTAGCCTTCCACAAGCTTCCCACAATACGTTGGGTGAATGTTGGCCCATTCCTCCTGACAGAGATGGTGTAACCGAGTCAGGTTAGTAGTCCTCCTTGCTCGCACATGCTTTTTCAGTTCTGCCCACAAATGTTCTATAGGATTGAGATCAGGGATTTGTGATGGCCACTCCAATGCCTTGATTTTGTTGTCCTTAAGCCATTTTGCCAGAACTTTAGAAGTATGGTTGTCATTGTCCATTTGGAAGATGCATTTGTGACCAAGCTTTAACTTCCTGACTGATGTCTTGAGATGTTGCTTCAATACAGTGCCTTGCGAAAGTATTCGGCCCCCTTGAACTTTGCAACCTTTTGCCACATTTCAGGCATCAAACATAAAGATATAAAACTGTATTTTTTTGTGAAGAATCAACAACAAGTGGGACACAGTCATGAAGTGGAACGACATTTATTGGATATTCCAAACTTTTTTAACAAATCATAAACTGAAAAATTGGGCGTGCAAAATTATTCAGCCCCCTTAAGTTAATACTTTGTAGCGCCACCTTTTGCTGTGATTACAGCTGTAAGTCGCTTGAAGTATGTCTCTATCCGTTTTGAACATCGAGAGACTGACATTTTTTCCCATTCCTCCTTGCAAAACAGCTCGAGCTCAGTGAGGTTGGATGGAGAGCATTTGTGAACAGCAGTTTTCAGTTCTTTCCACAGATTCTCGATTGGATTCAGGTCTGGACTTTGACTTGGCCATTCAAACACCTGGATATGTTTATTTTTGAACCATTCCATTGTAGATTTTGCTTTATGTTTTGGATCATTGTCTTGTTGGAAGACAAATCTCCGTCCCAGTCTCAGGTCTTTTGCAGACTCCATCAGGTTTTCTTCCAGAATGGTCCTGTATTTGGCTCCATCCATCTTCCCATCAATTTAACCATCTTCCCTGTCCCTGCTGAAGAAAAGCAGGCCCAAACCATGATACTGCCACCACCATGTTTGACAGTGGGGATGGTGTGTTCAGGGTGATGAGCTGTGTTGCTTTTACGCCAAACATAACGTTTTGCATTGTTGCCAAAAAGTTCAATTTTGGTTTCATCTGACCAGAGCACCTTCTTCCACATGTTTGGTGTGTCTCCCAGGTGGCTTGTGGCAAACTTTAAACTACACTTTTTATGGATATCTTTAAGAAATGGCTTTCTTCTTGCCACTCTTCCATAAAGGCCAGATTTGTGCAATATACGACTGATTGTTGTCCTATGGACAGAGTCTCCCATCTCAGCTGTAGATCTCTGCAGTTCATCCAGAGTGATCATGGGCCTCTTGGCTGCATCTCTGATCAGTCTTCTCCTTGTATGAGCTGAAAGTTTAGAGGGACGGCCAGGTCTTGGTAGATTTGCAGTGGTCTGATCCTCCTTCCATTTCAATATTATCACTTTCACAGTGCTCCTTGGGATGTTTAAAGCTTGGGAAATCTTTTTGTATCCAAATCCGGCTTTAAACTTCTTCACAACAGTATCTCGGACCTGCCTGGTGTGTTCCTTGTTCTACGTGATGCTCTCTGCGCTTTTAACGGACCTCTGAGACTATCACAGTGCAGGTGCATTTATACGGAGACTTGATTACACACAGGTGGATTGTATTTATCATCATTAGTCATTTAGGTCAACTTTGGATCATTCAGAGATCCTCACTGAACTTCTGGAGAGAGTTTGCTGCACTGAAAGTAAAGGGGCTGAATAATTTTGCACGCCCATTTTTTCAGTTTTTGATTTGTTAAAAAGGTTTGAAATATCCAATAAATGTCATTCCACTTCATGATTGTGTCCCACTTGTTGTTGATTCTTCACAAAATAATACAGTTTTATATCTTTATGTTTGAAGCCTGAAATGTGGCAAAAGGTCGCAAAGTTCAAGGGGGCCGAATACTTTCACAAGGCACTGTATGTCCACATCATATTCCTCATGATGTCATCTATTTTGTGAAGTGCACCAGTCCCTCCTGCAGCATAGCACCCCCACAACATGATGCTGCCACCCCCGTGCTTCAAGGTTGGGATGGTGTTCTTCGGCTTGCAAGCGTCCCCCTTTTTCCTCCAAACATAACGATGGTCATTATGGCCAAACAGTTCATTTTTGTTTCATCAGACCAGAGGACATTTCTCCAAAAAGTATGATCTTTGTCCCCATGTGCAGTTGCAAACCGTAGTAGGCCTTTTTATGGTGGTTTTGGAGCAGTGGCTTCTTCCTTGATCAACGGCCTTTCAGGTTATGTCGATATAGGACTCGTTTTACTGTGAATATAGATACTTTTGTTTCCTCCAGCATCTTGACAAGGTCCTTTGCTGTTGTTCTCGGACTGATTTGCACTTTTTGCACTAAAGTGCATTCATCTCTAGGAGACAGAACGCGTTTCCTTCCTGAGCTGTACGACAGCTGCGTGGTCCCATGGTGTTTATACTTGCATACTATTGTTTGTACAGTTGAACGTGGTACCCACAGGTGTTTGAAAATTGCTCCCAAGGATGAACCAGACTTGTGAAGGTCTACAGTTTTTTTCTGAGGTCTTGGCAGTTCTTTTGATTTTCCCATGATGTCAAGCAAAGAGGCATTGAGTTTGAAGCTAGGCCTTGAAATACATCCACAGGTACACCTCCAATTGACTCAAATGATGTCATTTAACTTATCAGAAGCTTCTAAAGCCATGACATAATTTTCTGGAATTTTCCAAGCTGCTTTAAAGGCACTGTTTAAAGGCACTGTTAAACTTCTGACCCACTGGAATTGTGATACGGTGAATTATAAGTGAAATAATCTGCCTGTAAACAATTGTTGGAAAAATGTCATGCACAAAGTGGATGTCCTAACCAACTTGACAAAATGATAGTTTGTTAAACAAGAAATTTGTGGAGTGGTTGAAAAATTAGTTTTAATGACTCCAACCTAAGTGTATGTAAACTTCCGACTTCAACTGTATGTCCCACACAGAACGCACTGCAACTGCCTCTGCAAGGCAATGCTGCAAGGCAAATGCAAAGTTCCATTGGAAATTAATGTACATCTGGTGTACTAAACTGCAAAAACACTATCGGTGTGATCAAGGCGTTATGAATCAAATTGTATGTGTAGACGGCTTGACAGAAATGGTAGCAGAAGGTGAATGTTGAACTTTTGTTGCACCCATATCCAGATGACGCCTTCATCATACTTACAGTGTTTTGTGTAATGACGCTGTAGGTTTGTACAAGGCGTAAGGCGTATCCCACTAGGCAAAAACTTGTTGAATCCATATGGTTTCCATGTAATTTCAACCAAAAAATGTTGGGCATTTTGTATTTTTTCACCCAACTTTTAACCAATGACATTGTGAATTTGTATGTTAATTTCACATTGAATACATTTTCCTCCTCTGTCTCTGCTGCTAAAGCCACTTTCTACCACTCTAAATTCCAAGCATCTGCCTCTAACCCTAGGAAGCTCTTTGCCACCTTCTCCTCCCTCTTGAATCCTCCTCCCCTTCCCCCCCTCCTCCCTCTCTGCAGATGACTTCGTCAACCATTTTGAAAAGAAGGTCGACGACATCCGATCCTTGTTTGCTAAGTCAAACGACACCGCTGGTTCTGCTCACACTGCCCTACCCTGTGCTCTGACCTCTTACTCCCCTCTCTCTCCAGATGAAATCTCGCGTCTTGTGACGGCCGGCCGCCCAACAACCTGCCCGCTCGACCCTATCCCCTCCTCTCTTCTCCAGACCATTTCCGGAGACCTTCTCCCTTACCTCACCTCGCTCATCAACTTATCCCTGACCGCTGGCTACGTCCCTTCCGTCTTCAAGAGAGCGAGAGTTGCACCCCTTCTGAAAAAACCTACACTCGATCCCTCCGATGTCAACAACTACAGACCAGTATCCCTTCTTTCTTTTCTCTCCAAAACTCTTGAACGTGCCGTCCTTGGTCAGCTCTCCCGCTATCTCTCTCAGAATGACCTTCTTGATCCAAATCAGTCAGGTTTCAAGACTAGTCATTCAACTGAGACTGCTCTTCTCTGTATCACGGAGGCGCTCCGCACCGCTAAAGCTAACTCTCTCTCCTCTGCTCTCATCCTTCTAGACCTATCGGCTGCCTTCGATACTGTGAACCATCAGATCCTCCTCTCCACCCTTTCCCGAGTTGGGCATCTCCGGCGCGGCCCACGCTTGGATTGCATCCTACCTGACAGGTCGCTCCTAACAGGTGGCGTGGCGAGAATCTGTCTCCTCACCACGCGCTCTCACCACTGGTGTCCCCCAGGGCTCTGTTCTAGGCCCTCTCCTATTCTCGCTATACACCAAGTCACTTGGCTCTGTCATAACCTCACATGGTCTCTCCTATCATTGCTATGCAGACAACACACAATTAATCTTCTCCTTTCCCCCTTCTGATGACCAGGTGGCGAATCGCATCTCTGCATGTCTGGCAGACATATCAGTGTGGATGACGGATCACCACCTCAAGCTGAACTTCGGCAAGACGGAGCTGTTCTTCCTCCCGGGGAAGGACTGCCCGTTCCATGATCTCGCCATCACGGTTGACAACTCCATTGTGTCCTCCTCCCAGGGCGCTAAGAACCTTGGCGTGATCATGGACAACACCCTGTCGTTCTCAACTAACATCAAGGCGGTGGCCCGTTCCTGTAGGTTCATGCTCTACAACATCCGCAGAGTACGACCCTGCCTCACACAGGAAGCGGCGCAGGTCCTAATCCAGGCACTTGTCATCTCCCGTCTGGATTACTGCAACTCGCTGTTGGCTGGGCTCCCTGCCTGTGCCATTAAACCCCTACAACTCATCCAGAACGCCGCAGCCCATCTTGTGTTCAACCTTCCCAAGTTCTCTCACGTCACCCCGCTCCTCCGCTCTCTCCACTGGCTTCCAGTTGAAGCTCGCATCCGCTACAAGACCATGGTGCTTGCCTACGGAGCTGTGAGGGGAACGGCACCTCAGTACCTCCAGGCTCTGATCAGGCCCTACACCCAAATAAGGGCACTGCGTTCATCCACCTCTGGCCTGCTCGCCTCCCTACCACTGAGGAAGTAGTTCCCGCTCAGCCCAGTCAAAACTGTTCGCTGCTCTGGCTCCCCAATGGTGGAACAAACTCCCTCACTACGTCAGGACAGCGGAGTCAATCACCACCTTCCGGAGACACCTGAAACCCCACCTCTTTAAGGAATACCTAGGATAGGATAAAGTAATCCTTCTCACCCCCCTTAAAATATTTAGATGCACTATTGTAAAGTGGCTGTTCCACTGGATGTCATAAGGTGAATGCACCAATTTGTAAGTCGCTCTGGATAAGAGCGTCTGCTAAATGACTTAAATGTAAATGTAAAATGTAGAATTCACATTAGTTGACAACTCAAACAAATGTAAATTAAAGCTAAACATTGAGCTTACGTCTGTGCCCAGTGGGAGATCTGTCTCGTGTAGATCGTATAGACCATACAGCGGTAACTTGCCGCACATGCATCTATTTATCCAATGTTATCATGATTTGTTATGATATATATTATAGTTTAGTAAATCAACAATGACCTGGTGATGTAAAAGTCTAATAATTATGTTATCTTCCATATTCCTACAGATACCTTGCAACTGAAGATTCCTTCAAGACGAATGCCTACAGTAACTATGTAGGGCACTGCACCATCGCAAGTGTGACCAAGGCCATCTGTGACTGCCTCGAGGGGAATTCATGCCTGTCCCAACCAAGGATGACTGGAGGCCGATAGCTGCTGGCTTTGAAAAACAGTGGAACTTTTCTCATTGTCTGGGATCAATGGGAGGCAAGCATGTCGTCCTGCAAGCCCCCCCAAACTCGGATTCTTATTCCACAACTACAAGGGGACATTTTCCATTGTCCTCTTGGCGGTTGTGGATTCCAATTACCTCTTCCTGGTAGTGGATGTCAGCAGCTACGAGAGGACGAGCGACTGAGGCACTCTGGCCAACTCTGCCTTTGGTCCTCAGATCACTCCCGGAACCTCCCCAAAGACAGCCTGATTCATGGAGCAGAGCCCCAGGGACCTCAGCCCCATGTGTTCATCAGAGACAAGGCCTTTCTTCTCCAGAGAAACATCATGCAACCCTTCCCTGGAGCGAACATCCCCTGGAGGAACAGGGTCTTCAATTACTGCCTCTCCCGAGCCAGGCTGACCATCGACTGCACCTTTGGCATTCTTGCCGGATGTACCAGCGAGTGATCGGGGGCCACCTGCTAATGCAGAGGGGTGTATGAAGGCTACCTGTGTCCGCCATTGTAAATAAGAATTTGTTCTTAATCGGTCTTCTCAAGACAACAGCTGTAGCGTCCAAACGGTTTAGCCTACAAACTGTTACGAAAGATGAGACTCACGAACACGATGGTGGTCTTCAAAAGTAACAGTCAGTATCTGGTGTGGCCACCAGCTGCATTAAGTATTGCAGTGCATCTCCTCCTCATGGACTACACCGGATTTGCGAGTTCTTGCTGTGAGATGTTACCCCACTCTTCTACCAAGGCACCTGAAAGTTCCCAGACATTTCTGGGGGGAATGGACCTAGCCCTCACCCTCCGATCCAACAGGTCCCAGACATGCTCAATGGGATTGAGATCCGGGCTCTTCGCTGGCCATGGCAGAACACTGACATTCCTGTTTTGCAGGAAATCATGCACAGAACAAGCAGTATGGTTGGTGGCATTGTCATGTTGAAGGGTCATGTCAGGATGCCACATGGTCATGTCAGTACTACACGAGGGAAGGGGATGCCCTCCTTGTAACGCACAGAGTTGAGATTACCTGAAAAGACAACAAGCTCAGTCCGATGGTGCTGTGACACACCGCCCCAGACCATGACGAACCCTCCACCTCCAAATCGACCCTGCTCCAGAGTACAGGCCTCGGTGTAATGCTCATTCCTTCAACGACAAGTGTGAATCCAACCATCATCCCTGGTGCGGCAAAACCGCGACCCGTCAGTGAAGAGCACTTTTTGCCAGTCCTGTCCGGTCCAGCAACGGTGGGTTTATGCCCATAGGCGACGTTGTTGCCGGTAATGTCTGGTGAGGACAAGCCTACAAGCCCTCAGTCCAGCCTCTCTCAGCCTATTGCGAACAGTCTGAGCACTGATGGGGGGATTGTGCGTTCCTGGTGTAACTCAGGCAGTTGTTGTTGCCATCCTGTACCTGTCCCGCAAGTGTGATGTACGGATGTACCGATCCTGTGCAAGTGTTGTTACACGTGGTCTGCCACTAAGAGGATGATCAGCTGTCCGTCCTGTCTCCCTGTAGCGCTTTCTTAGGCATCTCACAGTGCGGACATTGCAATTTATTGTCCTGGCCACATCGGCAGTCCTCATGCCTCCTTGCAGCATGCCTAAGGCATGTTCACGCAGATGAACAGGGACCCTGGGCATCTTTCTTTTGGTGTTTTTCAGTCAGTAGAAAGGCTTTTTTAGTGTCCTAAGTTTTCATAACTGTGACCATAATTACCTACAGTCTGAAAGCTGTTAGTGTCTTAACGACCTTTCCACAGGTGCATGTTAATTAATTGTTTATGGTTCATTGAACAAGCATGGGAAACAGTGTTTAAACCTTTTAGAATGAAGATCTGGGAAGTTATTTGGATTTTTAAAGACAGGGTCCTGAAAAAGCGACGTTTCTTTTTTTGCTGAGTTTAGAATAACCATCCCTTCCATCTCAGCATCTGACCTTTGAAGTGTGTGTGTGACGTCTTGTCTCTGCTCTCCTAAGATATGGTGTAACACAAACAGACAGACAACCCGAGAGTTGCTCTTTTCTATTACATGGCTGTGTAAGTAGGCTTGAGAAGTACAGTGCCTACAGAAAGTATTCACACCCCTGAATGGCACACAAGTATTTATTGTTTTGAAGTAGTAGGGGTAGTGACGGCAGTAGTAGGGTTTTCAAAGGCTGTGTGTTAGGTCACAAAAACTATTTGGGGGTGGTTTGTAGATGTGGAGTTATTATAGTGGGCTAGTATAGTAGGCTAATGTGAGTACCATATGTGTTTTAAGCTCAAAATGTTTGTTTGAACATTCAACATTTTTTTGTGGCAGTGATTTCAGTTTTGAATGTTGAAGCCTGCATTCCGCCATTTAAATGAATGGGGATACAACAAGCTATATAGTCTATGAAGTGGGAATGATAGTAAAATCCTGTGTTGAAGCCATCTAAATTGAGCCAGTCAGCACATGTCAACGTTGTAGTTGTGGTCAGTAGTTGTGTGGTTAGTAGTGGTCAGTAGTTGTGGTCAGTGGTTGTGTTTCTCAGTAGTTGTGTGGTTAGTAGTTGTGGTCAGCTATGTGGTTGTGTTCAGTAGTAGTGGTCAGTTATGTGGTTGTGGTCAATAGTTGTGTGGTTGTGGTCAGAAGTGATGTGCAGTCGTTGTGGTCAATAGGTGTGTGGTTGTGGTTAGTAGTTGTATTCATTCAGTAGTTGTGGTCAGTGCACACTACTCCAGACTGGTCTGCACATTTTAAAGTTTGAATGGCATTTCTAAGGCACCTGAAATACATTGGGATTCATGCAAATATGGTGTAGTAGTATAACATTTTTTTTTTTTACAATCAACAGTACCAGTACCAATTTTTAAGTTGTTTTTGTGTTGGTAGCTTTAACAGTTTATGAGGAGTGGCATATCCAAATATTTTCCATTGGGGTCTATGGAGTTCCAAAATAATAAATGGTATCAAAAAGCTGTACTGTTGTTGGCCAAAAGTTTTGAGAATGACACAAATATTAATTTTCACAAAGTTTGCTGCTTCAGTGTCTTTAGATATTTTTGACAGATGTTACAATGGAATACTGAAGTATATTTACAAGCATTTCTTAAGTGTCAAAGGGCTTTTATTGACAATTACATGAAGTTGATGCGAAGAGTCAATATTTTCAGTGTTGACCCTTTTTCTTCAAGACCTCTGCAATCCGCCTGGCGTGCTATCAATTAACTTCTGGGCCACATCCTGACTGATGGCAGCCCATTCTAGCATAATCAATGCATGGAGTTTGTCAAAATTGGTGGGTGTTTGTTTGTCCACCCGCCTCTTGAGGATTGACCACAAGTTCTCAATGGGATTAAGGTCTGGGGAGTTTCCTGGCCATGGACCCAAAATATTGATGTTTTGTTCCCCGAGCCACTCAGTCATCACTTTTGCCTTATGGCAAGGTGCTCCATCATGCTGGAAAAGGCATTGTTTGTCACCAAACTGTTCCTGGATGGTTGGGAGAAGTTTCTCTCGAGAACCATTCTTTATTCATGGCGGTGTTCTTAGGCAAAATTGTGAGTGAGTCCACTCCCTTGGCAGAGAAGCTACCACACACATGAATGATCTCAGGATGCTTTACTGTTGGCATGACACAGGACTGATGGTCGCGCTCACCTTGTCTTCTCCAGACAAGCTTTTTTCCCCGGATGCCCCAAACAATCGGAAAGGGGATTCATCAGAGAAAATTACTTTACCTCAGTCCTCAGCAGTCTGTCCCTGATGTTTTTCCTGGAGAGAAGTGGCTTCATTGCTGCACTTCTTGACACCAGGCCATCCTCAAAGTCTTCGCCTCACTGTGCGTGCAGATGCACTCATACCTGCCTGCTGCCATTCCTGAGCAAGCTCCCGATCCCGCAGCTGAATCAACTTTAGGAGACGGTCCTGGCGCTTGCTGGACTTTCTTGGGTGCCCTGAAGCCTTCTTCACAACAATTTAACCGCTCTCCTTGAAGATCCGATAAATGGTTGATTTAGGTGCAATCTTACTGGCAGCAATATCCTTGCCTGGGAAGCCCTTTTTGTGCAAAACAATGATGACGGCATGTGTTTCCTTGCAGGTAACCATGGTTTGCAGAGGAAGAACAATGATTCTAAGCACCACCCTCCTTTTGAAGCTTCCAGTCTTTTATTCAAACTCAATCAGCATGACAGAGTGATCTCCAGCCTTGTCCTCATCAACACTCACACTTGTGACATGATGTCAGCTGGTCGTTGTGGCAGGCCTGAAATGCAGTGGAAATGTTTTTTTTTTTTTAGGATTCAGTTTATTTGCATGGCAAAGAGGGACTTTGCAATTCATCTGATCACTCTTCATATCATTCTGGAGTATATGCAAATTGCCATCATACAAACTGAGGCAGCAGTCTTTGTGAAAATTAATATTTGTGTCATTCTCAAAACGTTTGACCGAGACTGTATACAAGCAACCTATTCCAGACCACATCTTAAAGTTTGAATGCCGTTTCTAGCTTAAACGGTGGAAGACTAGTTACGACCAGAATTTCTCTCATTCATGTCTATAGCAATTGAAATGCATTGGGATGTATACAAATATGGTTGGTAGTGTGAAAAGTATTAGTGTCAACATCTTTTTTTTTTAAAGCAACCTGACAAAGACTGCAATGATCACAAAAAAAGAATATTAAAAGATAAACCATACGTTTATTGTAAGTATTACCAGTATTTTCATCAAAACGCTCTTGCATTCAGCATTTTTTGTTTGTTTATTCAAAGTAAAAATCCACAGGTAGCAACACACGTTCCTGCTAGTGGGCAGGAGTAGGGGGCACAGTCAGTTACTGCTGCATTCATTCCATTCTGTTAAGCATCAGAGTACCATGTCTTTGCTTTCCCCACTGTCTTCAGACTACCCGCCTGAGGCACAAATCCAAACCAAGCCCACACCTCACATCCCCAGGTCCCTTTCAACCTCCCTTGGGAATATGAAAGGATTGAAATAGTGTGAGCAATATTCATTCAGCCAAAAAATATATATTTTACAATATGGTACTGAGCGTGACATCTTTTTCCAACAAAACAAATTGGACTGAAGGTCAAATTCATGCTAAAAAGCTCTGCCTTAACCTCTTCCCCATCGCTTAGTCTATTCCAATCCCATCATTTCAAATCCCCAAGAGGGGAACACGACGAGAAACCTATAGATAAGTGCCAACTGTCTGGTTGGTAATGGGTCCCGAGGCTGGGACCAGGCAACCTGCCACTACTATGATATCATCGGTGACATCACGCGCTGGTGTCGGACATCGAGGTCTCGAGCATCATGTCACTCTCGTACATGTTGCATTCCAGGGGCAGCGAGCTCCGCAGGGGCGTGTCCAACGAGGCCTTGTCCTGATTGGACTGCGGCGACTCCAGGGCCATGATGCCGCTCTCCTCCAGAAGAACCGTGGTTCGAGCGTTACTGGGTTCCGTCGACGTGTTCAGCATCTTCATCAACCCCGGGGTGCTCAGCGTCCCACGGACTTTGTCTTTTATGTCCGTTCCTGAAAGACACATACACCATTAAATGCTTTACACACACACACACACACACACTTATGTGGACACCTGCTTATTACAAAATTATGAGCATTAACATGAAGTTGGTCCCCCCCGTTTGTACGCGCTACACACTTGGTTGTCCACTCGGTTGTCCTGTTCTGTGAGCTTGTGTGGCCTACATCTTTGTGGCTGAGCCGTTGTTGCTCCTAGACGTTTCCACTACACAATATCATAACTTACAGTTCACCGGGGCAGCTCTAGCAGGGCAGAAACTGATTTGTTGGCATATGACAACAACAACTATGACAGTGCCACATTGAAAGTCACTGAGCTCTTCAGTAAGGCCATTCTACTGCCAATGTTTGTCTATGGCAATTGCAAGGCTTTGTGCTCGATTTTATACACCTATCAGCAACGGGTGTGGCTGAAATAGCCGAATCCACCAATTTGAAGGGTTTTCCACATACTTTTGTGTGTGTGTATATGTCTTGTATCAAACCGGCTTGACACTAGTTTTCCGCTGTTCTTTGAGCATGTTAAGAAATAAGAAATCCAGCGCTAACCTGCAGGTGCACGTTAAGTTCTGCCTGTTCGCTGCAATCCACCCATATGGTTTAACATTAAAACAACGTATACATTCCAGACTGAAATTATTATGCATATTCCCATTGTACATCTGTCATTATGGTGTTGACTCATTTTAAAAATTACAAATATTTTATGATACATTTTTATAGAAAATATACTCATCCAACTACTATTCATTCTTCTTCTTGTTTGTTAGAATTAAACCTTTGACAGTGGATCACTGACTTGCAGGGTCTTTCTAACAGATGACACAGGGGCTCGGGTCACAATCCCAGCGCATAATGCACATAGTATCCAAAAGTGTCCCTCAGAAAAAGCGACATTATTTCTTAACACAATTCGCCGGCAATGCACACACTGGCAACAAGACTCGGAAAAAGCAAAAAAGAAATGCAAAATCAACAGTACTTAAATGTCTTATAAGTAATTGATGTTTACAGGCAAAAATATAACAAATGCATCCACAAATGATTGTCGCAAATCTGTTTTAGCGTGGGTTGCAAAGGAAGTCATTTTACCTATGTAGGAAGTTTTACCTATGTAGGCATCCGTATCGCCAATGTACATCTCAATGCAGTGGCCGAGCATTGTCACAGAAAACGTGTCATCTCGCTTAAGACCGAGTGCCTGTCAGAAAAACAAGGAAAAACTCACATCAATTGCTGTAATAACATTGAAATGCACAGCAATATTTATTCAACGTGTCACACAGGTTCTGTGTCTATGGATTTAAAATGTAAATAAAATGGACAGCAAAAAAAATACAGTACCGTGTGGAAGTAGTCGATGGCGCTCTCAAAGTCTCCCATGAGGCTGTGCACATATCCGATGGCGGAGTAGGTTGACGCGTGCTGGGGTATGAGAACCAGGGCCTGGCGGTGGTACTCCAACGCCTGGACATACTTCCTATTGGAGGACAGAACAAAACAACCATTTGGACAGTTCTCTAATGACCAGAGCCAAATAAAGAGTTCTGCCTCAGCTGGGTGGGTTCAGATAGACAAAAAAAAGGATGTAATCAAACAATACCTTCCTATCAGAACTAGGTAAAAAAAGTATTTGTTTTATTTTTGATATTGTTCCATAGTTGCCATGGCGCCTAGTGGCAGCCTTGGTAATTTACTCTTGCAAACTTAATCCTTAGAACAGCAATTAGAAGTCAAAATAATAAATATGCTGAGCGATAGAGCTGGAGAAATGTAAGCACTCAAATTCATACAGAGCGATGGATACCAATAATGGAAGGACTGACCAATAATAGTTTAAACCAGTTATAGTTTAAACCATGTTGAGGCTTTATAGTGTTGCTTGTTTAGTTTTACATTTATTCACAAACAATGGAGTGAAACAAGCTTGTATTTTGGGTTCTGATGGGGTACAACAGCTGACAGCTTTGGTAGCAAATGGATCTTCCAAATGGACAATGACTCCAAGCATACTTCCAAAGTTGTGGCAAAATGGCTTAAGGACAACAAAGTCAAGGTGGTGGTTGAAGATATCCCTCTCGTGGTGTGGGGTCTGTGCTTTGGCAAAGTGGGTGGGGGGTCTGTGCTTTGGCAAAGTGGGTGGGGTTATATCCTGCCTGTTTGGCCCTGTCCGGGGGTATCGTCAGACAGGGCCACAGTGTCTCCCGATCCCTCCTGTCTCAGTAGTTTGTGTCGGGGGTGCTAGGATCAGTCTGTTATATCTGGAGTATTTCTCCTGTCTTATCTGGTGTCCTGTGTGAATGTAAGTATGTTCTCTCTAATTCGCTCTTTCCTCTCTTTTTCTTTCTTTCTCGCTCTCGGAGGATCTGAGCACAAGGACCATGCCTCAGGACTACCTGGCCTGATGACTCCCTGCTGTCCCCAGTCCACCTGGCCGTGCTGCTGTTTCAGTTTCAACTGTTCTGCCTGCGGCTGTGGAAACCTGATCTGTTCACCGGATGTGTTACCGGTCCCAGACCTGCGGTTTTCAACTCTCAGATTTTCTCTACCGTTCCTGCTGTCTCTAGAATGATTGGCTATGAAAAGCCAACTGACATTTACTCAAGAGGTGCTGACCCGTTGCACCTTCGACAACCACTGATTATTATTATTAGACCCTGTTGGTCATCTATGAACATTTGAACATCTTGGCCATGTTCTGTTATAATCTCCACCCGGCACAGTCAGAAGAGGACTGGCCACCCCTCACAGCCGGGTTCCTCTCTAGGTTCTGGCCTTCCTAGGGAGTTTTCCTAGCCACTGTGCTTCTACACCTGCATTGCTTGTTTGGGGTTTTAGGCTGAGTTTCTGTACAGCACTTTGAGATGTCAGCTGATGTAAGAAGGGCTTTATAAATACATTTGATTGACTGAAGGTATTGGAGTGACCATCACAAAGCCGTGACCTCAATCCTATAGAAAATTTGTGGGATGAACCGAAAAAGTGTGTGCGAGCAAGGAGGCCTACAAACCTGACTCCGTTACACCAGCTCTGTCAGGAGGAATGGGCCAAAATTCACCAAACTTATTGTGGGAAGTTTGTGGAAGGCTACCCGAAACATTTGACCCAAGTTAAACAATTTAAAGGCAATGCTACCAAATACTAATTGAGTGTATGTAAACTTCTGACCCACTGGGAATGTGATGTAAGACCATGGTGCTTGCCTACGGAGCTGTGAGGGGAATGGCACCTCAGTACCTCCAGGCTCTGATCAGGCCCTACACCTAAACAAGGGCACTGCGTTCATCCACCTCTGGCCTGCTCGCCTCCCCACCACTGAGGAAGTACAGTTCCCGCTCAGCCCAGTCAAAACTGTTCGCTGCTCTGGCCCCCCAATGGTGGAACAAACTCCCTCACGACGCCAGGACAGCGGAGTCAATCACCACCTTCCGGAGACACCTGAAACCCCACCTCTTTAAGGAATACCTAGGATAGGATAAAGTAATCCTTCTCACCCCCCCCTAAAAGATTTAGATGCACTATTGTAAAGTGGCTGTTCCACTGGATGTCATAAGGTGAATGCACCAATTTGTAAGTCGCTCTGGATAAGAGCGTCTGCTAAATGACTTAAATGTAATGTAAATGAAATAAAAACTGAAATAAACCATTCCCTCTACTATTATTCTGACATTTCACATTCTTAAAATAAAAGTGGTGATCGTAACTGACCTAAGACAGGGAATTTTTACATGGATTTGGCTAAGATGTATATCAGCTCCAATCCTCCTAGGATGACAAATAGCCTAGCGGTTAGAGTATTGGGCTAGTAACTGAAAGCTTTAAATATCCAAGCTGACAAGGATTTTTTTTTGTTGCTCCAGGGGCTCTGTACTACTATGGCTGACCTTGTAACACAACACATTTCACTGCACAAATCCAGAGTGCTATTATATATATTTAAAAAAAGGTTTATCATTACATTTACATTTAAGTCATTTAGCAGACGCTCTTATCCAGAGCGACTTACAAATTGGTGCATTCACCTTATGACATCCAGTGGAACAACCACTTTACAATAGTGCATCTAAATATTTTAAGGGGGGAGGGGGTGAGAAGGATTACTTTATCCTATCCTAGGTATTCCTTAAAGAGGTGGGGTTTCAGGTGTCTCCGGAAGGTGGTGATTGACTCCGCTATCCTGGCGTCGTGAGGGAGTTTGTTCCACCATTGGGGAGCCAGAGCAGCGAACAGTTTTGACTGAGCTGAGCGGGAACTGTACTTCCTCAGTGGTAGGGAGGCGAGCAGGCCAGAGGTGGATGAACGCAGTGCCCTTATTTGGGTGTAGGGCCTGATCAGAGCCTGGAGGTACTGAGGTGCCGTTCCCCTCACAGCTCCGTAGGCAAGCACCATGGTCTTGTAGCGGATGCGAGCTTCAACTGGAAGCCAGTGGAGAGAGCGGAGGAGCGGGGTGACGTGAGAGAACTTGGGAAGGTTGAACACAAGACGGGCTGCGGCGTTCTGGATGAGTTGTAGGGGTTTAATGGCACAGGCAGGGAGCCCAGCCAACAGCGAGTTGCAGTAATCCAGACGGGAGATGACAAGTGCCTGGATTAGGACCTGCGCCGCTTCCTGTGTGAGGCAGGGTCGTACTCTGCGGATGTTGTAGAGCATGAACCTACAGGAACGGGCCACCGCCTTGATGTTAGTTGAGAACGACAGTTTGTTGTCCAGGATCACGCCAAGGTTCTTAGCGCTCTGGGAGGAGGACACAATGGAGTTGTCAACCGTGATGGCGAGATCATGGAACGGGCAGTCCTTCCCCGGGAGGAAGAGCAGCTCCGTCTTGCCGAAGTTCAGCTTGAGGTGGTGATCCGTCATCCACACTGATATGTCTGCCAGACATGCAGAGATGCGATTCGCCACCTGGTCATCAGAAGGGGGAAATCATCATCTTGTCTCCCATCTACAGGACCAAAGGCTGGACCAAAAGATACAGAAATGGGACCAAAGGCTGGAACTGTCGTTCACTACACCCAAGGATTCCTCAGATGTTTTGGAACATTTGAAAAGAAAACCTGTGCAGGAAACTGAAGAAAAGCCTATACGGGATCCTCCAGAAAAAAATGCAGACCGCAAGGATAAGTGGGGTGGTAGACTAAAGAACAAACCTATTGTAAGTCTATACACTGCCCAGTTCAATACAACACAGTACATCATGCACACCGGAGGTGGATGATGGACACTGGACAGTTCTGTATGCTGTGTCTCAGGCAACTTCCAAAGTAAGTCAACTGGTGCTTTTAAATGGAAGATCCCATAAACAAAGGCTTACTACTGAATGACATCATTGCTGATAGAGGTCTTGGTCTCAGTCCCACAGACTTGGCATCAGCCCAATGAGCATGGTGCCTTCAGAAAGTATTCATACTCCTTTGACTTTTACAAAATTTTGTGTTACAACCTGAATTAAACAATTATTAAATTGAGTGACACTGGCGCACCCATAATGTAAAAGTGGAATAGTTTTTTTGACATTTTTACAAATGATTATACAATGTAAAACTGAAAAGTTTTGAGTCAAGTATTCAACACCTTTGTTATGACAAGCCTAAATAAAGTTATTTTGAACAGACTCACGGTGTGTGCAAGTGTTTAACATGATTTTTGAATGACTACCTCGTACAGATAACTGTAAGGTCCCCAGTCGAGCAGTGAATTTCTAACAAAGACTCAACCACAAAGATCAGGGAGGTTTTCCAATTTTTTTAAGCAGACACTGAATATCACTTTGAGCATGGTATTAATTACACTTTGGATAGTGTATCCTAAACCCATTCACTACAAAGATACAGGCATCTTTCCTAACTCAGCTGCAAGAGAGGAAGGAAACCATCAGGGGTTGTACCGTGTCGGAGATCTTTGTGGGCTATACTCGGCCTTGTCTCAGGATGGTAAGTTGGTGGTTGAAGATTTCCCTCTAGTGGTGTGGGGGCTGTGCTTTGGCAAAGTGGGTGGGGTTATATCCTTCCTGTTTGGCCCTGTCCGGGGGTGTCCTCGGATGGGGCCACAGTGTCTCCTGACCCCTCCTGTCTCAGCCTCCAGTATTTATGCTGCAGTAGTTTGTGTCGGGGGGCTAGGGTCAGTTTGTTTATCTGGAGTACTTCTCCTGTCCTATTCAGGTGTCCTGTGTGAATCTAAGTGTGCGTTCTCTAATTCTCTCCTTCTCTCTTTCTTTTCTCTCTCTCGGAGGACCTGAGCCCTAGGACCATGCCCCAGGACTACCTGACATGATGACTCCTTGCTGTCCCCAGTCCACCTGGCCATGCTGCTGCTCCAGTTTCAACTGGCCTGGGCCCTAGGACCATGTCCCAGGACTACCTGACATGAGGACTCCTTGCTGTCCCCAGTCCACCTGGCCATGCTCCTGCTCCAGTTTCAACTGTTCTGCCTTACTATTATTCAACCATGCTGGTCATTTATGAACATTTGAACATCTTGGCCACGTTCTGTTATAATCTCCACCCGGCACAGCCAGAAGAGGACTGGCCACCCCACATATGCTCTCTCTAATTCTCTCTTTCTTTCTCTCTCTCGGAGGACCTGAGCCCTAGGACCGTGCCCCAGGACTACCTGACATGATGGCTCCTTGCTGTCCCCAGTCCACCTGACTGTGCTGCTGCTCCAGTTTCAACTGTTCTGCCTTATTATTATTTGACCATGCTGGTCATTTATGAACATTTGAACATCTTGGTCATGTTCTGTTATAATCTCTACCCGGCACAGCCAGAAGAGGACTGGCCACCCCACATAGCCCGGTTCCTCTCTAGGTTTCTTCCTAGGTTTTGGCCTTTCTAGAGAGTTTTTCCTAGCCACCGTGCTTTTACACCTGCATTGTTTGCTGTTTGGGGTTTTAGGCTGGGTTTCTGTACAGCACTTTGAGATATCAGCTGATGTACGAAGGGCTATATAAATAAATTAGATTTTTTTATTTTTTTTTTTTATTTCACCATGAGGCCAATGGTGACTTTAGAACAGTTAAGAGTTGAACGGCTGTGATAGGAGGAAACTGAGGACGGATCAATAATATTGTAGTTACTCCACAATACTAACCCAAATGACAGATGTTTATTTATTTATTGCAAAACATGCATTCTGTTTGCAATAAGGCACTAAAATAAAATTGCTAAATATGTGGTCAAATAAATTAACAATTTCCTGAATACAAAGTGTTATGTTTGGGGCAAATCTAACATCACCGAGTACCACTCTTCATATTTTCAAACATGGTTGTGGCTGCATTGTGTTATGGATATGCTTGTCATCTGCAAGGGAGTTTTTATAAGCTAAAAAGAAAGAGGAAAACCTGGTTCAGTCTGCATACCAACAGACACTGCGAGAAATTAATCTTTCAGCAGAATAACCTAAAACACAAGGTCAACTATACACTGGAGTTGCTTACCAAGAAGACTGAATGTTCCCGAGTGGCCTAGCTACAGTTTTTTTTAAAAATCTACGGCAAAACTTACATTTCTGTCTAGCAATGACATGGCTTGAATATTTTTTTTAAAGAATGTGCAAATATTGTACAAACTAGGCGTTCAAGGCTATTAGAGAATTACCCAGAAAGACTCTCAGCTGTAATTGCTGCAAAAGATGATTCTACCATGTATTGGCTCAGGGGAATACTTATGTAAATCAGATATTTCTCTCTCATTTTTCAATACATTTGCAAACATGTCTAAACATGTCGTTTTTGCTGGTGATGTCTGGTTGAGGACCTGCCTTACAACGGGCCTACAAGCCCTCAGTCCAACCTCTTTCAGCCAATTGCGGGCAGTATGAGCAGTGATGGAGGGATTGTGCATTCCTGGTGTAACTCAGGCAGTTGTTGCCATCCTGTACCTGTCCCGCAGGTGTGATGTTCGGATGTACCAATCCCGTGCAGGTGTTGTTACACATGGTCTGCCACTAAGAGGATGATCAGCTGTCCGTCCTGACGCCCTGTAGCACCGTCTTAGGCGCCTCACAGTACGGACATTGCAATTTATTGCCCTGGTCACATCTGCAGTCCTCCTGCCTCTTTGCAGCATGCCTAAGGCACATTCATGCAGATGAGCAGTCAGTAGAAAGGCCTCTATCGTGTCCTAAGTTTTCATAACTGTCTCAACAACCTTTCCACAGGTGCATGTTCATTAATTGTTTATTGAACAAGCATGAGAAACAGTGTTAAAACCGTTTATTACAATAAAGATCTGTGAAGTTATTTCGATTTTTACGAATTATCTTTTAAAGACAGGGTCCTGAAAAAGGGACGAGTTTATAAGTACCAGTCAAAGGTTGGCACACCAAGTCATTAAAGGTTTTTTTTTTTTACCTCATTGTAAAATAATATTTAAGATGTCAAAACTATAAAATAGCACATATGGAATCACGTAGTAACCAAAAAATATATTTTATATATGAGATTCTTCAAAGTTGCCACCCTTCGCCTTGATGACAGCCTTACACACTCCTGGCATTCTCTCAAACAGCTTCATGACTGTCAATCACAACATTCTTATTGGCAGACTCAACAGCCTTGGTTTCTCAATTGATTCCCTCACCTGGTTCACCAACTACTTCTCTGATAGATTTCAGTGTGTCAAATTGGGAGGGCCTGTTGTCCGGACCTCTGGCAGTCTCTATGGGGGTGCCACAGGGTTCAAATCTCGGGCTGACTCTTCTCTGTATATATCAATGATGTTGCTCTTGCTGCTGGTGATTCTCTGATCCACCTCTACGCAGATGACACCATTCTGTATACATCTGGCCATTATTTGGACACGGTTAACTAACCTCCAGATGAGCTTCAATGCCATACAACACTCCTTCCGTGGCCTCCAACTGCTCTTAAACTGATCGCTGCCCGCACCTACTCTGGACGGTTCTGACTTAGAACTTAGAAAGCCAATTCTTCTTTTGGCCGCCTCTGCTGCCAATGACTGGAACAAACTGCAAAAAACAAAACAAAAAAAAACTAAATCTGGAGACTTAAGTCCCTCACTAGCTTTAAGCACAAGCTGTCAGGGCAGCTCACAGATCACTGCTCCTGTACATAGCTCATCACTAAATAGCCTATCCAAGCTACCTCATCCCCATACTGTATTTATTCATTCAACTTGCTCCTTTGCACCCCAGTATCTCTACTTGCACATTCTACCATTCCAGTGTTTAATTGCTATATTGTAATTACTTCGCCACCATGGCCTATTTATTGCCTTTACCGCTCTTATCCTACCTCATTTGCACATGCTATATATAGACTTTTTTTCCTACTGTATTATTGATTGTATGTTTGTTTATTCCATGTGTGTTGCTGTGTGTCGAACTGCTTTGCTTTATCTTGGCCAGGTCGCAGTTGCAAATGAGAACTTGTTCTCAACTAGCCTACCTGGTTAAATAAAGGTGGAAAAAAGCAATTAAATTAACAGGTGCGCCTTGTTAAAAGTACATTTGTGGAATTTATTTCCTTCTTAATGTGGTTGAGCCCATCAGTTGTGTTTTGTCAAGGTAGGGGTATACAGAAGATAACACTATTTGGTAAAATACCAAGTCCATATTATGGCAAGAACAGCTCAAATAGGCAAAGATAAATGACAGCCCGTCTTTAATTTAAAAGACACAAAGGTCAGTCAATCCAGAACATTTCAAGTTTCTTCCAAGTGCATTCGCAAAAACCATCAAGCGCTACGATGAAACTGGCTCTCATGAGGACTGCCACAGGAAAGGAAGACCCAGAGTTACCTCTGCTGCAGAGGATAAGTTCATTAGAGTTACCAGCCTCAGTATTTGCAGCCCAAATAAATTCTTCACAAAGTAACAGACATCTCAACAACTGTTCAGAGTAGACTGTGTGAATCAGACATTCAAGGTCAAATTACTGCAAAGAACCCACTACTAAAATAACACCAATAATGAGAAGAGACTTGCTTAGGCCAAGCAACAAGGTCAATGGACATTAGACCGGTCAAAATCTGTCCTTTGGTCTGAGGAGTCCAAATTTGAGATTTTTGATTCCAACCGCCATGTCTTTGTGAGACGCAGAGTAGATGATCTCCGAACGGGTGGTTCCCATCGTGAAGCATGGAGGTGTGATGGTGCCTTGCTGGTGACACAGTCAGTGATTTATTTAGAATTCAAGGCATGCATAACCAGCATGGCTACCACAGCATTTTGCAGCGATACACCATCCCATCTGGTTTGCGCTTCGTGAGACTATCATTTGTTTTTCAACAGGAAAATGACCCAACACACACCTCCAGGCTGTTTATCAAGTTTATAATTTTAAAAGGCTAATTGATCATTGAAAATCAGAACAGTTTTTAGCTGTGCTAATATAATTGCAAAGGGGTTTTCTAATGATCAATTAGCCTTTTAAAATGATAAACTTGGATTAGCCAACACAACGTGCCATTGGAACACAGGAGTGATTGTTGCTGATAATGGGCCTCTGTACTCTTATGTAGATATTCCATTAAAAATCTGCCGTTTCCAGCTACAATAGACATTTAGGACATTAACAATGTCTACACTGTATTTCTGATCAATTTCTTTTTCTTTCAAAACCTGGAAATTTCTAAGTGACCCCAAACTTTTGAACAGAAGTACAAAGAATAATTTGCACCTTGGGTGTGAGAAGTGATTTACAAATTAAATTAATTATTAATATTATAATTATTAGCAGTTCTTGATTGAGATTGGCACAATGGAACCAATTGAATAGTCCCAAAACTGCAAACCCTGCCTCTCACTCCACTCAGGTTCAATTAATGGCTCAATAGTTTACCATAATCAAATTCACCACATAGGAAAACATCCCATCATCTCTTGAACGAACAAATCAATTACGGAACCATGTGCATGTTGTTTGCAGGGCTTTACCAGCTGATTAATTCAATAGATCAGTGAACACTGCAATCCTGTTAAGAAGCCTTCATTAAAATAAAAACACGCATTAACTGCAAGGTGTGGATTTCCAAATATGCCCCTTTAGATATGAAGTACCCAAACAGTTTCAAAACAGCCACTTGCACTGCAAAGCCTCTCTAGATCTGCTTAGTGGCTACTATGCATTATTCATTAACAGATCTGTACATTAATACTCAATGAGTCCTACTTATACAGAAGGACTGGAGAAGAGCAAATGCGTGTCTGAAAATATTGCGAGGAGAAAGAAAAAGAGAGAAATACAGTAGGTTAGGGATCATCAATTAAATTCAGCCGCAGGCCGATTTTATGTTCAGCGGGTGGTCTGGGGGCCATAACATAATTACAAATCATTTGTAGACTGCCAATTGACTGTAAGAAGCCTAAACAGATGTGTTCGAATAAATCAATAATTTCAAGCCTTGCTTACATTTGTACACAATCACATTTCTCTCCATTATGAATGGGAAAATATTTCTTAAATTAAAATCAGTTGGAACGGATTTCCTGGTGATTCTACAGTATTCCATGTCCAACAAAGACACATTTCTTCTTTTTTTCCCCCCTTGCATCACCTCAGACTCTCCTCCTGAAATACCACTCAGGAAAATGTTTGGATCCCTGTCCTTTAACAATGCTTTATCAGGTACCTGGGAGACAACAGAGAAATGCCTGCCTGTCGAACTACCTAATCCTGAACTTATAAGTGAGATGAGAACAAGGACAGGACAACAACAACGATGTCATAGGAGATACAGAGATACTGCATATGCCAGTCAGAACTTCCATTCTGTTCAGTTCCATCCCCTCAAAAGGGGTGTGTCACAAGCCAACTAGAAATATTCTGGATTAGTTTAGGCCAACTAGTTTCAGTTAACGCCACATTCCAGCTCACAAAGGTGGATATTTATCAAACAGCTTCCACTAATTCAAACCAGGCTTGTAACTGCATGTGCATGTCGCACATGGAAAACCCAGAGTCCAACAGTTACCCTAGTAATTTACCTGGCTAAAAAGAGTTGACCCCTACGTGACAATAGTTATCCCAAGTTAAATTCAGAATAAACCAAAGTGAGCTCGCAACTCCATCCTGCTTCGTGACATACCCCTCTGGTGTCCTGATGAGTAAATACATGCGGAGGATCTTTATACTCACTTCAGTTTTCGACATACGTGACCCAGGTTGTTCAGGAGTGGCTCCCACTTGTCCACTGTTACCTGGAAGAAAACACAACATTTACTAAAAGAGGAATTTTTGCATTGAAAATAAACACACAGCTACTACACTGGCTGCCAGTTCTTCTTAAAGAAGTTTTTTTTTTAAATGTAAGAATGGCATATGACACAGTACATGTGGGGCTAGAGTTAGTCGAGTCAAATGATCAGCTACCTCATTCCCAATGGCTTTGATCTTGTCCATTGCGTCCAGGAACAACTTCTCAGCTGTTTTCCAGCTGAAAATGGCAGAATTGAGCACATTTCAGCACAATCAAAGCCAACACATGAACAAATAAAAAAGGCATAAGTACCCTTTCACACACACTATCGCGTCAACCCGAACCATACGGTGCCAGCACAGATTTCTTCATTACAAATGGTCCTTTCCGGCACGGTTCCAGCAACTATGATGGAGGCGTGGCCAGGTGCAGCTAAACCTCAATAAATAGACAGAATCCATGTTTATCGTCATGACCCAAACCGAATCATTCGTGGCCCTACCTGTGGATTTAAACCCATCGTTAGGAGAACACTCTTCTAACCCATTTGCTAATGGCTATGATGAGAGCCCTCAAGCGTGTATGTGTGCATGTGGGGGTATTGCAGAGTTTGTTAAACACAAAACACTCAGTGTATTTCCATGACATAGACTGACCCGGTGAAAGCTTTGATCCTTTTAATGTCACTTGTTAAATCCACTTCATAATCAGTGTAGATGAAGGGGAGAAGACAGTTTAAATATTTTTAAGCCTTGAAACAATTGAGACACGGATTACGTGTGTGTGCCCTTCAGAGGGTGAATGGGCAAGACAAAATATTTAAGGTGTCTTTGAACACGGTATGGTAGTAGGTGCCCAGGTGCACCGGTTTGAGTGTGTCAAGAACTACAACACAGCTGTGTTTTCACGCTCAACAGATTCCTGTGTCCCAAGAATGGTCCACCACCCAAAGGACATCCAGCCAACTTGACACAAACGTGGAAAGCATTGGAGTCAACAAGGGCCAGCATCCCTGTGGACTGCTTTCGACACCATGTGGAGTCCATGCCCGACAAATTGAGGCTGTTCTGAGGGTAACAGGGATAGAAACTCAATATTAGGGAGGTGTTCCTAATGCTTTGTACACTCAGTGTAGTATGTGAGCACGTGAGGGTATTACAGTGTATGCTATATATCCTCTTGGGTGTACGTGTGTGAGTATGCACATATGTACATTTTCCTAATGTGTGGGCGTTTGCATACACATCATCTCTGTATGTATTTGTGTGTGTGACTCACTCTCCATTCTGAAAGGCCACAACGGCCACCTCATGCATGACAAAGGGGTCTTCTGGTGCTATGCTCAGGGCCTGGCTGAAGAAGCGCTCGGCCAGTTTAGAGTTGTTTGTAAGACCGTACTCCAGCCCTATGTACAACATGGGGAGATGACATCTGGACAAGAGATGAGAGCAAGGGTTAGGGGTCAAGTCTAATGGGCAAGATTGTGAAGGTACATGCTATATATATATATATAATGTTATGATACTGTATACTACATGTTTTCAATGACTAAGGCACACCTGCTTTTGGCAAGATACATCTTTGAACAGACGCTAACAAATGTGTTAATGTTCAATATTGCTTTTCAGCACGTGACAGCCCTGTTCTGTGGATGTGTGGTGTTGTGTCTGGGAACAATAACAGTACATACCCCTTCATCAGTTGAGCAGCAGTGAAGTAGGCAGCCATGGCCTGGTCGTGTTCACTCTCCACTGCAAACGAGTGACCGTAGGCGATCCATGCCGGACCGTACGTCCGCTCCAGAGTGGTCGCCTTGCTGTGGGAGACAGCATAAGGAACATAGTGTAAATAAGAGATATTCTAGTCTGAGTGAATGATAATCAATTATGTTTTTTTTTTTATAATACTTTGAAATTTGTAGATTTGATTCAGCAGCAAGTGAACCAAAATATTTGAATTTACAATATATAGAATATCAATGTCTGACTGCAGAATATAAAATACACTTGGTGATAAGAAGAACATGATATCTGGTACCTGAGATATCTACGCGCGTGTTCATTTTTGTGACCAACCATTAGATAGTAGCATCCCACAGCAAACCAAGAGACCTGGATAAAAACATTTACCATTTGTCTAGTGGTCAAAAAATAAAATACACACAAAAGAAAATCAGAGCTTGGATATGTGGAATGGCAAGATTTGGGGGGGGGGGGGGGGTGTATTCATAGCAGAGCAGGCAACACTTTGCACTATATAGCTATATAGGGCAAGGACTATACTTACTGGGTTGTTGGGATACAAGTCCACAAGCCTGTGCGAAAGGTAAAACAGTTCTGTGGTAGTAAAAAGAGGAGAATCATGGTACACATTCAGATGTTAAATGTATCTTTCACATGTATGGATAACCAAACTTAAGAGTTTCAACGGTCTTACCATTTGCTTTGCTGAGTTCCACCAGTGTTCCTATATGAACAGGTAAACAGTTGGCATGGAATGGGTCTTTCACCATCACCCTTGAAGAAACACAAAACATTCAGGTTTTACAGACAGGACCAAATGATGTGTGAAATGTATATCCTTTTTACACAACTGAGCCGAGCCGAGAGAGAATAATATTCCACTAACAAACCATACGAATATCACAACAGTTCTTATTTAAAAAAATAATTAATGTTAAGATTGGCCAGTTAACGCTTGCAGACTGCCAACAAACCTCAATTTGTAGTTAAAAGGTTAAGGTGGGCCAGGTTAAGGTGTCAACCCTCGCAAGGCTGCAGGCCCAGACGGCATCCCCAGCCGCGCCCTCAGAGCATGCGCAGATCAGCTGGCTGGTGTGTTTACGGACATATTCAATCAATCCCTATCCCAGTCTGTTGTTCCCACATGCTTCAAGAGGGCCACCATTGTTCCTGTTCCCAAGAAAGCTAAGGTAACTGAGCTAAACGACTACCGCCCCCCGTAGCACTCACTTCCGTCATCATGAAGTGCTTTGATAGACTAGTCAAGGACCATATCACCTCCACCCTACCTGACACCCTAGACCCACTCCAATTTGCTTACCGCCCAAATAGGTCCACAGACGATGCAATCTCAACCACACTGCACACTGCCCTAACCCATCTGGACAGGAGGAATACCTATGTGAGAATACTGTTCATCGACTACAGCTCGGCATTTAACACCATAGTGCCCTCCAAGCTCGTCATCAAGCTCGAGACCCTGGGTCTCAACCCCGCCCTGTGCAACTGGGTACTGGACTTCCTGACGGGCCGCCCCCAGGTGGTGAGGGTAGGCAACAACATCTCCACCCCGCTGATCCTCAACACTGGGACCCCACAAGGGTGCGTTCTGAGCCCTCTCCTGTACTCGCTGTTCACCCACGACTGCATGGCCACGCACGCCTCCAACTCAATCATCAAGTTAGCGGACGACACAACAGTGGTAGGCTTGATTACCAACAACGACGAGACGGCCTACAGGGAGGAGGTGAGGGCCCTTGGAGTGTGGTGTCAGTAAAATAACCTCACACTCAACGTCAACAAAACTAAGGAGATGATTGTGGACTTCAGGAAACAGCTGAGGGAACACCCCCCTATCCACATCGATGGAACAGAAGTGGAGAGGGTAGTAAGTTTAAGTTCCACATCACAGACAAACTGAATTGGTCCACCCACACAGACAGCATCGTGAAGAAGGCGCAGCAGCGCCTCTTCAACCTCAGGAGGCTGAAGAAATTCGGCTTGTCACCAAAAGCACTCACAAACTTCTACAGATGCACAATCGAGAGCATCCTGTCGGGCTGTATCACCGCCTGGTACGGCAACTGCTCCGCCCACAACCGTAAGGCTCTCCAGAGGGTAGTGAGGTCTGCACAACGGATCACCGGGGGCAAACTACCTGCCCTCCAGGACACCTACACCACCCGATGTCACAGGAAGGCCATAAAGATCATCAAGGACAGCAACCACCCGAGCCACTGCCTGTTCACCCCGCTACCATCCAGAAGGCGAGGTCAGTACAGGTGCATCAAAGCTGGGGCCGAGAGACTGAAAAACAGCTTCTATCTCAAGGCCATCAGACTGTTAAACAGCCACCACTAACGTTGAGTGGCTGCTGCCAACACACTGACTCAACTCCAGCCACTTTAATAATGGGAAATGATGTAAAATATATCACTAGCCACTTTAAACAGTGCTACCTAATATAATGTTTACATACCCTACATTATTCATCTTATATGTATATGTATATACTGTATTCTATATCATCTACTGCATCCTTTTGTAATACATGCATCACTAGCCACTTTAACTATGCCACTGTTTACATACTCATATGTATATACTGCACTCAATACCATCTACTGTATCTTGCCTATGCCGCTCTGTACCATCACTCATTCATATATCTTTATGTACATATTCTTTATCCCCTTACACTTGTTGGTTATTACTGCATTGTTGGGACTAGAAGCACAAGCATTTCGCTACACTCGCACTAACATCTGCTAACCATGTGTATATGACAAATAAAATTTGATTTGAGTTACCAAACTTACATGGAAGTGAGTTTGTAGCACATTTTGAAGTCACAGTTGTAATAATGCCTCTCAGCAAGGGAGACCACCACGTCCAAATTGTCCTGGAGACCATTGACCATCTCTGGGACCACCATATCACTGGGTTTGTTATACTGAGGGAAAGAAAGAAGAAAGGATGGAGAAAAAAATGTGGATAAAGGGAGGGGGAAACAAATGTGGAATTGGAACAAAAGCACCATCAACACTAATTTGAGACAAATGACCACATAACTTTAGTAAAATCAGAGAGAACATTTCTGGGTTGTTGTTATTGTTATCGTTAGGGGCAACTGTAGACAACCAATATTAACCAAATATGAGTGATTGTAATATTTAGAAAATAATCATATGGTTCATTCTGAACTATAGGGCAAAATCCAAAGTCACACGATGACATGATGGCCTGTGTATTCCAACAAAGAAACACAACATAGTGATCAACATTGCACATGCAAATGTAAAATACTGAAACTTAACATGGGAATCTGAACGCAACTGATGTCCTGACATGGAGGATAACAGTGGACGTACCTTCTTCAATTTATTCTCAAACAGGAAGTGAAGTAATTTGTCTTCTTCCTCTGTGCACTGTTGGCTCAAAGGAAGCAAGTCCAGGAAGTCCTTTTCTACAAACACAAAAATGACAAAAGGTCTTCAAAATAAGGGGTTTGGGGAAAAAAATGTAATACATTTACCCTACAGACACATCTATAAACCGCTAATGGCATAAAACAAAGCAACATACATACCAATATTTCAGGGATGCAAACTGTTAAGGGCCCGAAAAGGGGCACAGAAACACACAAAAAATCTGTATATACATTATCAGAGTGGGGTTGTCACAATACCAACATTTTAGTAACGATGTGATACCAGGCCAAGGCCCATATGGCGGCCCAAGAAGCAAAAAAAAAGTTAGCAATAAAAAAGAAAAAATATATATATAATCACACACAAACGCCCAAAGGTTTTAGAACACCCCCATGTTTTTATTTAAGCAGCTCAAGTCCAATGAATAACCTGAAACGGTACAAAGATAAGCAGTAAACTGTCAGAGGTTAATAAAATAAAAAAAGTTTAGGTTACAGAAAAACAATGTACATTTCAGAGTTACAAAAAAGTCCTTTTCAGGGAACAAATTACAGCTGTTCTGCAGCAATTGAAGTAAATTAAGCCTTGAAAGTTGATGCTAACAATTCCTACCGGTGTCGCAACTTTTGTTGACTACTTACAAAACCTCTGTCTGTTTAAAAGCAGTGTTAGAACAGACTGTGTTCCTACTAGTCGTTGACCGAATATGATTTTTTCAACGCCGATACAGATTATTGGAGGACCAAAAAAGCAGATGCCGATTAATCTGCCAATTTTTTTAATGTATTTGTAATAATGACAATTACAAGAATACTGAATGAACTTTTATTTTAAATTAATATAATACATCAAAAAAATCAATTTAGCCTCAAATAAATAATGAAACATGTTCAATTTTGTTTAAATAATGCAAAAACATAGTGTTGGAGAAGTAAAAGTGTAATATGTGCCATGTAAAAAAGCTAACGTTAAGTTCCTTGCTGAGAACATGAGAACATATGAAAGCTGGTGGTTCCTTTTAAAATGTGTCTTCAATATTCCCAGGTAAGAAGTTTTAGGTTGTAGTTATTATAGGAATATTTCTCTATACGATTTGTATTTCATATACCTTTGGCTATTGGATGTTCTTATAGGCACTTTAGTATTGCAAGTGTAACAGTATAGCTTCCGTCCCTCACCTCGCCACTACCTGGGCTCGAACCAGGAACACATCAACAACAGCCACCCTGGAAGCAGCGTTACCCATGCAGAGGGGAACAACTACTCCAAGTCTCAGAGCAAGTGACATTTGAAGCATTGTGAAGAGCTGCTGGCAAAACGCACGAAAGTGCTGTTTGAATGAGTGCTTACGAGCTTGCTGGTGCCTACCATCGCTCAGTCAGACTGCTCTATCAAATCATACTTAATTATAACACACAGAAATACAAGCCGTAGGTCATTAACATGGGTCGAATCAGGAAACTATAATTTTGAAAACAAAAAGTTTATTCTTTCAGTGAAATACGGAACCGGTCCGTATTTTATCTAACGGATGGCATCCCTAAGTCTAAATATTGCTGTTACATTGCACAACCTTCAATGTCATGTCATAATTACGTAAAATTCTGGCAAACTAGTTCGCAATGAGCCAGGCAGCCCAAACGGTTGCATATACCCTGATTCTGCATGCAATGAACGAAAGAGAAGTGACAATTTCACCTGGTTAATATTGCCTGCTAACCTTTCTTTAAGCTAAATATGCAGGTTTAAAAATATATACTTCCGTGTATTGATTTTAAGAAAGGCATTGATGTTTATGGTTAGGTACACATTGGAGCAACGACAGTCCTTTTTCGCGAATGCACACCACATCGATTATATGCAACGCAGGACACGCTAGATAAACTAGTAATATCATCAACCATGTGTAGTTATAACTAGTGATTATGATTGATTATTGTTTTTTATGAGATAAGTTCAATGCTAGCTAGCAACTTACCTTGGCTTCTTACTACATTCGCGTAACAGGCAGGCTCCTCGTGAGGCAGGTGGTTCGATCATTGGACTAGTTAACTGTAAGGTTACGAGATTGAATCCCTGAGCTGACAAGGTAAAAATCTGTCGTTTTGCCCCTGAACAAGGCAATTAACCCACCGTTCCTAGACAGTCATTGAAAATAAGAATGTGTTCTTAACGGACTTGCGTCGTTAAATAAAGTTGTAAAAAATCTAATTAAAAAAAAGGCAAAATTGGCATCCAAAAATACTGATTTCGGATTGTTATGAAAACTTGAAAATCGGCCCTAATTAAAATCGGCCATTCCGATTAAATCGGTCGACCTCTAGTTACTACATACACCGTCTTAAGCATTATTTGGACAGTATTGTTTGAGATTGAACAACTTGCATGATAGGTGGCTCACAGTGCAACAGCTTCAAGCACAGCTTAACACTGGTCGAAGTAAGCAAATGTATTTACACTTATTTAACTAGACAAGTCGGTTACAGAACCTCTTAAGGATCCACCCCATTTCCCCCAATTTTTTGCTAAAAATGACATACCCGAAATCTAACTACCTATAGCTAAGGCCCTGAAGTAATGATATGCATATTCATGGTACCATTTGAAAGAAAAAACTGAAGTTTGTGGAAATGTGAAAGGAATGTAGGAGAATATAACAATAGATCTGGCAAAAGATAAGAAAAAAACCCACATTATTTTGTATTTTTTTTGTACCATCATCTTTGAAATGCAAGAGAAAGGCCATAATGTATTATTCCAGCCCAGGTGCAATTTAGATTTTGGCTACTAGATGGCAGTATGTGGAACGTTTAAGACTGATCCAATGAACCATTGCATTTCTGTTAATTTGTGTCTCAAGACTGCCCAAATGTTCCTACTTTGTTTATTAATAACTTTTCATGTTCAAAATTGTGCACTCTCCTCAAACAATAGCATGGTATTTGTTCACTGTAATAGCTACTGTAAATTGGACAGTGCAGTTCGATTAAGTAGAATTTAAGCTTTCTGACAATATCAGATATGCCTATGTCCTGGGAAATTCTCTTGTTACTTACAACTTCATGCTAATCGCATTAGCCTACATTTGCTCAACCGTCCCTGGGACGGGACACCAATCTCGAAGAAGTTTTAAGAACAAATTCAACCCCAGCCAAACCCCAACTACGCTGGGCCAATTGTGCAAAGCACTATGGGACTCCAATCACGGCCGATTGTGATACAGCCTGGCATCGAACCAGGGTCTGTAGTTACGCCTCTAGCACTGAGATGCAGTGCCTTAGGGCTCCCGAGTGGCGCAGCTGTCTTAGTCTCAACTGTGAAGAGAAGACTTCGAGCTGCAAGTTTGACAGGTCAAGTGGCAGTAAGGAAGCCATTGCTAAGATGGCAAAATAAGAAAAAGAGGCTTGCCTGGGCCATGAAGCACCGCCAGTGGACTACTGAAGACTGGATGGTCTTCTGGAACAATTAATCAAAATCTTTGGTTCATCATGCAGGGTTTTTGTACGCCATATTGTGGGCGAAAGGATGGTTCCACATGGAGGAGGAAGCGTGGATCCAGAGTCGGTGACTTGCACAGAGTGGGTGGCACATAGAACCAAAATGGCTACCACATCATTTTGCAGCACCATGCAATACCCTCTGGTGTACACCTAGTTGTCAGGGGTTCATCCTACAGCAAGATAATTCACCAAAACATACCTCCAGGCTATGTCAGAACTACCTTAGAAGAAAATAACAAGATGGTAGGCTTCAAATCATGGAATTAGCCAGCACAGTCTCCAGATTTAAACCCCATCAAGCTAGCGTTTTTTTCCCCTGAGAGATCTACACGATTCCAGTGGAGGACCTACATTTTGAGATCAAAACTGCAAATATCTCCAAAAAGTGACAAGTTCGCATCCCTGTACATTACTTCTGATGCACACGTGCACAAAACGTTACTCTTATTTTTTGATTCGACAGTCCCCTTAAGTCTGTTTCTGTTCTAAGTCTTGCTCTGGCCTCACCTTCCTGAGCGGTCAGCATGTGGTGGGACGTTAGAAGGTCGAAGGCTTCAAAGCAGTACACATCCAGTTTCAAGGCCTCTTTGTAGCTGGACGTGGCCAGAGGCCGGTTGTCCATGGCATCATAGATCTTCCCCCGCAACAGGCAGATGGAACTGTTGATCTGAAAAAGAGAGGGAAAGAAAGACGTTAAAGGGACCACAAGGGGTCAGAAACACTAAAGCACCATCAGTCGGAAAACTCGAGAGGACTCGGACATTCAAAAAAAGACCCACACATTAGTTTTTAATGAATATGGCAGGTGATGTGGCTACCGGGTGAATGACAGGACCCCTTTAATAATATGATGGTGAGAATGACAAAAGGACATTATTATAGCCAAAGGGTCTTTGACATGGCAACATGGTATTCAATCTCTGCCTCAGTCACATACAGTACAGTATCTAACTAGTTAACCTGTAATCACAACACCATAAATGTGAAGAGACTGGAAAATCCCATTGAAAGACCACAAACGTGGTATTACAGGGCCACAAAAATACATGGGACCCTATTATGTCAAAGCTGAGACTCACAGAGGCAGGGGTCATCTCCCAGTCTGACTCTTGTATCCTGTTCTCCTCTTTGACACTCCGGTACAGCAGCTTCTTGCTGGTTGGCTCCTCCATGTCCAGGATGTCTAAGGCCTGCTGGAACTCTTTGGCAGCATACTGTACAAACCACAAACAATAGGTTAGTGCTTCCAATGGCACAGCTCAGTTAAGAGTATGGTGTTGGGAAATTTAGGGTTGTGGGTTTTTGTACCTGAATGTAAACAATATTCAAGAGATAAAAAGTGCTTTAAAGTTCACCATTTTGCATACCATGAGACATTAACGGTTGAGATTGATACCATTTAAAAGCTTACAAAACAGGGTTGTGAATCCATTTTCTTTCTTGAATTTTTCTATACATTTTTGATTATCCAAACATGTGTAAAACCCAATGCATGTTGTAGCTTAGATTATTTTACATCTGAGGTTTGTTGTGCCCGCCATCGGTTGAAACATAACATGCTATTGAATACAGGGTGGGGTGTCATGTTTTGGCTGATAAATGTACAACCATTTCAACTTTCAAACGATACCACAAAGACGCTTGGAGGTCCACACAGAGAATGTTGACTTGAATAGGAATCTGTTGTTTTAAATTACTGTTCATTGGAAACCTATTGAAATCATAGAAATAGATAATAGAATAGACATAACCATTTAAGTTGACATTGGACGGAAAGTGGACCGGTGGCCAGAATTTAAAATGTCACTTAAAATGTACATTTTTCTATAAGAGACACAGGAAAGGAATGCGCATTTGGTTGATAGTTAATCCATGAGGTGCTCTTTGATCATGGGATGAAATACTACAGAACAAAGTTGATGCTGCATATTATTTTTTATTCCTGATATGCATAAGCTGTAAAAACAATAAAGGCTTTCTCATTTAGCCACTACATGAGAGTGCCTTGATTACTTCTGGAAGTTTGTTTGCACAAAGGCTTTTCCGGCATTATTTACTATCCAGCATCAACTTATTTTTGTTCTATTCAAGTTCAGTAAAATTGCAGTGATCTGAAGGGATAGTTCCATTCTATTCATTATATTTCTATGATAAAAATAACATCCACTGTTTACATGAGCATGTTGTGTCTCAACCAATGGCGGCACAACATAAAAACCTCAGATGATGTAAAATAGGGTCTAAGCTATAACATACGAGAACAAGAAAAAAAAAATCATAGTTTACGCAATTTTAGATCCTTTGCGGTAATTGTTAAAATACACTTTTTTAATAAATTAGAAAATAGTTAGACAACTGTGTGTAAGGTTTCAAATAATATCAAAGTCTAAATTTTAAATTCTTCAGCAATGAAGACATGTCTCACAATATATGGTGGGGTATGCAAAATGAGTCAACTTTGAACACCTTCATCTTCTAAATGTTTTGGCATACAGGTCCAAGAAGTCACGTTCTGACCACTCATTTCATGGGCAAACATGTTTGAAAAAATATGTTTAAATCAAAAGGGATACTGTAGAAAAGTAATTGAATTTAAGTGGATTGACCCATGGGATCGTGGAGAGTTTGAACAGGTATATTTCATCACAAGAAGTAGCCTAAGATTAATACTCACGTGGCACCTAGCAGCAAGATATTGACAAGCGCCATACAACTGAAATGAAAGATAGATATTAGGAACAAGCTGACTGACAAACAACTTTTCAGATTAGAGGTCGACCGATTGTGATTTTTTTCAACGCTGATACCGATAATTGGAGGACCAAAAGGAAGTACAGTTCCCGCTCAGCCCAGTCAAAACTGTTCGCTGCTCTGGCCCCCCAATGGTGGAACAAACTCCCTCACGACGCCAGGACAGCGGTGTCAATCACCACCTTCCGGAGACACCTGAAACCCCACCTCTTTAAGGAATACCTAGGATAGGATAAGTAATCCTTCTCACCCCCCCTTTAAGATTTAGATGCACTATTGTAAAGTGACTGTTCCACTGGATGTCATAAGGTGAATGCACCAATTTGTAAGTCGTTCTGGATAAGAGCGTCTGCTAAATGACTTAAATGTAAATGCAAAAAACCCTAAATAAGAACAATTGCTTACAATACTGAATTAACACTTATTTTAACTTAATATAATACATCAATAAAATAAATTTAGCCTCAAGTAAATAATGAAACATGTTCAATTTGGTTTAAATAATGCAAAAAAAAAGTGTTGGAGAAGAAAGTAAAAGTTACTTGCTCAGAACATGAGAACATATGAAAGCTGGTGGTTCCTTTTAACATGAGTCTTCAATATTCCCAAGTTTTAGGTTGTAGTTATTATAGGAATTATAGGACTATTTCCCTCTATACCATTTGTATTTCATTAACCTTTCACTAGTGGATGTTCTTATAGGCACTTTAGTATTGTCAGTGTAACAGCATAGCTTCTGTCCCTCTCCTCGCTCCTCCCTGGGCTCGAACCAGCAACACAATGACAACAGCCACCATCGAAGCGGCGTTAACCATGCAGAGCAAGGGGAACAACTACTAGAAGGCTCAGAGCGAGTGCCGTTTGAAACGCTATTAGGGCGCGCTAACTAGCTAGCCATTTCACTTCGGTTACACCAGTCTCATCACGGGAGTTGATAGGCTTGAAGTCATAAACAGCGCAATGCTTGACGCACAACGAAGAGCTGCTGACAAAACGCACTAAAGTGCTGTTCGAATGAATGTTTACGCGCCTGCTTCTGCCTACCACTGCTCAGTCAGATACTTGTATGCTCAGTCAGATTATATGAAACGCAGGACACGCTAGATAATATCTAGTAATATCACCAACCATGTGTAGTTAACTAGTGATTATGATCGATTGTTTTTTATAAGATAAGTTTAATGCTAACTAGCAACTTACCTTGGCTTACTGCATTCGCGTAACAGGCAGTCTCCTTGTGGAGTGCAACGCGAGAGAGGCATGTCGTTATTGCATTGGACTAGTTAACTATAAGGTTGCAAGATTGGAGCGCCCCCGAGCTGACAAGGTGAAAATATGTCGTTCTGCCCCTGAACAAGGCAGTTAACCGACTGTTCCTAGGCCGTTATTGAAAATAAGAATGTGTTCTTAACTGACTTGCCTAGTTAAATAAAGGTATAAAATATAAGTAAAAATAATAATAAATAAATAAAACTTCTTTTTTTTTTTAAGCGCCCAAAAATACCGATTTCCGATTGAAAACTTGAAAATTGGCCCTAATTAATCGGCCATTCCGATTATTCGGTTGACCTGACCTCTAGTTCAGATCACCGAGGACATGCAGCACACCCAGTACAATGCTTCTTCTATCAAAAATATCAGAGGCATACTCTGGATGGCACAAAATAATGAAAGCTACATAGAAGAGTAACGTATAGACTGGACAGACTCATAATGACAAGTCAGAATATGCAGAGTATCCAACATGTCATTAGTCCTTCTGCATGCTAGTGCATGAGGGCCCCTCAGTGAGATGTGTAGAACAGGGAGGCACCCAAACTACCTGCATGCCCCATTGCAACAAATTGGGGGAAGCCAACCAGGAGGTCTTACCTTATCTAGTTTACGTGAGCGGAGGGCATGGGAGGCTCTATGGTACTGAGAGGTGAGGTAAAGGCACTGTGCTAGCCAGTAGATATCCTGGGGGTCTTCTGCAAGGACAGGAAAAAGGCATCACCTCCATTAGATACCCTACCAACTACCATTTTATACTAACTAGCCAGATGAACACAAAACATTTGTTATATCTCATCAATCAGGAAGATCACTCACCATGTGACAGGGATGCAATCTTATCTGCCCAAAATAGAGCACTTTGATACTGTTGCTGCAAAGGAAAGGCAGCATGAAACCAAACATTCTGAATGTGTTTACTACAAGTATGAAACTGACACAGTCAGGGGCTGTCAACACTCACTGATACACGTTAGCTAGCCCTGATATAAATGTGGCTAACCTCCATGCACAAGCAGGGTAGTTAACTAGTTACTAGCTAATTCATAAAAGGTCATGATAATTGACTGATATCTCAGAACAAAACATATTAGATCTCCTAAACCTGTGTTAAGCTCAGACCTTATTTTCAACATTTATCCCAAACCCACATAGGAATAGCAAAACGAACCAGAGGTTACTCATTTCCGTTTTTTAGGACAACACAGATCGAACAATGAGCCGCATAAATCTGAAGCATTCGGTTGGCATTTCCACTCACCACCAAATATGGTGATAGCAGGAAAGCCCAGTGTCTGGCAAATTGGGTGAAAATAGAGCGAGATGGATTTTGTCCAACATTCTGCACATTTTCTCATTGATTAAACATTTGATCTCAGTATAGTTTCCTGTTCTCCAAACTAGAATGTTACAAAGAGTGTGGACTACGTTTTGCAGACTTTACCAAAAAAATGTTTAAATTGCGTTGTTTAGGAGTACTATGGCGAATTGAGTTATTGCACACCCTCGCTTGGCGGTCCTTAAAGGAAATAGGCACATAAAATGTTAGAAAGCGCCAGTAGGACCTCGCTATGATCAATTTACCCCCGTTGGAAACCCAGGTAAATATTGGGTTACTTTTTCTTCCTTTTTTCATCGACAAGTTCTATTTACATTATGCTATCGCAAATATAACCTTATAACCATTCTGAACAGTACCTAGCCCATTTACTTAGCTTAGCAGGAGCAATACATTTTTCCAATCTGACAGCGGTAACCTAATTTTGCTATCTAACGTTAGCTACCTCGATTCTTATCAAGACCTAGTCTAGGTAGCTACATTTCTTACTTGATCAATGTAGTGTCGTACACGTTTTCGAAGTCTGTCGAGATTCATTGTAATTGTCCGAATGCTTTTTACAAATCAAAGCGTATCATTATCATGTGAAAATGTACTCCCTAGTAGTAGCTAGCTACGCGGCTTCTTCTGCAGCAGTAGTGTCACTTAAACTCCGCAAGGAAACTCGGGTCTTTGATTAAGGGTTCCGATCATTTCACAGAAAATAAAATGCTATGAATAGTTTATTTAATTGCGACGGAGAACATTTGACAACAGTTAATTACATGATATAGCCAATTAGTGTATTTATATTTGTAGAAAATGAGGCGAAACCCTTTTATCTGTATTATAACTTCAGGTAAAGAAAATGTTCACCCACTTGTAATGTTATATTGTTTTTTTGTGCATCTCTGAGTGATGTTCTATCGAAGGTATGAGTTAAATAGATATACAGTAAAATCACATTTAAAGTGCTCAGGATGTAAAGGAAATTAAAACTTTTTTTTAAATTACTTTTTCCTGACAAATATAAGTGCAGTCTTTTTTTCAGCATAACACCTGTTAATATGAATTCAAGTTGTAAACCTTTTCAAACTAACTTCTTCAAGCATTAACCAGACAATCGGTATGTTTCTCAATTCACCATGTAACAATTCACTCCGCTCCACGTTCAGCGATGATGCTGTCCAAAATCAAGAAGTTTGTTGGTGATTATTGAAGCCATTCCCGATTTGCCCTCCAGGGTTCGGCAATTACCCATTAGCTGAAGAGGTCAGTCATGGTTAGGGCAAATTGGTTACCAGCTTGTTAGTCGCGGTTCTCTTTTCATGCCTGTAACTTCGGATGCCCGCGTTTTCATGTTTCATGTATCGACCTTATAGAATGTGAAAACATGGTACATTAGATATAACAAAGTCAAACATTAATCTTAACTTATAATAACTGCAATAGCAGTTTTTTTTTTAAATGGTTGTTTGGGTCCTGGATGCTGATTGGTTGATAGTAGGGAGTTATAGCGCCACAATCCCCATATATTCCGTGGGTAATGCCTGTTAACAATTAAATTAAGTTTATCAATTTGCAGCCAGTGTCCCACAGCCCACGCAGTCAATGTATAAAGTTAATATCCCCTGGAAAAAAAAGGTGTCTAGAAAATTTCTTCCACATGCTACCAGCCTAGCATTTGGTATGGTACTACAGCAGCGGTTAATATAAACCTTGCTGTGTGCCTATCCAACCTATGCAAATGTAACAGTACTCTTCTGGCGTTGTGTACAATCAGTCATCGACACGGAACTCTAATATGTAGCACCAGTCATGTAGCTTTAGTCGCTGTTTTGGTGCTTGTTGTTGATAAAAGGATATGTAGAAGGATGAGCCGGTTAAGGATCGATTCAGACAAGGTGGTAAAATTGTACTACAAGCGACAGTTTATTCAGAGTGAGAATATCTGGTACACGTAAATACGGGCCCCTCTGTTAGCTCATCAGAGACTAGCAAAAAGGAACCTTGCTAACAGTGAGTACAAGCTTCATATACACAACAGAAAGTAGGTTGATTTCTAGGAGATCGGATCTTCGGATTGGATCAGGCTGGGGTGTAGTCGTCCGGCATTGGCTCTGTTGTCTGTCCTTCATCGTAGAATCCTGCCATGCCTGTTCTTGGTCGTCACACCATGTTCAGCTGAAAAGGAGATCTGGTGTGTGCGCTATCTTCAGTCACACAATGTTCGGCTGGGAGGGAGATTATGTGTGTGTGCTTATGTCTGCAAGTCAAGGCTGTGTCTCTTCCTCCCAATGTGTGGGTGTATGTCTTATCTGTGTGTCCTCGGCAGTTAGTGTGTGTATGTGTGTGTGTGTGTGGGAGCTATCCTGTAGGGGACCCAACATGCTTTACTGTGAAAATACGTTGCTATGTGTTGTCTCAGTTATAACAATGCAATAGCAGTAATGTCACCTACATAAGAATTAGCAGTCCTCTACAAATCCCTCTCTTCACGTCTCCCCAGAGACGTGACACAACCTAACTAGATTCTGATACAAAAGAAAACTTTTCCCAAAGGGGCTTTGAAATAAGGCACGGTATTAAACAGAAATATATATATATGTATTACCATCATGTTCCCCATTCAATCCCACTATGTACTAAATTGGCTACCAGCCACCTAGGAACTTACAACTCTCATTTAACAGAGCGGAGAACAGCTCAAAATAAAAGTAAAATGATTGTCCACATAAGCCAACTTTTTCCAGCAGGAAAAAGTTGTGATTCCCTCTCTTCACATCTCCTAAGAGATGTGATATAGTCCAGGTGCATTACTCCAAGCAAAAACGAAAACATAATCCAAAAAGGAAAAATAGCCTAAACTAAGTAAGTCTATACGGAAATGGCCCACAAAGACCGCAATGCCCCCTCTTCCCATCCCAGATGGGACACGACATACAATGGAGAAGCTTAATCAATAAAAGCAACTGGATCCCCCTCTTCCTACTCGGGCCTTAGATATAACTCTAGTAGTGAGTGAGCGAAATACATGGAATGCAGCAGCAGCCGCACAACACTAAAATGGCTGCAAAAACTGAAAGATGGGTCTCATGCTCCATACCGTTATCTCGCACCTGGCTCCTGTTATCTAACAAAAGACCGCTTGTTCTCGCAACCCCACGCTCTGAATGTGCCCTCCCTTCTGTATTTTTCCAGCATGAGAAAGTTCCATGGCCCTGATACTTTTAACAATGTTTCAAATCAGCTAGGTAGCATAACACATACATACCTCCACACAAGGCAACAGCAGATAATATTCAATCTTATATATGGTAATGGCTATAATGTAAAATAACCCCAAGGGTGTGAACACAAATTCAGCAATGAATCATATAACAGTTACAAAGTTTAAACTACCTTCATGTCAAAAGAGAACAGCTCATTCAAAAACTGAACAAAAGAAAATAGTGTGAAATTTAAGTCCCCCTTTTGACACCCGCTAGGGTGTCACTCATTATCCTTTATTTCAGCAGTCATAGCATTTCATGAAAATAATAAAAAGTTTATTATTAATAACAAGTGATATATGCCTTTGTTGTATGCTTTTGTTTCCCCCTTTTGTCACCCGCAAGGGTGTCACTTATCAAAAACAGGATAAAACTTTATTGTTATTGACATGTAAGATGTAGGATAAAACTTTGGTCATGGAAAACAGAGTAAAGAATTATTAGAAACCATCTGGTCCTCTCAGCTACTCCTATCCTGTACCAGGTGGGCTCCTTGCCACCCAGGGACTCCAAACCTTCACAACAGGGAGAACAAACATACTGGAAAGAAAACCTATCATAAAAATGTATAACAAGGAACTGTGGTGGTGTAAAATCATTCTACTACCTCACCAACAGCATACCATGTGTCATCCTCAGTCAGTCCCATCCTCCCTGAAGCCTTCATCACATCTGTAACAGACTTCTTAAAACACGGTATGATGCAAGCAGCACATCAATAACAAATAATACAAGAATTAGGGTCAGAAATCCAGTAACCATCATACCAGTGTACTTACCAAACCAGGCCAAGAGAACAGACTCCTCCACCCCCTCTGTGGACCTCATCTTAGCAGATAGTCCCCCTGACTGGCAAGAAGCATATTCAAAGCAAGTCTATTCTGTCTGGAAACCCCAAATGTGGCCTCAAGCTGTTCAGACATACCAGTGAGTGCATCACGGGAGTAATTCACCAAACGCTGTTGATTATAGTAGATATAATTAATCCATGCAGTCTGTCTAGCATCCACTATGGCTGGACCCATAATAGGTAGTAAGTGCCAGAGTCCATCATTCCTACCCAAGGCCTGAAACTCATGAGGAACCCCCACTGGCACTCCCAACAGGTTGGTGTGTATGTCAACTACATCCTCTGTCCATGGAGCACTACATCTATGTCTCCCATGGGATGGAATGTTTTCAGGTCCCCTGGTTACAGAACTCAGCAGCTGTTCAGCAGCAACATCAACAATGGTCAGTGGAATTATCACTGGTCAGACCACACGTATCTTGCCATTCTCCTCTAAGATGGGTCTCAGCACTCTTTTTGGCTCCACACATCCACCTCACATCAGCCAGACCACTAGTTTGGTTTAGGCCTGTAACTGGCCAAGTGGAATTAATGGTTATGTTACTACTGCAATCAGCTTCAGGCAATCTCCCATAATCAAAACCAGTCCCAGTTCCTAATTGATCAATAGCAGAATAGTCTCTAACATTAATTACCTGAATGGTATTTTTAACACAGTGGTGGTAGAGGAGTGTGTCCGGTTACCTCTGGTCTTGGCAGTACCTTAATAGAAAACACACCCATCATGTCTGTCCTCGTCCTTTGTAGTCCGAGGGTGTGAGTGCCTGCATCAGAGAGCCTAATATTTTTTATGGTTAGTAGGATTTCATCACCTTTACAAAGTTCAATATTGCTCCCAGGTTTCCCCATATCATGGAAAACCTATCTACCTTTGTGGGACCCTCTATGCTATAAGGATACCCTCTTCTCCAATCCTAGAACAGTCCGAAGTCGGTTATCATGTAATCTCTACTCTAACTTCCTGTCTACCCAGATCTAGGGATCTCTTATGTTCATTTTGGAACAAAATACACATCACTTAGCCAGAGCCAGACACATCCTCACTTCTATGGACAAAAACAGGGGTGATAGGACAGGTAGGGTTTACTTCATTCGAGAGTTAGCCCCCGGAATTCTGTTAATTCCAGTTCTTCTCCCGAACTCTGTTTATTGTCCGACAGTGAAAAAGTGTCTTACCCTTCCGCCGTGCGATATGAATCTGGGTAGCTCTTTCAGCTAGCTATCACCAGGGGTCTTCTATGGTCCCCAAGCCTCTGGGACTGGATTGAGTGACTTCACCTGTAGTTCACCTGTAATGCATAAAATCCTGGACATACAGGCTAGGTTAACAAACATTTTCTCATATGTTTTATCTGATTATATCTTTAACTTCTATGACCAATTGTTAGCTTACATTTTTTAAATTATTAGTTTCTTATCCAATAGTCCCTATCCTAGACCACAATTTACCCATCCCCCTTTTGATACCTGGCTTTGCCCAGGTATCAACCTTACCTACTCTAAATAATGACTTAGGTAAGATTAGTATAGTATCCTTATGTTCTGACATCATCATGAAGGAGCGCCCCCTACATTTTCTACATGTCCAACTCTCCCCCCTGTCTCCACTCAGCAACTGCTATCTTTGCCTATCCTGCCCCCCCCTTTTCCAAAAACCTCTCCTCTCTTCTCTCCAACTTTCAAGGTCTCTGCAGTGCGGGGGAGGGCCCCTCCGTCTGCCTTTTCCCCCAGCTGTAAAATACCATGTCTCTGGGAACGTGGAAATCCCCTTAACCCAAACGTTTACTACAAAAACAAAACCTAATAATTATGATAATCCCCTCAAACTCAAATAATTTGTCTCGGTGTTTCATGTTTTATTCGTGTTTCTCCAAATTGTCTCCCCAAAAATACTTCTTAAATCCCCAGCCATTAGACACACACACAACTGTGTTAAATGTGCACTGTCCCTTTAACATAAAAACCTCAGCCTGCAATCCCCTCTGCAGGCCTTTCATTGTTCCCCATAATGAATACAGATTCTAATGTTAGTCTACCTTAACCTCCTGTTTAATTTCAGTGGTTTTATCTGAACAATCAAACCAAAATCAATAACCGGGAAGAACTTGTGTAAACTAATTAAAAGAACAAAATAAATCTACCTTATTTCTCATCACTTGGTTAGAACACCACTCCCGTCTTACATCGACCACACCCGTCGCCCCGTACCTAGTGTATATCTTATCTATTACTCAGTGGCTCAATTAATGTTTATCGTAAGTATGTTCAGATGTTGATTATGTAATTCCACAATATTAGTATAGTTCAAACCTCATAATATAACTCTACACACAGAATTTTACGTTAATAGAGTTTAACACCTTTTCCAACAGTCATGCACACCCCCCAATATTCTATGATATAACTCTCATCAGCAAGCCTGCGACTTTTTCAACATTCTCACCGGTACCAGCTCCAAATGAAATGCCTAATGTACCACACTCGCTTGGTCCCCGACCTCATTCATACCGATATTAGTCCCCGACTGAATATCAAACGTATTTCATGCACACGATTTGAGTCTCACAAATCTTCATTTACGCCAGTAAACTTCAATTTACACCAGACACACACAAATCTTCATTCTCCCCAGCAAGCAGACCAGTAGGAGATGCAATAGCCCCACCTTCTGTCCATACTCTGTACAGCTTCTCACCCAGTCTCCTCCACTCCTTGCCCTCTCTGCCTTTATTTAAATCTAGAGTGGACTTCAGCGTTCTCAACACCTTTTCCATTTCCAACGATATTCCATGTACACTACAATACTGCCAACAACCCATGCCTTTACTGAAACCCAAGTGATACCCTTTCCCTACGGCTAAATCGGCCTCAAGTCCGAGTATTCAATTTAAATATCCGTCATTCACACTTGGCCCTGCCTAATACATCACGTTCGCATCATATGACTTTCTATTCGCACTTTGGCGATCACTCGTTGCTCACCACTCATACATGTAGTCCCAGACTATCCATTCAAGCTTTGGTGGCCACCCGTTACCCATCATTCATACATGTGGTAAGTGTTCTCTGTTACCACCTACCAACCAGGCATACTAGTACATCCCATACACAATGCACCATTAAGTATGGTTGATCAATAATAAAATTGCAGTTGCCAATGGAGATATTACTTTCTCAACTATTTTCCAATCTCACACATCATAATAGTTTAAATTTAGTAACTTACATCAAACAGGTGTCTCACAAAACTAAATTTGTATAACTCCAATGTGCAGAACTTTAGTTTTCCACAACAGGTGTCTGCTTACCCTTTTTAGTTGACCGGTCAGGATTTGTGAGACACACCGTCCGACGACAGTACTGGCCAATCGGCTGGCACACCAATGTCCAGCGATATCTTTTTACCATAATCGTAACTTAATCGGAATTTTACCAGACTACTTGAATATAATTAGAATATACTTAGCCCGTCGTTAGTTAATAACAACGATGTATTCGAGGAGACACTATTGCTCACACTCTGCCTTATCTCAGAGCTTTTCCTTGTATATTCAGTTCGAGAAAAACGATTGGGTTGGTATAGCTTTCGTGGAGCGCGCAACCAAGGGATCTATTCGACTATATAGTCGCAATATTAAATATTTATACTCAGATCTTATTTCAATTATACATCAGTCATTTTGTTCCTGATTATACATTTAACACAGATTTATCAAATAACCCTTCTTGAGTTCTCTCTCTCTCCGTCTCTCTCTCTCTCTGCTCGAACCATCAACAATCTTAATGGAAACGATTACAACCACATTACATTTTAATATGAACAGTTACAAATAGACAAAACAAGACAGAACAACACGTTATATCTCTGACCCCTGAAAGCCGATCCTTATCAGAGAATCTCTCATCAGACTGGCCTAGACCGGGCCACAGGACAAAATTACAATTTGTCCCCCTCGGCGCCAGGTTTAATGAATAGTAGTTAGCTATCCCCTACTGATCTCTATTCCTGATCCATATCGAGCTAACCCCTATCAGGATTTGTTACACATGTCCGACCCCTATCAGTGAATCTCTTATCAGTCTGGCCTTGACCGGGCCACAGGACAAAATTACAATTTGTCCCCCTCGGCGCCAGGTTTAATGAATAGTAATTAGCTATCCCCTACTGATCTCTATTCCTGACCCCTATCGGAACTACAGGCCTCAAAAGTGATCCCTCATCATTGAAAGCTATCAGACTGCGCTGACCGGGTCACGGGACAAAATTACAATTTATCCCCTCGGCGCCAGATTTAATGAATAGTAATTAGCTATCCCCTTACTGATATCTCATCAATGATTTAATCACCCGGCCGTCGCCGGTTTGTACCACATATGTTCACTTCACTGTACTTTCAACTTGTCAGCAAATTATAAATTTACACAAGAATTCATACTTACTCGGAAATACTGATCAAAATTTAGACAGACTATACGACAATATGCAAAGTTTGATTAAACAGGTTTTGCTTACCTTGTTTATGGTGCACCTTTTAGATCAGTTTCCCGAGTTGAGCAGAATTTTGGTCCTCCCCCGAATGTCTTCACCCGTCTTCCTACAACCGTCCTTCCGTCACTCTCCTTCTCACACCCAAATCAACTCACTTCGACGGACCGTTATTAAACCATCCTCCCGCTACCAAGTTCTATTGATAAAAGGATATGTAGAAGGATGAGCCGGTTAAGGATCGATTCAGACAAGGTGGTAAAATTGTACTACAAGCGACAGTTTATTCAGAGTGAGAATATCTGGTACACGTAAATACGGGCCCCTCTGTTAGCTCATCAGAGACTAGCAAAAAGGAACCTTGCTAACAGTGAGTACAAGCTTCATATACACAACAGAAAGTAGGTTGATTTCTAGGAGATCGGATCTTCGGATTGGATCAGGCTGGGGTGTAGTCGTCCGGCATTGGCTCTGTTGTCTGTCCTTCATCGTAGAATCCTGCCATGCCTGTTCTTGGTCGTCACACCATGTTCAGCTGAAAAGGAGATCTGGTGTGTGCGCTATCTTCAGTCACACAATGTTCGGCTGGGAGGGAGATTATGTGTGTGTGCTTATGTCTGCAAGTCAAGGCTGTGTCTCTTCCTCCCAATGTGTGGGTGTATGTCTTATCTGTGTGTCCTCGGCAGTTAGTGTGTGTATGTGTGTGTGTGTGTGGGAGCTATCCTGTAGGGGACACAACATGCTTTACTGTGAAAATACGTTGCTATGTGTTGTCTCAGTTATAACAATGCAATAGCAGTAATGTCACCTACATAAGAATTAGCAGTCCTCTACATTGTTCACTGGGCTAGTTACCAAAATAATACAATTACAATATAATATCTTTAACAATGTACCTGTTAGGAACGGCACAACATTGCACGTCTCACCATCAACTCTGCACTCACGCACTGTACAAAATATATGAACCCCCCCCCACCAGACACCGTAAGTTAGCTAGTACTGGCGGGAATTCTTTACAACAAAATGCACAACAAATATTCTCCAAAAACCGCTGCATCTTGTGTGTGAACATTTACAAACAATTTGATATAAATTGTACATTTAAATCATCACTTGATAGTATAAAAAATCACTTTTGATGTACAGTGCTTTGCAACCAACAACTTACCGCTGGTTTGGTGCTTGTTCACTGGGACGATTCTAACTGGAACATCCCCCCTCGTAAGCAAGCTACGCAAACCAGCCAATAAGATGCCATGTTGAGTAGGTGAAGGCAAGACAAACTCAAACCAAAAACCCATTGGCTTAACAATAAAGTGGCAAGGGGAATCACCATTATAACCCTGTTACACAAAACGTTGCTGTTTTTTGTTCGTCATCTCCACAGTGCCATGCAGATATGAACGTCACGAGACTGACAGCTTCTCTGAACCCGGCAAAATAATTGATCAGGAATCATTATTATATTGGATATATTCTGAGAATTGGCAATAGAAACCATGGTAAACAAATGAAATGAATGCAGTTTGCTGTTATTTCAACTGCTTGATGGGATTGTGTTACGCTGTAAACACTGAATTCCCGCGATATGGGAGAAGTAACGTTAGCGTGTGATTACTTGTGAGTGAGGAAGATAGAAAGTTAGCACTTACCTAGTCGATCGTTTCCTTAAGCAGATGTTCCCAGGTACTGTTTTCAGATAGCAAATATATTTGTTCAAGACTGCTATCATCGAAAAAGTAGAGCCAAGTTTTTTGCAATTGCAAAAAACCTCCTCACATCAACCCTGACCACTTTAGACGCGCGAGTCCGGATTGGCAAAATGTTCAAATGCACACACCCACAGGTGGGGCTCATTTTTAGCAACAAAAAACAATTTATTGTAAACATTTTTCTGCTCTCTTGCGATGCAATGCAACTAGGTTGTAGGCAATGTTTTGGTGGTGACACACCTTGATAAGGTGACCAGATTTGAGAGAGAAAAAAAAATTGGTTTAAAGAGATTCTCTGGAAATGTTGTATACTTTTTAGCCATACAGTACTTCTGAAAGTAGCACTCATGACCAGAAGTGGTCCACGAAAATTGCATACTATGTCACATGTGCAGATATGTGCAAAAAATAATAATAATAATCTCACCCATCGACACACAATACCCCTTAATGACAAAGTGAAAACATAATTGTTTTCATCTTTCCAAATGTATTGAAAATGAAATACTGAAATATCTCATTTACATAAGTGTTCACACCCCTGTGTCAACACATGTTAGAATCACCTTTAGCAGCGATTACAGAGCTTAGCGCTACTGGATTGTACAATATTTACACATTTATTCTTTTAAAAATTATTCAAGCTCTATCAAGTTGGCTGTTTATCATTGCTAGACAGCCATTTAAGTCTTACCATAGATTTCCAAGACGATTTAATAAAATATGTTAACTAGGCCACTCAAGAACATTCAATATCGTCTTGGTAAGCAACTCCAGTGTATACATTTGGTCTTGTGCATTGGGTTTTTGTCTGGCTGGAAGGTGAATTTGTTTCCCAGTGTCCATTGGAAAGCAGCCAGAACCAGGTTTGCTCTAAGATTTAGCCAGAGCTTAGGTCTATTCAGTTTATTTTTATTCTAAAAAATACTCTCTAGTACTTGCCAATGACAAGCATACCCATCACATGATGCAGCCACCACGTTGCTTAAATTTGAAGAGTTGTACTTAGTGATGTGTAATGTTGGATTTGCCCCAAACATAATGCTTTGTATTCAGGACAAAGTTAATTTATTTTCCACATTTTCTGCAGTTTCACTATAGTGCCTTGTTAAAAATAGGATATATGTTTTGGATATTTTTATTCTGTAAAGGCTTCTTTCTTTTCACTCTGTCATTTAGATTAGTATTGTGGAGTAACTACAATGTTGTTGGTCCTGCCTCCGTTTTTTCCTATCACAGCCATTAAACTCCGTAACTGTTTTAAAGTCACTATTGGGGGAATCCCTGAGCGGTTTCCATCCTCTCCGTCAACTGAGTTAGGTTGGCTGCATGTCTTTTTGTAGTGAATGGGTGTATTGATACACCATACAAAGTGTAATGCAGAACTTCACCATGCTCAAAGGGATATTCAAAATCGGCTTTTTTAAATTTTTACCCATCGATCAATAGGCGCCCTTCTTTGCGAGGCATTGGAAAACCTCCCTGGTCTTCGTGGTTGAATCTGTGTTTAACATTCACTGCTCGACTGAGGGCACTTACAGATAATTGTATGTGTGGGGTAGATGAGGATGAGGTAGTCATTCAAAAATCCTGTTCAACACTATTATTGCACACAGAATGAGACTATGCAACTTATGTGACTTGTTAAGCACATTTTTACTCCTGAACTTATTTAGGCTTGCCATAGCAAAGGGGTAGAATACCTATTGATTCAAAACATTTCAGCTTTAAATTTGTAAAAATATATTTTTTTATTTTTACATAATTCCACTGACATTATAGGGTATATTGCCAGTGACACAACATCTCATTTTTAATTCAGGCTGTAACACTACAAAATACACTATGAACACTGAACAAAAATATAAATACAATATGTAAAGTGTTGGTCCCATTTTTTGTGAGCTGAAATAAAAGATTAAAGACATTTTCCATATGCACAAAAAACGTATTTCTCTAAAATATTGTGCACAGAGAGTGGCCAGACGGACACCACTCCTGAGAAAAAGGCACATGACAGCAGAACTGGAGTTTGCAAAAAGTCACGTGAAAGACTCTGTTGACTGATAAAACAAAAATGTAACACTTTGGACTAAACGCAAAACGATATGTCAGGAAAAAAATAGGCACAGGTCATCACCTGTCGAAAACCATCCCTACCATGAATAGTGGTGGTGGCAGCATCATGCTAAGGGGATGCTTTTCAGCAGCAGGGACTGGGAAACTTAAGGATAGAGGGAATAATGAATGGAGCAAAATACAGGTAAATCCTTACATTTACATTTACATTTAAGTCATTTAGCAGACGCTCTTATCCAGAGCGACTTACAACTTGGTGCATTCACCTTATGACATCCAGTGGGACAGTCACTTAACAATAGTGCATCTAAAACTTAGGGGGGGTGGGGTGAGAGGGATTACTTATCCTATCCTAGGTATTCCTTAAAGAGGTGGGGTTTCAGGTGTCTCCGGAAGGTGGTGATTGACTCCGCTGTCCTGGCGTCGTGAGGGAGTTTGTTCCACCATTGGGGGGCCAGGGCAGCGAACAGTTTTGACTGGGCTGAGCGGGAGCTGTACTTCCTCAGTGGTAGGGAGGCGAGCAGGCCAGAGGTGGATGAACGCAGTGCCCTTGATCCTTGATGAGAACTTGTTTCAGAGTGCAAAAGACCTTAGGCTGGGGTGAAGATTTACGTTTTAATAGGACAATGACCCCAAGCATATAGCCAAAGCAATGCTGGAATGGCTTTTGAACAAAAATGTTTAGGTCCTTGAGTGGCCCAGCCAAAGCCCACACTTGAATCTGTGGAAAGACTGAACAGAGCTTGAGAAAGTCTGCAAGAAAGAATGGAATAAAATGCCAAAAACCAGATATGCAAAGCTGATGTGCTACCTTCCTTTCTGTCAAACCGTCTTGCCATCACCACAACTTGGACTGGGGCAGGGTATAAGGCCTGTTTCAGGGACTTGCTTCTGAAGACCATTCTTCACAATAAGTTTTGATATTTTTAAATGTGCGATTCAAATGCATCTGAATGTTATTTCTTTGTGTATAGGAGCCATTCGGAAGAACCTGCAACCCGGGATGCCACGTATATGAGTTGGTCAGATTTAGATCACCTGTTACCTGAAAGGGGTCTCCGATTGTGAAAGCGGGAGTTGGCAGCGCACAGGGGAAAGGATCGCTTCAGTGAGGGTCGACAGACTCGGAGCAGCTGTCTCAAAGCCAGCCCTTAAATTCAAGTCACAAGACTGTTCCAAAAGCTGAACCCTGGGCTGACTACTGTACCCTACCACACACTTACTATTTATTAATGTTCTGCACTCTGAAATGACTTATGTCTACCAGACCAATAGTTGTCACCTTACTGCACTACTGTGTATATACTTTCATATATTCCAATGCTGCTACTGCACTCACTTTGCACATGGGCAAACAATGTCTCTACAGGCTATAAAAAAGTAGTATTTGAATTTAATCTGTTTTCTTTTATCTGCATGCTTCTTGTACTTTATTTAGTATGTTATATATTTACAATGTTTGATTACTATGTCACTTTTGTGTGGCCAGATAGTTAGCAACAATAACAAGAAACTAGCGTTGCTTTTCTTCAGCAGGGACGGGGAAGATGGTTAAAATTGATGGGAAGATGGATGGAGCCAAATACAGGACCATTCTGGAAGAAAACCTGATGGAGTCTGCAAAAGACCTGAGACTGGGACGGAGATTTGTCTTCCAACAAGACAATGATCCAAAACATAAAGCAAAATCTACAATGGAATGGTTCAAAAATAAACATATCCAGGTGTTAGAATGGCCAAGTCAAAGTCCAGACCTGAATCCAATCGAGAATCTGTGGAAAGAACTGAAAACTGCTGTTCACAAATGCTCTCCATCCAACCTCACTGAGCTCGAGCTGTTTTGCAAGGAGGAATGGGAAAAAAATTCAGTCTCTCGATGTGCAAAACTGATAGAGACATACCCCAAGCGACTTACAGCTGTAATCGCTGAAAAAGGTGGCGCTACAAAGTATTAACTTAAGGGGGCTGAATAATTTTGCACGCCCAATTTTTCAGTTTTTGATTTGTTAAAAAAGTTTGAAATATCCAATAAATGTCGTTCCACTTCATGATTGTGTCCCACTTGTTGTTGATTCTTCACAAAAAAATACAGTTTTATATCTTGTTTCACTATATTGGATCACTCCAATATATTGGTATACCCTACCAGATTTAGTCGGTGCTAGAGGGACCTGGCCAGCCACGGTGAAGTCCCAGCGCGGGACCGTCAATGTTAAAGGCGGCATTCCGGCACAGTCCCCGGAAGGGGAGGCGACGCCCAGGACCACTGAACCAACAGCAAAGGGAGGTGCCACATTTACCCGATAGTACCTAGCAAAGGTGCAAGAGGAAGCCCAGCTGGCCACAGCACAGATATCAGTGAGGGGCACTCCTCTCAGTAGAGCCCAGGACGCAGCCACACCTTGTGTTGAATGTGCCACCACAGATCCCAGCACTGGCCTGCCAGCCAGGCAGTATACTGTTGTAATCATGTCCACGATCCAGTTCGAGAGCCTCTGCTTTGATAGTCCAGCCCACAGGACTCTCCCACCATAGCAGACAAAGAGCTGGTCTGTTGTTCTCACTGACCATGTTCACTCAACATTGGCAGCCAGTGCCCTCACAGGGAACAGCATGCCGGAGGGAGGCCCAGATTCCCCCGCCACTGCCGGGTGGTCGTAAGCATGCAGGATAAAAGGGATGTTCACATGCCTATCTGACAGAACCTTGGGGAGGAATGAAGGGTTGGGGCGGAGAGATATACTCCTCCCGGGGTCCATCCGGTAGCACTCAGAACTTATCGAAAGAGCATAGAGCTCACCCACCCTCTTCATGGAAGTAATTGCTACCAAGAAAGCCACCTTCATAGAGATGGGAGGCAGACTCCAAAGGTTCAAAAGGCGGTTTTGCCAAAGCTGCCAAGACCACATCCAGATCCCAGCTCGCCATTGAGCGGGTCCTAGCTGGATGCAGACGATGAACCCCCTTCATAAACCTGGAGACCAAGGGATGGCACCCGACTGGCCTGTCCATCCACCCCATATGGCAGGAAAATAAAGTGGCCAAATACACTCTCAGTGTAGAGGCTATCAAACCCTCATCCAAGCGAGACTGCAGGTATTGCAGGACATACTGCACCCCACATGACTCAGGCACAACCTCAATACCAGTACACCAAGAGCAGAACAACCGCCAGCGCAACTGCTATGCCGCGGTTGTTGCCGGTGCCTTTGCGCTCTGCATAGTGTTCATTACACCCTCCTGTAGACCTAACATGGACCATTGGTGCTGTTCAGTGGCCAAGCCCACAGACTGAGGCGGTGCGGTCTCGGATGCCACAGAGTTCCCCCGGCCTGAGACAGCAGGTCCGGTCCCAGGGAAAGTTGCCAAGTTGTCCCAGACAACAGGGACAGGGTAAGGCTGAACCAGGGTTGTCGGAGCCAGTATGGGGCCACCAGAAGCAGATGATGCCCTGCCATCCTGGTCCTGTCCAGCACAGCCTGGATCCGTGGAAAAGGGGGAAATGCATAAAGCTCCAGCACTGACCAATCGTGATCCAGAGCAGATCAGAGGCCCTGGTGGCTTCGACATGGAGTACCACAGGGGGCAGTGTGCATTGTCTAGGGAGGCAAACAGGTCCACCTGCACCCTTCTGAACTTTTTCCACAGGTGCTGCACCACCTGGGGATGTAGGCTCCAGTCCCAAGGTGGTGGCCCTCCCTCAGGAGCATATCTGCTGCCACATTCAGGATGCCAGGTGCATGTGCTGCGAGTAGAGGCTAGACGTCGCTGAGCCCGTGCCCGTGCCATAAGATAAAGGCGGTGGGAACTCAGTCCACCCTGATGGTTGATGTAATCCACCACTGTGGTGTTGTCCATTCTCACCAGGACATGTCTTCCATTCAGATGCAGGCCCAGCAGTACAGCTCAGAGCTCTAGTGTATCGATGTGCCTGCCGCTCCAAGTGGGTAGCCAACAGCCGCTGGCCGACCTGCCCTTGGTTACACCTCCCCCTGCCGATCTGGGAGGCGTCTGTGCTGACCAGCTCCTGGTAGCACATCCTCAGCATCTCCACCCCACCTGAGAGAAAGGAGTGACAGCGCCACCTCAACAATGCCCTGAGGCACTGTGCGGTCACCCACAGCTGGCGGTGACGATGGCGCTTCGGGTGCAGCTGGTGGGAGTTGTACCCCCATTTATTTATTTAAAAAAAAATTCACCTTTATATAACCAGGTAGGCAAGTTGAGAACAAGTTCTCATTTACAATTGCGACCTGGCCAAGATAAAGCAAAGTAGTTCGACACATACAACGACACAGAGTTACACATGGAGTAAAACAAACATACAGTCAATAATACAGTATAAACAAGTCTATATACGATGTGAGCAAATGAGGTGAGATAAGGGAAGTAAAGGCAAAAAACGCCATGGTGGCAAAGTAAATACAAAATAGCAAGTAAAACATTGGAATGGTAGATTTGCAAAGGAAGAATGTGCAAAGTAGAAATAAAAATAATGGGGTGCAAAGGAGCTAAATAAATAAATAAATTAAATACAGTAGGGAAAGAGGTAGTTGTTTGGGCTAAATTATAGGTGGGCTATGTACAGGTGCAGTAATCTGTGAGCTGCTCTGACAGTTGGTGCTTGAAGCTAGTGAGGGAGATAAGTGTTTCCAGTTTCAGAGATTTTTGTAGTTCGTTCCAGTCATTGGCAGCAGAGAACTGGAAGGAGAGGCGGCCAAAGAAAGAATTGGTTTTGGGGGTGACTAGAGAGATATACCTGCTGGAGTGTGTGTTACAGGTGGGAGATGCTATGGTGACCAGCGAGCTGAGATAAGGGGGACTTTACCTAGCAGGGTCTTGTAGATGACCTGGAGCCAGTGGGTTTGTCGATGAGTATGAAGCGAGGGCCAGCCAACGAGAGCGTACAGGTCGCAATGGTGGGTAGTATATGGGGCTTTGGTGACAAAACGGATTGCACTGTGATAGACTGCATCCAATTTGTTGAGTAGGGTATTGGAGGCTATTTTGTAAATGACCAAAGTCGCCAAAGTCGATGATTGGTAGGATGGTCAGTTTTACAAGGGTATGTTTGGCAGCATGAGTGAAGGATGCTTTGTTGCGAAATAGGAAGCCAATTCTAGATTTAACTTTGGATTGGAGATGTTTGATATGGGTCTGGAAGGAGAGTTTACAGTCTAACCAGACACCTAAGTATTTGTAGTTGTCCACGTATTCTAAGTCAGAGCCGTCCAGAGTAGTGATGTTGGACAGGCAGGCAGGTGCAGGTAGCGATCGGTTGAAGAGCATGCATTTAGTTTTACTTGTATTTAAGAGCAATTGGAGGCCACGGAAGGAGAGTTGTATGGCATTGAAGCTTGCCTGGAGGGTTGTTAACACAGTGTCCAAAGAAGGGCCAGAAGTATACAGAATGGTGTCGTCTGCGTAGAGGTGGATCAGAGACTCACCAGCAGCAAGAGCTTCAATTAACAGGTGTGCCATGTTAAAAGTTAATCTGTGTAATTTCTTTCCATCTTAATCCGTTTGAGCCAATCAGTTGTGTTGTGACGAGGTCGGGGTGGTATACAGAAGATAGCCCTATTTGGTAAAATACCAAGTCCATATTATGGCAAGAACAGCTCAAATAAGCAAAGAAAAATTAAAGTCCATCATTACTTTTAAGACATGAAGGTCTGTCAATTTGGAAAATACGAAGAACTTTGAAAGTTTCTTCAGGTGCAGGTGCAAAAACCATCAAGCACTATGTTGAAACTGGCTCTCATGAGGACCGCCACAGGAAATAATCAGCCAGACTTACCTCTGCTGCAGAGGATAAGTTCATTAGAGTTAACTGCACCTCAGATTGCAGCCCAAATAAATGCTTCACAGGCACATCTCAACATCAACTGTTCAGAGGAGACTGCGTGAATCAGGCTTTCATGGTCAAACTGCTGCAAAGAAACCACTACTAAAGGACACCCATAAGAAGAAGAGACTTGTTTGGGTGAAGAAACACTAGCAATGGACATTAGACCAGTGGAAATCTGTCCTTTGAGCAAATTTACAATTTTTGGTTCTAACTGCTGTGTCTTAGTGAGATGCAGAGTAGGTGAACAGATAAACTGTGTTTGTGGGTCCCACCGTAAAACATGGAGAAGGTGTGATGATGTTTTGCTGGTGACTGTCAGTGATTTATTTAGAATTCAAGGCACACTTAACCAGCATGGTTGCCACAGCATTCTGCAGCGATACGCCATCCCATCTGGTTTGCACTTAGTCCCACTATCATTTGTTTTTCAACAGGACAATGACCCAACACACCTCCAGGCGGTGTAAGGGCTATTTGACCAAGAAGGAGAGTGATGGAGTGCTGCATCAAATGACCTGGCCTCCACAATCACCCAACCTCAACCCAATTGAGATAGTTTGGAATGAGTTGGCCTGTAAAGTTAAGGAAAAGTAGCCAACAAGTGCTCAGCATTCCAGGTGAAGTTGGTTGAGAGAATGCCAAGTGTGCAAAGCTGTCAACAAGGCAAAGGGTGGCTACTTTGAAGAATCTAAAATATATTTTGATTTGTTAACTACATGATTCCATATCTGTTATTACAGAGTTTATGTCTTCACTATTATTCTACAATGTAGAAAATAGTAAATTAGAATTAGTAAGTGTGTCCAAACTTTTGAATGGTACTGTAAAAATCTGTGAAATTATTGACAGAACTTTGGTAAGAATGTGCCCAAAAACCTGTCAGAATCATCAGGGGGCTGCATAACCTCATGACACAGAGAGGTGCTTACTGTGAGACAGCTTTAGGTACTTTTGACAAATTTCCTAAATGTTCCCCTTTGACAATGTCTTAACCAATTTCAGGTTGTTATACATTGGTGTTGATATTAAAACAGTAGTTAGTTTGACATATTAATATCCTTTAAAAATTAAAGTTGTTATACATATTGTACATTGGTGTCGATGAAACATATGTTTTGTATTCTACCTGGTGATAACAGGCTGCATTTGACTTGACCATAAAACCTAAACCAAAAGATGAACAAATACTGTGGTTTTAGTTGTGCACATGTGGTAGCCTAATTTAATCTCCATGTGAAGTTATGGAAGGCTGCTAATGTCTTTAAAAAAAGGTCAATTTTGTTCTAGACCAGCTCGTTCACAGGCAACGAACCGTCTTATGATATAATTACTGACGCTTTCCTCTGATTGAACCTTTGTTTTGACAACTATTTATTGTGTAGCTAACATGCATTATGCATTGATTTCGCATAAAGGTGGCAAAGGCATCTGATCCCAAGACGAGAAGTTATAAATTCCTTTAATACTACAAGCCAGTAAAATATTTTCAAAGAACATCTGGAGACATTGAAAATGTAAATAATCTACCAAATACACAAATTACTTCACCCCTTCTTAATGTCCTTGTGCTTACACCTATTCTCAGTCTTTGACTGGTGTGTCAGGTGTGTGAGGGGGTTCAGGTATTGGGGGACTTTCAGATGTGGGACCTTTGTTTGGTGTTTCCTACAGGCCCGTCTCCTCTTCCTGTTGATCAGGTTCTTCCCCACACTCCCCTTTTGCCATTGTGAGTGATGCTGCTGTGTGAGCTCTGTTCCGCATGAAGACTGTCCTTTTCTTCAGTCTCAGTGTTGCTGCTCTTCATTACTGGCCTGGCCTTGTCCCTATAGGATTGGCATCAAATTATATGCATATTTTAAAAAGGTCCAATGCAGTCGTTTTTATCTGAATATCAAATAATTTATGGGTAACAATTAAGTACCTTTTTTCTATATTTCTTTCTCTCAAAAATAAACAAAATAGCTTCTTAGCAAAAAGCAATTTCTAAAGCAAGATTTTTGCTAGGACTGTCTGGGTGTAGTCTGAGTGCGGATGGGTAAAACTGAAAAATATCTGTTATTGACAGAGAGGTTTGGAACTCTTTCTTATTGATCTATTTACAAATGTATCGCCTAGTTGTGCCACCAGGCCTGCAAAAACTCCATCCCACCAAAATTTCAGTCTTTTCACACAGCTCTTACACTAAAAGGGCATTATCATAATTTCACAATTGTACAGTATTATTCCAATCTCATAGTGTGGAACTACATATAAAACATAGGAACATCACATGTTTGACTGCACTGGTGCTTTAATATACATTTCAATAATGTGTTATGTTTCGAGTAAGATCTGCCACTCGCCTGTATGTGATGCACAGAACTCACCTTTTAGTCACTAACTCTTCGTGGATATCGTGCAATGCTCTCCATGAGCTTGATTGTCTTGAGCCAGTCCTCATGCCAGTCCTTAATGCTGTAGTGAGGCTGGCACTGGGTCAGACGAAGAAGGATCAACTGGTTATCTTTGGTGATACGGAGCAACTCCTGCTGTTGCATGTCTCTGCAGAGACTACCATTCCAAGAGAAAAAAGGTTTTCTATTGTGTGTAGGCCATTGAGTTGAGGTACAATAGGATGCTAGTTAGTTTATGAACATGGACATTTTCGGACCTGGTGAAGCCTCCCTGAATTTAAGCATACTACTGCCTCTACCAAAAGGTCTAGACCATTGTGGCACATTTAATGTGCTTGCCCTGTGCAAGCTGAGTGGGTCCACACCTGCTTTAGCTGCAGTGGTGTACTGTACTTAAGTATTTTTGTTGCGGTATCTGTACTTTACTATTTATATATGACAGCTTTTACTTGACTACATTCCTAAAGAAAATAATGTACTTTTTACTCCATACATTTTCCCTGACACCCACATGTACTCGTTACATTTTGAATGCTTAGCAGGACAGAAAAATGCACTTATCACCAATTCAAACACTTATCAAGAGAACATCGCTAGTCATCCCTACTGCCTCTGATTCTCGGACACACTAAACCCACAAGCTTCATTTATGAATGATGTTTGGTTATTGGAGGATACCCCTAGCTTTCCATACATAAAAACAAGAAAATGGTGCCATCTGGGTTGCTTAAAGGACAGTTCCACCCCAAAACAATATTTTGGGATTTGTTTCATTTCATTAGTCCATTGTTGACATATTTCCTAAATATGTTACTTTCAAAATACAGATATCATCCCCGTATGATGCATTTTGACTAGCAAAACTTTTTTTGACTATGTCAACAATAAACTAATGAAACAAATACCAAAATCATTTTTGGGTGGAGTTTTCCTTTAACATAAGGAATTTGAAATAATTTATACTTTTACTTCCGATACTTAAGTATATTTAAAACCAAATATCTTTAGATTTTTACTCAAGTAGTATTTTACTGGGTGACTTTCACTTTTACAGTCATTTTCTATTACGGCCTCTTTACTTTTCTCAAGTATGACAATTGGTTATCTTTTCCACCACTGTTTAGCTGTTACCAATTAATATTGGTGTCAGCTGTGGGATTTAAAGCCACACCCCTGAAGAGACTGGAGGTAAACACTATACCTTTTGTTTTCATAGTCGTTCCTGTTGTCGATGCGACCAGTAGTACTCATGATGTGAGATATTTTCTCAAGCAGCATATTGTTTTCCCTCTGAATTTTGGACATGCTTTGCTCCTGAAACTTATTGAGGAAACATTAAGAAAGACAAAAACAAGTAAAGCCAACCAAAACAGCAACAACAAAATACAAGATAACAACTGCTAAGGATGTTCAAGGAAAGACTGGGACAGACGTATTGGTAAGCTTTCTCAAAAGACACATTTGCCAGCTCAAAAGTTCAGAAAAGGGACTCTTTGATGGATACATGGTGAAATGACATGACTTAGAGATCCTTTATCACCTTTTGTTTCTTAATTTTGAGGTCAAGGTGACGATAGGTTTTAGGTGCAGTTGTGTCGATGGTGGGTTTCGCTGATTTGACCTTGACAAAAAAATGACAGTAAAGGTCAACAACACTGGATATTTTTACTTGTTTTGTGGAAGCACAAAAAAGGACAATTGATGAGTCAGGAATATGACAATACTTTGAAAAACAACAGCTAATGACAATGTTAAATTAATATTGTCAATATGTTAAGCATATCTCCAACATTGTTGATAGCCTTTGATTTTAGCATCAAAGCAGCTTTCGCTTACCTTTCTCAGATGCATTTCATAGGAGGCCTTGTCCCACTTCTGCTGCAGGCATTTGTTTCCATTGAGAAACAGTGGCTGGTACAACAGGTGTTGCATGGCTGCAGTACTTGCACTATTGGTCCCAGTCTACCTCCAGTCAACCTAAGAATTGTCCTACACTGTTACCCCTGCCCTGTGGCCTTCTCTATCTACTGCATATGGAGCTCGCTCGGAGAGATGCAGTCTGTTTTTAGTCTGTTTCCTACAACTTCTGTTAGCTAGTAGAACCACTGTCAACTGCCAAGTACTGTCAACTTACTGTAACCGACCTCCAGCACAGCACTGCCAGATGCCCCACACACAGCCTTCTCTGCTTTGCTAATGTCTAGCCACTGCATACACAGCTCAGACAGACTGCAGTCTGTTTTCAGTCATACCCAGGTTGCCATGACAGCAACGGCATAGAGTGGAGATGAATAAATGTCTTCAAACACTCTGCTTGCTTAACAAGTTCCACAAAGGGAGGGCGGGGCATTAGAGGATGAGATAAATGGTGTGGCGAGAACCTGTTGAAAGAGTGAGAATATAAACGTCTTCTTGAGCCTTGAGAAGTGATTCTCCACAAAAATGTTTAAAAAAAAATCTTAATTGCAAATCTTCTATTAAATGGTTATGATATAATACAGCAAGTATAAAAATCCTACTCGGTCTGTGGGCAGAAATGCATCGTGGTCTATCTATATTTCTCCCTAATATAGAGACGGTCCTTTTTAGTGTTATGACCTTGGATTCAGACCCGAAAAGCCAACATATCTATCGTTTGAAATACTTGAAGTGCGCTTGACTTTGCTTATCAGGTACAATGGAACCAATGGAATAGTGCAAAAACTGCATTAATACTCAAGTATTTCAAATATTGGAGATGTATATATTATATATATTATTCAACCAATTTCTGCTTGGCTTTTCTGTGTCGTGCAAGTATGCAGCAAGTGGACTGCCGGCAAGGCCAAGATATTACCAGTTTAAGGTCATAACATCTTTCAACACCAAAATTGGACTTTTCAGAATGTTCACTTTGAAGTTATTGTTACTGACCCATTTTTACACTCACTCTTATAAATCAAAACTAGACTGCATCGTTTTCATGTAGTTTTCTACTGAAGAGCAACAATTAATACCCTTAGTAACAGTTACCTGGAAACTAACATTGCACCAACACTCCCCTGTAAACAAAGCCAATTTACAAAAGCCTCCCAGGGAGATATTGATGTCATAAATCACAGATCAAATCTTGATTTTAAACTTAACTTTACTGCTTTAGGCTTCTAATTAAGGGGCAATATCCGGCCAAAACACATGGCATTATTTTAAAATAAAAGAATTGTGGTGAAGTGGTGCATTTATGGAAACACTTTCTATGAAGGCCATATGCATAATGCCAGAAATTATGAAGCACTATGTTGCTGTATATTATAAGTGATTATGATTTGTATGCAGAATTATAAGTCTTTACGTGCGTCTTTATAGCTCTGCTTTTACTGCATTACTCTATCAAAGTGCATTATGAGTACATGTATAATGTATTATGCATATAGGCTTCATAGAAAGTTTTACCCAAATGGTAAATGGGCTGATGCTCTGATTTCTGAATGTTGACATTGCTAAAACGTTTCATTAAGGCTCAGAAATGAGCTGTCATGAATGGACTTTTACAGCACAGCACCTCCACCTGCCTGTCAAAAGTGGAACTTGGGTTTGTACTGTTCATTAGATGAAAATCTGTCAAACCAGAGCCAAATATGAATACATTTATTTATTTGAGAAATTTAAAATACAGAGTTGTCTCAGCCTAATACAACAATACACACATTCAAAACACGTGGTTAGCAGATGTTAATGCGAGTGTAGCGAAATGCTTGTGCTTCTAGTTCCGACAATGCAGTAATAACCAACAAGTAATCTAACTAACAATTCCAAAACTACTACCTTATAGACACAAGTGTAAGGGGATAAAGAATATGTACATAAAGATATATGAATGATGGTACAGAGCAGCATAGGCAAGATACAGTAGATGTTATCGAGTACAGTATATACATATGAGATGAGTATGTAAACAAAGTGGCATAGTTAAAGTGGCTAGTGATACATGTATTAAATAAGGATGCAGTCGATGATAGAGTACAGTATATACGTATGCATATGAGATGAATAATGTAGGGTAAGTAAACATTATATAAGGTAGCATTGTTTAAAGTGGCTCGTGATATATTTACATAATTTCCCATCAATTCCCATTATTAAAGTGGCTGGAGTTGAGTCAGTGTCAGTGTGTTGGCAGCAGCCACTCAATGTTAGTAGTGGCTGTTTAACAGTCTGATGGCCTTGAGATAGAAGCTGTTTTTCAGTCTCTCGGTCCCAGCTTTGATGCATCTGTGCTGACCTCGCCTTCTGGATGATAGCGGGGTGAACAGGCAGTGGCTCGGGTGGTTGATGTCCTTGATGATCTTTATGGCCTTCCTGTAACATCGGGTGGTGTAGGTGTCCTGGAGGGCAGGTAGTTTGCCCCCGGTGATGCGTTGTGCAGACCTCACTACCCTCTGGAGAGCCTTACGGTTGAGAGCGGAGCAGTTGCCGTACCAGGCGGTGATACAGCCCGCCAGGATGCTCTCGATTGTGCATCTGTAGAAGTTTGTGAGTGCTTTTGGTGACAAGCCGAATTTCTTCAGCCTCCTGAGGTTGAAGAGGCGCTGCTGCGCCTTCTTCACGATGCTGTCTGTGTGAGTGGACCAATTCAGTTTGTCTGTGATGTGTATGCCTGTGATGTGTATGCCGAGGAACTTAAAACTTGCTACCCTCTCCACTACTGTTCCATCGATGTGGATAGGGGGGTGTTCCCTCTACTGTTTCCTGAAGTCCACAATCATCTCCTTAGTTTTGTTGACGTTGAATGTGAGGTTATTTTCCTGACACCACACTCCGAGGGCCCTCACCTCCTCCCTGTAGGCCGTCTCGTCGTTGTTGGTAGTAAAGCCTACCACTGTTGTGTCGTCCGCAAACTTGATGATTGAGTTGGAGGCGTGCGTGGCCACGCAGTCGTGGGTGAACAGCGAGTACAGGAGAGGGCTCAGAACGCACCCTTGTGGGGCCCCAGTGTTGAGGATCAGCGGGGAGGAGATGTTGTTGCCGTCGGTGTGGAAGAACTCAACTGGCTTGCACAGAGCCCTGACCTCAACTCCATTGAACACCTTTGGGATGAATTAGAACACTGACTGCGAGCCAGGCCCTAATCACCCAACATTTGTCCGACCTCAAAAATGCGCTTGTGGCTGAATGGAAGCAAGTCCCTGCAGCGATGTTCCAACATCTAGTGCAAAGCCTTCCCAGAAGAGTAGAGGCTGTCTTAGCAGCAAATTAATCCATATTAATACCCATGATTTTGGAATGAGATCGACGAGCAGGTGTCCATATATTTTTGGTCATGTAGCGTATATCTGCAAGACATTAAATGCATTCGGTTATCTTCGAACCAATAAATGCAGAAATGCATCTAACACACTGACAACATCATAGATTTTAAGTTAAAACATCGTTGAATCTTAAAAGGCCAAAAAAAAAAAAACACTGCCCAAACAAATGTACCATTAGTCTCTACTTTGTGTTCACAGTATCATTAGCATTGCTTTAACACCGACTTATTCTGCTTTCCATGCTGCATCCTTCAGGCTTGACCTTTGCGACTTCAATGACCGTGGTAACTTTATTGCATACAGAATAAGCACCAAAGCCTAATTTTAAACTCCAGGAGAACGTCATGAATTATCTCAACAGAAGTGTAGACTTTTGACGAGATAAAACAAAATCTCATATCTGGAGATAAAAAATAAATAAATAAAATAGTTCCAGACAGTATTGTGGCAAACAAAACATCATGCCCCTTGTCCAAAAAAGGGGAACACTTGCTTAGGAAGTCTTAAAGGATTTGACATACAGCTTACCCTAAGGGGAAGATGTGTCAAATCCGTTTACTTCTAAGCAATTACAATTATATACAAACAAATCTGCCCGAAAAACTGTAGGGTTGGTTGACTGTCAGGAGTTAAATATGGTAACCACTTTCATGGGATGAGATACACATTTGTACAGCATATTAATATATGTACTAAGGCAAATTAAAAGTAGAAGAAATGACTTTGTGGGTTCTAACCAAAAAGCTTATCTGTGCACAGAAATAAAGACATGTGGGTGGGGAAGGCAAGTCTCAGTGCAAATGCTTCAGCTTGCGTAGCCGCAGGGGGTTTCGCAGGGCCTCTGCGTTTGGGATGTTGGAGACCTCTAGGTTGGGAGAGCAGAAGAGCAACCTACCACGATGATTGAACATGTAGAAAGACGGGTGGTTCCTCAATGTGTCAAACGTCCTAAAAAATGAGAAGAGGGCAGTGAGTAGTTTGAACTATACTCATGATTATGTTTTCAGTGCGATAGGTCAATAACAATAGGGCTACTTATATAGGCAAGTCAATTATTATGCTGATTTGCAACACTATACATGCCAACTACAACAACAAGTGAAATCCCTGCAACACTTAATAAAGAGCTGCAGTCGGTTTCAGAATGGGGTGGCCAGAAGGCCAGCATCCTGGAGTCACCTCTTCACTGTTGATGTTGAGACTGGTGTTTTGCAGGTACTATTTAATGATGCTGCCAGTTGAGGACTTGTGATGTGTCTGTTTCTCAAACTAGACACTAATGTACTTGTCCTCTTGCTCAGTTGTGCACCGGGGCCTCCCACGCCTCTTTCTATTCTGGTAAGAGCCAGTTCACGGTGTTCTGTGAATGGAGTAGTACACAGCATCGTACGCGATCTTCATTTTCTTGGGAATTTCTCGCATTTCTCAGAACAAGAACAGACTGACGAGTTTCAGAAGAAAGGTCTTTGTTTCTGACCATTTCGAGCCTGTAATTGAACCCACAAATGCTGATGCTCCAGATACTCAACTAGTCTAAAGGCCAGTTTTATTGCTTCTTCAATCAGAACAACAGTTTCAGCTGTGCCAACATAATTACAAAATGGTTTTCTAATGATCAATTAGCCTTTTAAAATGATAAACTTGGATTAGCTAACACAACGTGCCATTAGACCACAGGAGTGATGGTTGCTGATAATGGGCCTCTTGTACGCCTATGTAGATATACCATAATTTTATTTTATTATTATTTATTTTTTAGTTGGCCGTTTCCAGCTATAATCGTCATTTACAACATTAACAATGTCTAAACTATATTTCTGATCGATTAGATGTTATTTTAATGTACAAAAATGTTTTGCCTTTCTTTCAAAAACAAGGACATTTCTAAGTGACCCCAAACATTTAAACTGTAGTGTATCTACAACAGAGGCTAAAGATGGCGAGAAGTCTGTCCATGATAAAGTGCTGCTCTGCCTTCTTAATAACACTATCAATAAGGTAGGTCCTACAGGACCTAGTTTTGTCGCACCTGCACTACTGTTCATTTGTGTGGTCAGTTGCCACATAAAGGGACATCGGAAAATTACAATTGGCACAGTACAGGACAGCTTGGCCCTTAAATGTACACGGAGAGCTAACATTAATAATATGCATGTCAATCTCATGGCTCAAAGTAGAGGAGAGATTGACTTCATCACTACTTGCATTTGTGAGAAGTATTGACATGTTGAATGCGTCGAGCTGTCTGTCTAAACTACTGGCACACAGCTCGGAAACCCATGCAAACCCCCACAAGACATGCCACCAGAGGTCTCTTCACAGTCCCCAAGTCTAGAACAGACTATGGGAGGCACACAGTACTACATAAAGCCATGACTACATTCAACATCAAGTAACTGATACAGCAGTAGAATCAGATAAAAAAAACAGATACAAATACACTACATGCAACAGTGGGGACTGTGAAGACACACACGCATACACACACACATGGATTTTGAGTTGTAGATAAGTGGTAGAGTAGTGGCGTGGCCTGAGGGCACACACTTAATGTGTTGTGGAATCTTTTGTGAAATGTTTTTAAAATTGTATAAATGTCTCAATTCTGAAGGAGCCCAGGAAGAGTACCTGCTGAGCTAATGGGGATCCATAATCAATATAATTACTGAAATTAAGGCTTACTTGTTTTTCAGCTCTGAGGATGCATCCATATCTTTAAACTCTCCAGAGATGTGGACAATACCATAAATGGTCAGAACAAAAGCTAACAAAGTCTGTAAAACAATCTGCAAAACAAAATTAAAACAATAGATATACATTTTTCTTTTGAAATATGTTTAGTCAAAACGGTACAATTAATAGAATGGATCTACATCAAAGAATGGAATAACTTACTTGCTATTTAGTATTAAATAACTTACATCTATTGGTAGGGTTTCATTTTCTTTTTCTGTCAGACGCATGTAGGATCGATCTGGTGGGGGAAAAGAACAACATTTATCACACTGGAATCAATGTGGCTACAGCTGAGACAAAATCAAGTGGGTAGCTAATCTCATTGCATCCATAGCAGATGTTGCATGCGGCAAGCTAACTTGCGTAACTGTTAGTACTTTGGCTTTTGGAGCATAGCTTCCAACTGGATCCTGGATTTCCTGACGGGACGACACCAGGTGGTGAGGGTAGGAAATGACTCCGTACACTGGTCCTCAACACAGAGCCACCCCCTCCTCCACGGATGTGCTTAGCCCCCTCCTGTACTCTCTGTTCACCCATGACTTTGTGGCCATACACGACTATAACTCAATCAAGTTTGTTATGTTTCAAATATTTTTATTAAACACACACAAGAATGGTGTATAGGTATACATGACAGGTATACAATTATTATCTAAACATAAAAGAGCATACAGGAACAACAAGACCCAGAGTTCTGGGTGCAGAACAAATAATACAAAACACGACATACAAAACAAGGACACATAGAAAGAGGGAAGATGTCCCCCCCTATCCCCCATCCCCTATTCCCCCCCCCCCCCAACTGCTCGGGTGGTAGGGCCAGCACACGCTGCCCAAAGGTAGATTAAAATTTTACCATTGAGAGTGCGTTAATAAGTACAAATTCACAGCGCCGACTCGTCCAAGTAGGAGAGGAAAGGCTGCCAGATTTTATCAAATGTTGATAATTTATTGTTCAGAATATATCTAATTCTTTCTAAGTGTACAGTGTTTGCCAATTCACTGAGCCATAATTTGGTAGAGGGCGCTTCCTTCCTTTTCCAAAACAACAAGATTAGTTTTATTGCCGAGATGAGACCATACGAGATTAGTTATTTTTGGGGGTTGGTTAATCTGTTTAGGGACTCAGATACTCCCAGGATTATCAGAAGCGGGTCTGGATCTATTGAAGTCTCCAAAACTTCAGAGAGGATCCTAAAAATTCCACACCAATAACCATGCAAGCTAGAGCATAGGGCAAAGCAGTGGAGTAGTGTACCCTGCGTAGCCTGACATTTATCACATGTAGGGGATGCGTCAGGAAATATCCTATGCAGTTTAGTTTTGGAATAGTGTAATCTGTGTAATACCTTGAATTGTATGAGACGATGTCTGGAATTAATGGAGCATGTGTGGATATACTCCAAGCTCTCTTCCCAGTCTGCCACTGAGATGTCAGTCCCTAGTTCTTCCTCCCATTTTGCCTTGATGGCATCAGTAGAAGGTGTGCTAACAGATTGAAAAGCATCATATAGACGCGATATCAGTTTATCTGAGGTGGGGCATATTTTTATGCATCCGTCAAACATGGAAGGTTTAGCATTCCCAAATGTTGGGAGGTGTTTTCTATCGTAGTCTCTAATTTGTAGTTATCTGAAAAAATTACTTCTGGGAAGATTATAAGTTTCCCTCAGCAGCTCAAAGGAAGCAAAGGTCCCTTCTATGTATAAATCCTCTATGGTGCTTATCCCCAACTCTCCCCATCGCTCAAAGGTGTTATCAAGGTTAGAAGGGGCAAAGGAGGGATTCCTGGCGACAGGGAGCATGAATGACATTGTTCTGAGCTCAAAGTGGACTTTAATTTGCTTCCAGATTCGGACGGTTGGAGCGAGTGGTCGCATCTGCACTTCGCTCCCGCGGGTAGTATAACTTTTTCATTATATTTCATTATAGCACAACGGTTTGATTTGTCTAATCCTAGCAATTTCTTCTCAGCTAGCTACATAGCCGTCTTTGTATCAAAGATAATTGCGAAATTATCGTATTTCGCCGTCCTAACGTAGTCTTCACTAGCCAGCTAGCTAACGTCCACTGATTAGCTGCACTGGAGAAACTATTACACTCAACTGAACGACTTGATTAGTGTAGTGTTAGCTAGCTACATAGCTGTCTTTGCTGTCTTCGTATCATCGTATCCAAGAATTGTGTTGTTTAGGTTTAGAGTGTGTAGTCTTAGAGTGATTATCTTAATTTACCGAGGTTAGCTAGCCAGCTATTTGTCGTCCTTAACGTAGGTGACTCTGCTAGCTAGCCAACAGCTAGCCGACGTCTACCGAATAGACTCACAACCCGGTCGCATTCACAGGTAGTATCACATTTTCACTTCATTTCATTACAGTACAACGGTTTGATTTGTTTGATCGTAGCTAGCTACATAGCTAGCTACATAGCCGTCTTTGTATCAAAGATAATTGTGTAGTCTAGAGCGATTTTCTAGGTTCGCTAGCCAGCTATTGTCGTTCTTTTAACGCAACGTAACGTAAACAACACTGCTAGCTAGCCAGCTAGCCCCCGAATAGCAACACTGCAGAAACTATTTCACTCAACGGAACGACTTGATTAGTGTAGTGTCAACAACGCACCCACTGCCAGCTGGCCTACTTCAGCAGTACTGTATCATTTTAATCATTTTAGTCAATAAGATTCTTGCTACGTAGCTTAACTTTCTGAACATTCGAGACGTGTAGTCCACTTGTCATTCCAATCTCCTTTGCATTAGCGTAGCCTCTTCTGTAGCCTGCCAACTATGTGTCTGTTTATCCCTGTTCTCTCCTCTCTGCACAGACCATACAAACGCTCCACACCGCGTGGCCGCGGCCACCCTACTCTGGTGGTCCCAGCGCGCACGACCCACGTGGAGTTCCAGGTCTCCGGTAGCCTCTGGAACTGCCAATCTGCGGCCAACAAGGCAGAGTTCATCTCAGCCTATGCCTCCCTCCAGTCCCTCGACTTCTTGGCACTGACGGAAACATGGATCACCACAGACAACACTGCTACTCCTACTGCTCTCTCTTCGTCCGCCCACATGTTCTCGCACATTTCCGAGAGTGTCTGGTCAGCGGGGTGGTGGCACCGGGATCCTCATCTCTCCCAAGTGGTCATTCTCTCTTTCTCCCCTTACCCATCTGTCTATCGCCTCCTTTGAATTCCATGCTGTCACAGTTACTAGCCCTTTCAAGCTTAACATCCTTATCATTTATCGCCCTCCAGGTTCCCTCGGAGAGTTCATCAATGAGCTTGATGCCTTGATAAGCTCCTTTCCTGAGGACGGCTCACCTCTCACAGTTCTGGGCGACTTTAACCTCCCCACGTCTACCTTTGACTCTTTCCTCTCTGCCTCCTTCTTTCCACTCCTCTCCTCTTTTGACCTCACCCTCTCACCTTCCCCCCTACTCACAAGGCAGGCAATACGCTCGACCTCATCTTTACTAGATGCTGTTCTTCCACTAACCTCATTGCAACTCCCCTCCAAGTCTCCGACCACTGCATTGTATCCTTTTCCCTCTCGCTCTCATCCAACACCTCCCACACTGCCCCTACTCGGATGGTATCGCGCCGTCCCAACCTTCGCTCTCTCTCCCCCGCTACTCTCTCCTCTTCCATCCTATCATCTCTTCCCTCCGCTCAAACCTTCTCCCACCTATCTCCTGATTCTGCCTCCTCAACCCTCCTCTCCTCCCTCTCTGCATCCCTTGACTCTCTATGTCCCCTATCCTCCAGGCCGGCTCGGTCCTCCCCTCCCGCTCCGTGGCTCGATGACTCATTGCGAGCTCACAGAACAGGGCTCCGGGCAGCCGAGCGGAAATGGAGGAAAACTCGCCTCCCTGCGGACCTGGCATCCTTTCACTCCCTCCTCTCTACATTTTCTTCCTCTGTCTCTGCTGCTAAAGCCACTTTCTACCACGCTAAATTCCAAGCATCTGCCTCTAACCCTAGGAAGCTCTTTGCCACCTTCTCCTCCCTCCTGAATCCTCCTCCCCCCTCCTCCCTCTCTGCAGATGACTTCGTCAACCATTTTGAAAAGAAGGTCGACGACATCCGATCCTCGTTTGCTAAGTCAAACGACACCGCTGGTTCTGCTCACACTGCCCTACCCTGTGCTCTGACCTCTTTCTCCCCTCTCTCTCCAGATGAAATCTCGCGTCTTGTGACGGCCGGCCGCCCAACAACCTGCCCGCTTGACCCTATCCCCTCCTCTCTTCTCCAGACCATTTCCGGAGACCTTCTCCCTTACCTCACCTCGCTCATCAACTCATCCCTGACCGCTGGCTACGTCCCTTCCGTCTTCAAGAGAGCGAGAGTTGCACCCCTTCTGAAAAAACCTACACTCGATCCCTCCGATGTCAACAATTACAGACCAGTATCCCTTCTTTCTTTTCTCTCCAAAACTCTTGAACGTGCCGTCCTTGGCCAGCTCTCCCGCTATCTCTCTCTGAATGACCTTCTTGATCCAAATCAGTCAGGTTTCAAGACTAGTCATTCAACTGAGACTGCTCTCCTCTGTATCACGGAGGCGCTCCGCACTGCTAAAGCTAACTCTCTCTCCTCTGCTCTCATCCTTCTAGATCTATCGGCTGCCTTCGATACTGTGAACCATCAGATCCTCCTCTCCACCCTCTCCGAGTTGGGCATCTCCGGCGCGGCCCACGCTTGGATTGCGTCCTACCTGACAGGTCGCTCCTACCAGGTGGCGTGGCGAGAATCTGTCTCCTCACCACGCGCTCTCACCACTGGTGTCCCCCAGGGCTCTGTTCTTGGCCCTCTCCTATTCTCGCTATACACCAAGTCACTTGGCTCTGTCATAACCTCACATGGTCTCTCTTATCATTGCTATGCAGACGACACACAATTAATCTTCTCCTTTCCCCTTCTGATGACCAGGTGGCGAATCGCATCTCTGCATGTCTGGCAGACATATCAGTGTGGATGACGGATCACCACCTCAAGCTGAACCTCGGCAAGACGGAGCTGCTCTTCCTCCCGGGAAGGACTGCCCGTTCCATGATCTCGCCATCACGGTTGACAACTCCATTGTGTCCTCCTCCCAGAGCGCCAAGAACCTTGGCGTGATCCTGGACAACACCCTGTCGTTCTCAACCAACATCAAGGCGGTGGCCCGTTCCTGTAGGTTCATGCTCTACAACATCCGCAGAGTACGACCCTGCCTCACACAGGAAGCGGCGCAGGTCCTAATCCAGGCACTTGTCATCTCCCGTCTGGATTACTGCAACTCGCTGTTGGCTGGGCTCCCTGCCTGTGACATTAAACCCCTTCAACTCATCCAGAACGCCGCAGCCCGTCTGGTGTTCAACCTTCCCAAGTTCTCTCACGTCACCCCGCTCCTCCGTTCTCTCCACTGGCCTCCAGTTGAAGCTCGCATCCGCTACAAGACCATGGTGCTTGCCTACAGAGCTGTGAGGGGAACGGCACCTCAGTACCTCCAGGCTCTGATCAGGCCCTACACCCAAACAAGGGCACTGCGTTCATCCACCTCTGGCCTGCTCGCCTCCCTACCACTGAGGAAGTACAGCTCCCGCTCAGCCCAGTCAAAACTGTTCGCTGCTCTGGCCCCCCAATGGTGGAACAAACTCCCTCACGACGCCAGGACAGCGGAGTCAATCACCACCTTCCGGAGACACCTGAAACCCCACCTCTTTAAGGAATACCTAGGATAGGATAAGTAATCCCTCTCACCCCCCCCCTTAAGTTTTAGATGCTATTCACACTTTCTCATCAGTTACCTAGAGCGTCTGCACTCCCTTGTATTTTAGTCTTCTTTTTCATTTTCTTCTTTAAAATCTTTATGTATCTCATGTTGCTCTTGTGTCCTTCATCTTTTTTTGATTCTCTTTTTAAAAATCTTAATTTATCTGATGTTGCTCTTTCTTCCATCGTATAAACTTAGAATTAGTTTCTGCTTTTATGTCTGAAGCAGATTGAATTAGAAAAACACGGCAGATAATTGCAATAGGAATTAGGGTAAAGGCTGGATTCCCTTTATTTGTCCGGTGTTCTTGGTGGCCTTGTTTGAAATTATATTACAGGTGTCTGTTGAGAAAAAGTTGCAGCGGTGGACTTTGAACCGAAAGACTGGGTCCTTAAATCCAGTTCTCTGGACAGCTCGGCCACAGTACCCACTGTTAAAATGGACTGCTTGGTCGTTGCACAGACCATCACAACTTTCCATTTTTCCAATCAAGGATTTGACGTGAACAACCACCGGTAGGAGGTGCAACTGCCACCGCAGGGGCACAGGATTTGGTGGCTGGTTGGTTAAGGCGATGGACTACACTATTGAGTTGGAACCCCATCCGTGACACACAACATTGCTTCTTTTCTCCCTTGCATGGGCGACATGAAAGTAAAACTCTTGAAATGAAGCAGAACATGTGATAGCTTGCGCAAACAAACTCAATAAAGATGGCAGTGGTGGGATTTGAACCCACGCCTCCTTAGAGACTGGAGCCTAAATCCAGCGCCTTAGACCGCTCGGCCACACTACCCAGCTCTGTCAAGATTTTCACACTTTCTCATCAGTTACCTAGAGCGTCTGCACTCCTTTGTATTTTAGTCTTCTTTTTCATTTTCTTCTTTAAAATCTTTATGTTTCTCATGTTGCTCTTGAGTCCTTCATCTTTTTTTGATTCTCTTTTTAAAAATCTTAATTTATCTGATGTTGCTCTTTCTTCCATCGTATAAACTTAGAATTAGTTTCTGCTTTTATGTCTGAAGCAGATTGAATTAGAAAAACACGGCAGATAATTGCAATAACAGACGTGGGAATTAGGGTAAAGGCTGGATTCCCTTTATTTGTCCGGTGTTCTTGGTGGCCTTGTTTGAAATTATATTACAGGTGTCTGTTGAGAAAAAGTTGCAGCGGTGGACTTTGAACCGAAAGACTGGGTCCTTAAATCCAGTTCTCTGGACAGCTCGGCCACAGTACCCACTGTTAAAATGGACTGCTTGGTCGTCGCACAGACCATCACAACTTTCCATTTTTCCAATCAAGGATTTGACGTGAACAACCACCGGTAGGAGGTGCAAATGACACCGCTGGGGCACAGGACTTGGTGGCTGGTTGGTTAAGGCGATGGACTACACTATTGAGTTGGAACCCCATCCGTGACACACAACATTGCTTCTTTACTCCCTTGCATGGGCGACATGAAAGTAAAAACCCTGAAATAAAGCAGAACATGTGATAGCTTGCGCAAACAAACTCAATAAAGATGACAGTGGTGGGATTTGAACCCACGCCTCCTTAGAGACTGGAGCCTTAATCCAGCGCCTTAGACCGCTCGGCCACACTACCTAGCTCTGTCAAAGTATTCACACTTTCTCGTCAGTTACCTAGAGCGTCTGCACTTCCTTGTATTTTAGTCTTCTTTTTCATTTTCTTTCTTAAAATCTTTATGTATCTCATGTTGCTCTGGCATCCTTCATCTTTTTTTGATTCTCTTTTTAAAAATCTTAATTCATCTGATGTTGCTCTTTCTTCCATCGTTTAAACTTAGAATTAGTTTCTGCTTTTATGTCTGAAGCAGATTGAATTAGAAAAACACGGCAGATAATTGCAATAGGAATTAGGGTAAAGGCTGGATTCCCTTTATTTGTCCGGTGTTCTTGGTGGCCTTGTTTGAAATTATATTACAGGTGTCTGTTGAGAAAAAGTTGCAGCGGTGGACTTTGAACCGAAAGACTGGGTCCTTAAATCCAGTTCTCTGGACAGCTCGGCCACAGTACCCACTGTTAAAATGGACTGCTTGGTCGTCGCACAGACCATCACAACTTTCCATTTTTCCAATCAAGGATTTGATGTGAACAACCACCGGTAGGAGGTGCAAATGACACCGCTGGGGCACAGGACTTGGTGGCTGGTTGGTTAAGGCGATGGACTACACTATTGAGTTGGAACCCCATCCGTGACACACAACATTGCTTCTTTACTCCCTTGCATGGGCGACATGAAAGTAAAAACCCTGAAATAAAGCAGAACATGTGATAGCTTGCGCAAACAAACTCAATAAAGATGACAGTGGTGGGATTTGAACCCACGCCTCCTTAGAGACTGGAGCCTTAATCCAGCGCCTTAGACCGCTCGGCCACACTACCTAGCTCTGTCAAAGTATTCACACTTTCTCGTCAGTTACCTAGAGCGTCTGCACTTCCTTGTATTTTAGTCTTCTTTTTCATTTTCTTCTTTAAAATCTTTATGTTTCTCATGTTGCTCTTGCGTCCTTCATCTTTTTTTGATTCTCTTTTTAAAAATCTTAATTTATCTGATGTTGCTCTTTCTTCCATCGTATAAACTTAGAATTAGTTTCTGCTTTTATGTCTGAAGCAGATTGAATTAGAAAAACACGGCAGATAATTGCAATAGGAATTAGGGTAAAGGCTGGATTCCCTTTATTTGTCCGGTGTTCTTGGTGGCCTTGTTTGAAATTATATTACAGGTGTCTGTTGAGAAAAAGTTGCAGCGGTGGACTTTGAACCGAAAGACTGGGTCCTTAAATCCAGTTCTCTGGACAGCTCGGCCACAGTACCCACTGTTAAAATGGACTGCTTGGTCGTCGCACAGACCATCACAACTTTCCATTTTTCCAATCAAGGATTTGACGTGAACAACCACCGGTAGGAGGTGCAAATGACACCGCTGGGGCACAGGACTTGGTGGCTGGTTGGTTAAGGCGATGGACTACACTATTGAGTTGGAACCCCATCCGTGACACACAACATTGCTTCTTTTCCCTTGCATGGGCGACATGAAAGTAAAAACCCTGAAATAAAGCAGAACATGTGATAGCTTGCGCAAACAAACTCAATAAAGATGGCAGTGGTGGGATTTGAACCCACGCCTCCTTAGAGACTGGAGCCTAAATCCAGCGCCTTAGACCGCTCGGCCACACTACCCAGCTCTGTCAAGATTTTCACACTTTCTCATCAGTTACCTAGAGCGTCTGCACTCCCTTGTATTTTAGTCTTCTTTTTCATTTTCTTCTTTAAAATCTTTATGTTTCTCATGTTGCTCTTGAGTCCTTCATCTTTTTTTGATTCTCTTTTTAAAAATCTTAATTTATCTGATGTTGCTCTTTCTTCCATCGTATAAACTTAGAATTAGTTTCTGCTTTTATGTCTGAAGCAGATTGAATTAGAAAAACACGGCAGATAATTGCAATAACAGACGTGGGAATTAGGGTAAAGGCTGGATTCCCTTTATTTGTCCGGTGTTCTTGGTGGCCTTGTTTGAAATTATATTACAGGTGTCTGTTGAGAAAAAGTTGCAGCGGTGGACTTTGAACCGAAAGACTGGGTCCTTAAATCCAGTTCTCTGGACAGCTCGGCCACAGTACCCACTGTTAAAATGGACTGCTTGGTCGTCGCACAGACCATCACAACTTTCCATTTTTCCAATCAAGGATTTGATGTGAACAACCACCGGTAGGATGTGCAACTGACACCGCGGGGGCACAGGACTTGGTGGCTGGTTGGTTAAGGCAATGGACTACACTATTGAGTTGGAACCCCATCCGTGACACACAACATTGCTTCTTTTCTCCCTTGCATGGGCGACATGAAAGTAAAAACCCTGAAATAAAGCAGAACATGTGATAGCTTGCGCAAACAAACTCAATAAAGATGACAGTGGTGGGATTTGAACCCACGCCTCCTTAGAGACTGGAGCCTAAATCCAGCGCCTTAGACCGCTCGCCACACTACCCAGCTCTGTCAAAGATTTTCACACTTTCTCATCAGTTACCTAGAGCGTCTGCACTTCCTTGTATTTTAGTCTTCTTTTTCATTTTCTTTTTAAAATCTTTATGTATCTCATGTTGCTCTGGCATCCTTCATCTTTTTTTGATTCTCTTTTTAAAAATCTTAATTCATCTGATGTTGCTCTTTCTTCCATCGTATAAACTTAGAATTAGTTTCTGCTTTTATGTCTGAAGCAGATTGAATTAGAAAAACACGGCAGATAATTGCAATAGGAATTAGGGTAAAGGCTGGATTCCCTTTATTTGTCCGGTGTTCTTGGTGGCCTTGTTTGAAATTATATTACAGGTGTCTGTTGAGAAAAAGTTGCAGCGGTGGACTTTGAACCGAAAGACTGGGTCCTTAAATCCAGTTCTCTGGACAGCTCGGCCACAGTACCCACTGTTAAAATGGACTGCTTGGTCGTCGCACAGACCATCACAACTTTCCATTTTTCCAATCAAGGATTTGACGTGAACAACCACCGGTAGGAGGTGCAAATGACACCGCTGGGGCACAGGACTTGGTGGCTGGTTGGTTAAGGCGATGGACTACACTATTGAGTTGGAACCCCATCCGTGACACACAACATTGCTTCTTTACTCCCTTGCATGGGCGACATGAAAGTAAAAACCCTGAAATAAAGCAGAACATGTGATAGCTTGCGCAAACAAACTCAATAAAGATGACAGTGGTGGGATTTGAACCCACGCCTCCTTAGAGACTGGAGCCTTAATCCAGCGCCTTAGACCGCTCGGCCACACTACCTAGCTCTGTCAAAGTATTCACACTTTCTCGTCAGTTACCTAGAGCGTCTGCACTTCCTTGTATTTTAGTCTTCTTTTTCATTTTCTTTCTTAAAATCTTTATGTATCTCATGTTGCTCTGGCATCCTTCATCTTTTTTTGATTCTCTTTTTAAAAATCTTAATTCATCTGATGTTGCTCTTTCTTCCATCGTTTAAACTTAGAATTAGTTTCTGCTTTTATGTCTGAAGCAGATTGAATTAGAAAAACACGGCAGATAATTGCAATAGGAATTAGGGTAAAGGCTGGATTCCCTTTATTTGTCCGGTGTTCTTGGTGGCCTTGTTTGAAATTATATTACAGGTGTCTGTTGAGAAAAAGTTGCAGCGGTGGACTTTGAACCGAAAGACTGGGTCCTTAAATCCAGTTCTCTGGACAGCTCGGCCACAGTACCCACTGTTAAAATGGACTGCTTGGTCGTCGCACAGACCATCACAACTTTCCATTTTTCCAATCAAGGATTTGACGTGAACAACCACCGGTAGGAGGTGCAAATGACACCGCTGGGGCACAGGACTTGGTGGCTGGTTGGTTAAGGCGATGGACTACACTATTGAGTTGGAACCCCATCCGTGACACACAACATTGCTTCTTTACTCCCTTGCATGGGCGACATGAAAGTAAAACCATGAAATAAAGCAGAACATGTGATAGCTTGCGCAAACAAACTCAATAAAGATGACAGTGGTGGGATTTGAACCCACGCCTCCTTAGAGACTGGAGCCTTAATCCAGCGCCTTAGACCGCTCGGCCACACTACCTAGCTCTGTCAAAGTATTCACACTTTCTCGTCAGTTACCTAGAGCGTCTGCACTTCCTTGTATTTTAGTCTTCTTTTTCATTTTCTTTCTTAAAATCTTTATGTATCTCATGTTGCTCTGGCATCCTTCATCTTTTTTTGATTCTCTTTTTAAAAATCTTAATTCATCTGATGTTGCTCTTTCTTCCATCGTTTAAACTTAGAATTAGTTTCTGCTTTTATGTCTGAAGCAGATTGAATTAGAAAAACACGGCAGATAATTGCAATAGGAATTAGGGTAAAGGCTGGATTCCCTTTATTTGTCCGGTGTCCTTGGTGGCCTTGTTTGAAATTCCATTACAGTTTTCTGTTGAGAAAAAGTTGCAGCGGTGGACTTTGAACCAAAAGACTGGGTCCTTAAATCCAGTTCTCTGGTCAGCTCGGCCACAGTACCCACTGTTAAAATGGACTGCTTGGTCGTCGCACAGACCATCACAACTTTACTTTTTTCCAATCAAGGATTTGACGTGAACAACCACCGGTAGGAGGTGCAACTGACACCGCGGGGGCACAGGACTTGGTGGCTGGTTGGTTAAGGCGATAGACTACACTATTGAGTTGGAACCCCATCCGTGACACACAACATTGCTTCTTTTCTCCCTTGCATGGGTGACATGAAAGTAAAAACCATGAAATAAAGCAGAACATGTGATAGCTTGCGCGAACAAGCTCAATAAAGATGGCAGTGGTGGGATTTGAACCCACGCCTCCTTAGAGACTGGAGCCTTAATCCAGCGCCTTAGACCGCTCGGCCACACTACCAAGCTCTGGCAAACTATTCACACTTTCTCGTCAGTTACCTAGAGCGTCTGCACTTCCTTGTATTTTAGTCTTCTTTTTCATTTTATTCTTTAAAATCTTTATCTATCTCACGTTGCTCTTGCGTCCTTCATCTTTTTTTGATTCTCTTTTTAAAAATCTTAATTTATCTGATGTTGCTCTTTCTTCCATCGTATAAACTTAGAATTAGTTTCTGCTTTTCTGTCTGAAGCAGATTGAATTATAAAAACATGGCAGATAATTGCAATAACAGACTCGGGATTTAGGGCAAAGGCTGGATTCCCTTTATTTGTCCGGTGCCCTTGGTGGCCTTGTTTGAAATTACATTACAGTTTTCTGTTGAGAAAAATTTGCAGCGTTGGACTTTGAACCCACACCTCCGAAAGACTGGGTCCTTAAATCCAGTTCCTTGGACAGCTCGGCCACAGTACCCACTGTTAAAATGGACTGCATGGTCGTCGCACAGACCATCACAACTTTCCTTTTTTCCAATCAAGGATTTAACGTGAACAACCACCGGTAGGAGGTGCAACTGCCACCGCGGGAGCACAGGACTTGGTGGCTGGTTGGTTAAGGCGATGGACTACACTATTGAGTTGGAACCCCATCCGTGACACACAACATTGCTTCTTTTCTCCCTTGCATGGGCGACATGAAAGTAAAAATCTTGAAATGAAGCAGAACATGTGATAGCTTGCGCAAACAAGCTCAATAAAGATGGCAGTGGTGGGATTTGAACCCACGCCTCCTTAGAGACTGGAGCCTTAAACAGCTCGCCCACACTACCAAGCTCTGGCAAACTATTCACACTTTCTCGTCAGTTACCTAGAGCGTCTGCACTTCCTTGTATTTTAGTCTTCTTTTTCATTTTATTCTTTAAAATCTTTATGTATCTCATGTTGCTCTTGCGTCCTTCATCTTTTTTTGATTCTCTTTTTAAAAATCTGAATTTATCTGATGTTGCTCTTTCTTCCATCGTATAAACTTAGAATTAGTTTCTGCTTTTATGTCTGAAGCAGATTGAATTCGAAAAACACGGCAGATAATTGCAATAAGAGACGTGGGATTTAGGGTAAAGGCTGGATTCCCTTTATTTGTCCGGTGTCCTTGGTGGCCTTGTTTGAAATTCCATTACAGTTTTCTGTTGAGAAAAAGTTGCAGCGGTGGACTTTGAACCAAAAGACTGGGTCCTTAAATCCAGTTCTCTGGTCAGCTCGGCCACAGTACCCACTGTTAAAATGGACTGCTTGGTCGTCGCACAGACCATCACAACTTTACTTTTTTCCAATCAAGGATTTGACGTGAACAACCACCGGTAGGAGGTGCAACTGACACCGCGGGGGCACAGGACTTGGTGGCTGGTTGGTTAAGGCGATAGACTACACTATTGAGTTGGAACCCCATCCGTGACACACAACATTGCTTCTTTTCTCCCTTGCATGGGTGACATGAAAGTAAAAACCATGAAATAAAGCAGAACATGTGATAGCTTGCGCAAACAAGCTCAATAAAGATGGCAGTGGTGGGATTTGAACCCACGCCTCCTTAGAGACTGGAGCCTTAATCCAGCGCCTTAGACCGCTCGGCCACACTACCAAGCTCTGGCAAACTATTCACACTTTCTCGTCAGTTACCTAGAGCGTCTGCACTTCCTTGTATTTTAGTCTTCTTTTTCATTTTATTCTTTAAAATCTTTATCTATCTCACGTTGCTCTTGCGTCCTTCATCTTTTTTTGATTCTCTTTTTAAAAATCTTAATTTATCTGATGTTGCTCTTTCTTCCATCGTATAAACTTAGAATTAGTTTCTGCTTTTCTGTCTGAAGCAGATTGAATTATAAAAACATGGCAGATAATTGCAATAACAGACTCGGGATTTAGGGCAAAGGCTGGATTCCCTTTATTTGTCCGGTGCCCTTGGTGGCCTTGTTTGAAATTACATTACAGTTTTCTGTTGAGAAAAATTTGCAGCGGTGGACTTTGAACCGAAAGACTGGGTTCTTAAATCCAGTTCTCTGGTCAGCTCGGCCACAGTACCCACTGTTAAAATGGACTGCTTGGTCGTCGCACAGACCATCAAAACTTTCCTTTTTTCCAATCAAGGATTTAACGTGAACAACCACCGGTAGGAGGTGCAACTGCCACCGCGGGAGCACAGGACTTGGTGGCTGGTTGGTTAAGGCGATGGACTACACTATTGAGTTGGAACCCCATCCGTGACACACAACATTGCTTCTTTTCTCCCTTGCATGGGCGACATGAAAGTAAAAATCTTGAAATGAAGCAGAACATGTGATAGCTTGCGCAAACAAGCTCAATAAAGATGGCAGTGGTGGGATTTGAACCCACGCCTCCTTAGAGACTGGAGCCTTAAACAGCTCGCCCACACTACCAAGCTCTGGCAAACTATTCACACTTTCTCGTCAGTTACCTAGAGCGTCTGCACTTCCTTGTATTTTAGTCTTCTTTTTCATTTTATTCTTTAAAATCTTTATGTATCTCATGTTGCTCTTGCGTCCTTCATCTTTTTTTGATTCTCTTTTTAAAAATCTGAATTTATCTGATGTTGCTCTTTCTTCCATCGTATAAACTTAGAATTAGTTTCTGCTTTTATGTCTGAAGCAGATTGAATTCGAAAAACACGGCAGATAATTGCAATAAGAGACGTGGGATTTAGGGTAAAGGCTGGATTCCCTTTATTTGTCCGGTGTCCTTGGTGGCCTTGTTTGAAATTACATTACAGTTTTCTGTTGAGAAAAAGTTGCAGCGGTGGACTTTGAACCCACACCTGAAGACTGGGTCCTTAAATCCAGTTCTCTGGTCAGCTCGGCCACAGTACCCACTGTTAAAATGGACTGCTTGGTCGTCGCACAGACCATCACAACTTTCCTTTTTTCCAATCAAGGATTTGATGTGAACAACCACCGGTAGGAGGTGCAACTGCCACCGCGGGAGCACAGGACTTGGTGGCTGGTTGGTTAAGGCGATTGACTACACTATTGAGTTGGAACCCCATCCGTGACACACAACATTGCTTCTTTTCTCCCTTGCATGGGCGACATGAAAGTAAAAATCTTGAAATGAAGCAGAACATGTGATAGCTTGCGCAAACAAGCTCAATAAAGATGGCAGTGGTGGGATTTGAACCCACGCCTCCTTAGAGACTGGAGCCTTAATCCAGCGCCTTAGACCGCTCGGCCACACTACCCAGCTGTGGCAAATTATTTGCACTTTCTCGTCAGTTACCTAGAGCTTCTGCACTTCCTTGTATTTTAGTCTTCTTTTTCATTTTCTTCTTTAAAATCTTTATCTATCTCACGTTGCTCTTGCGTCCTTCATCTTTTTTGATTCTCTTTTTAAAAATCTTAATTTATCTGATGTTGCTCTTTCTTCCATCATATAAACTTAGAATTAGTTTCTGATTTTCTGTCTGAAGCAGATTGAATTAGAAAAACATGGCAGATAATTGCAATAGCAGACTCGGGATTTAGGGTAAAGGCTGGATTCCCTTTATTTGTCCGGTGTTCTTGGTGGCCTTGTTTGAAATTACATTACAGTTTTCTGTTGAGAAAAAGTTGCAGCGGTGGACTTTGAACCGAAAGACTGGGTTCTTAAATCCAGTTCTCTGGACAGCTCGGCCACAGTACCCACTGTTAAAATGGACTGCTTAGTCGTCGCACAGACCATCACAACTTTCCTTTTTTCCAATAAAGGATTTGACGTAAACAACCACTGGTAGGAGGTGCAACTGCCACCGCGGGGGCACAGGACTTGGTGGCTGGTTGGTTAAGGCGATGGACTACACTATTGAGTTGGAACCCCATCCGTGACACACAACATTGCTTCTTTTCTCCCTTACATGGGCGATATGAAAGTAAAAACCCTGAAATAAAGCAGAACATGTGATAGCTTGCGCAAACAAACTCAGTAAAGATGGCAGTGGTGGGATTTGAACCCACACCTCCTTAGAGACTGTAGCCTTAATCCAACGCCTTAGACCGCTCGGCCACACTACCCAGCTGTGTCAAACTATTCACACTTTCTCGTCAGTTACCTAGAGCGTCTGCACTTCCTTGTATTTTAGTCTTCTTTTTCATTTTCTTCTTTAAAATCTTTATGTTTCTCATGTTGCTCTTGCGTCCGTCATCTTTTTTTGATTCTCTTTTTAAAAATCTTAATATATCTGATGTTGCTCTTTCTTCCATCGTATAAACTTAGAATTAGTTTCTGCTTTTATGTCTGAAGCAGATTGAATTAGAAAAACACGGCAGATAATTGCAATAACAGATTTGAGAATTAGGGTAAAGGCTGGATTCCATTTATTTGTCCAGTGTCCTTGGTGGCCTTGTTTGAAATTACATTACAGTTTTCTGTTGAGAAAAAGTTGCAGCAGTGGACTTTGAACCGAAAGACTGGGTCCTTAAATCCAGTTTTCTGGACAGCTCGGCCACAGTACCTACTGTTAAAATGCACTGCTTGGTCGTCGCACAGACCATCACAACTTTCCTTTTTTCCAATCAAGGATTTGACGTGAACAACCACCGGTAGGATGTGCAAATGACACCGCTGGGGCACAGGACTTGGTGGCTGGTTGGTTAAGGCGATGGACTACACTTTTGAGTTGGAACCCCATCCGTGACACACAACATTGCTTCTTTTCTCCCTTGCATGGGCAACATGAAAGTAAAAACCCTGAAATAAAGCAGAACATGTGATAGCTTGCGTAAACAAGCTCAATAAAGATGGCAGTGGTGGGATTTGAACCCACGCCTCCTAAGAGACAGGAGCCTTAATCCAGTGCCTTAGACCGATCGGCCACACTACCCAGCTCCGGCAAACTATTCACACTTTCTCGTCAGTTACCTAGAGCGTCTACACTTCCTTGTATTTTAGTCTTCTTTTTCATTTTCTTCTTTAAAATCTTTATGTATCTCACGTTGCTCTTGCGTCCTTCATCTTTTTTTGATTCTCTTTTTAAAGATCTGTAAATTTATCTGATGTTGCTCTTTCTTCCATCGTATAAACTTAGAATTAGTTTCTGCTTTTCTGTCTGAAGCAGATTGAATTAGAAAAACATGGCAGATAATTGCAATAACAGACTTGGGATTTAGGGTAAAGGCTGGATTCCCTTTATTTGTCCGGTGTCCTTGGCGGCCTTGTTTGAAATTACATTAAAGTTTTCTGTTGAGAAAAACTTGCAGCGTTGGACTTTGAACCAACACCTCCGAAAGACTGGGTCCTTAAATCCAGTTCTCTGGACAGCTCAGCCACAGTACCCACTGTTAAAATGGACTGCTTGGTCGTCGCACAGACCATCACAACATTCCTTTTTTCCAATCAAGGATTTGACGTGAACAACCACCGGTAGGAGGTGCAACTGCCACCGCGGGAACACAGGACTTGGTGGCTGGTTGTTTAAGGCGATGGACTACACTATTGAGTTGGAACCCCATCCGTGACACACAACATTGCTTATTTTCTCCCTTGCATGGGCGACATGAAAGTAAAAACCCTGAAATATAGAAGAACGTGTGATAACTTGCGCAAACAAGCTCAATAAAGATGGCAGTGGTGGGATTTGAACCCACGCCTCCTTAGAGAATGGAGCCTTAATCCAGCGCCTTAGACCGCTCAGCCACACTACCCAGCTCTGGCAAATTATTGGCACTTTCTCGTCAGTTACCTAGAGCGTCTGCACTTCCTTGTATTTTAGTCTTCTTTTTCATTTTCTTTTTTAAAATCTTTATCTATCTCACGTTGCTCTTGCGTCCTTCATCTTTTTTTTATTCTCTTTTTAAAAATCTTAATTTATCTGATGTTGCTCTTTCTTCCATCGTATAAATTTAGAATTAGTTTCTGCTTTTATGTCTGAAGCAGATTGAATTAGAAAAACACGGCAGATAATTGCAATAACAGACGTGGGAATTAGGGTAAAGGCTGGATTCCCTTTATTTGTCCGGTGTCCTTGGTGGCCTTGTTTGAAATTACATTACAGTTTTCTGTTGAGAAAAAGTTGCAGCGGTGGACTTTGAACCAACACCTCCGGAAGACTGGGTCCTTAAATCCAGTTCTCTGGACAGCTCGGCCACAGTACCCACTGTTAAAATGGACTGCTTGGTCGTCGCACAGACCATCACAACTTTCCTTTTTTCCATTCAAGGATTTGATGTGAACAACCACCGGTAGGAGGTGCAAATGACACCGCGGGGGCACAGGACTTGGTGGCTGGTTGGTTAAGGCGATGGACTACACTATTGAGTTGGAACCCCATCCGTGACACACAACATTGCTTATTTTCTCCCTTGCATTGCCCTACATGAAAGTAAAACGCTGAAATAAAGCAGAATATGTGATAGCTTGCGCAAACAAACTCAATAAAGATGGCAGTGGTGGGATTTGAACCCACGCCTCCTTAGAGACTGGAGCCTTAATCCAGCGCCATAGACCGCTCGGCCACACTACCCAGTTCTGTCAAACTATTCACACTTTCTCGTCAGTTACCTAGAGCGTCTGCACTCCCTTGTATTTTAGTCTTCTTTTTCATTTTCTTCTTTTAAATCTTTATGTTTCTCATGTTGCTCTTGTGTCCTTCATCTTTTTTTGATTCTCTTTTTAAAAATCTTAATTTATCTGATGTTGCTCTTTCTTCCATCGTATAAACTTAGAATTAGTTTCTGCTTTTATGTCTGAAGCAGATTGAATTAGAAAAACACGGCAGATAATTGCAATAACAGACGTGGGAATTAGGGTAAAGTCTGGATTCCCTTTATTTGTCCGGTGTTCTTGGTGGCCTTGTTTGAAATTATATTACAGGTGTCTGTTGAGAAAAAGTTGCAGCGGTGGACTTTGAACCGAAAGACTGGGTCCTTAAATCCAGTTCTCTGGACAGCTCGGCCACAGTACCCACTGTTAAAATGGACTGCTTGGTCGTCGCACAGACCATCACAACTTTCCTTTTTTCCAATCAAGGATTTGATGTGAACAACCACCGGCAGGATGTGCAACTGCCACCGCAGGGGCACAGGACTTGGTGGCTGGTTGGTTAAAGCGATGGACTACACTATTGAGTTGGAACCCGATCTGTGACACACACCATTGCTTCTTTTCTCCCTTGCATGTGCGACATGAAATTAAAAACCCTGAAATAAAGCAGAACATGTGATAGCTTGCGCTAACAAACTCAATAAAGATGGCAGTGGTGGGATTTGAACCCACGCCTCCTTAGAGACTGGAGCCTAAATCCAGCGCCTTAGACCGCTCGGCCACACTACCCAGCTCTGGCAAGATTTTCACACTTTCTCATCAGTTACCTAGAGCGTCTGCACTCCCTTGTGTTTTAGTCTTCTTTTTCATTTTCTTCTTTAAAATCTTTATGTATCTCATGTTGCTCTTGCGTCCTTCATCTTTTTTTGATTCTCTTTTTAAAAATCTTAATTTATCTGATGTTGCTCTTTCTTCCATCGTATAAACTTAGAATTAGTTTCTGATTTTATGTCTGAAGCAGATTGAATTAGAAAAACATGGCAGATAATTGCAATAACAGACGTGGGAATTAGGGTAAAGGCTGGATTCCCTTTATTTGTCCGGTGTCCTTGGTGGCCTTGTTTGAAATTACATTACAGTTTTCTGTTGAGAAAAAGTTGCAGCGGTGGACTTTGAACCGACACCTCCGAAAGACTGGGTCCTTAAATCCAGTTCTCTGGACAGCTCGGCCACAGTACCCACTGTTAAAATGGACTGCTTGGTCGTCGCACAGACCATCACAACTTTCCATTTTTCCAATCAAGGATTTGATGTGAACAACCACCGGTAGGATGTGCAACTGCCACCGCAGGGGCACAGGACTTGGTGGCTGGTTGGTTAAGGCAATGGACTACACTATTGAGTTGGAACCCCATCCGTGACACACAACATTGCTTCTTTTCTCCCTTGCATGGGCGACATAAAAGTAAAAACCCTGAAATAAAGCAGAACATGTGATAGCTTGCGCAAACAAACTCAATAAAGATGGCAGTGGTGGGATTTGAACCCACGCCTCCTTAGAGACTGGAGCCTTAATCCAGCGCCTTAGACCGCTCGGCCACACTACCCAGCTCTGGCAAACTATTCACACTTTCTCGTCAGTTACCTAGAGCGTCTGCACTTCCTTGTATTTTAGTCTTCTTTTTCATTTTCTTCTTTAAAATCTTTATGTTTCTCATGTTGCTCTTGCGTCCTTCATCTTTTTTGATTCTCTTTTTAAAAATCTTAATTTATCTGATGTTGCTCTTTCTTCCATCGTATAAACTTAGAATTAGTTTCTGCTTTTATGTCTGAAGCAGATTGAATTAGAAAAACATGGCAGATAATTGCAATAACAGATTTGAGAATTAGGGTAAAGGCTGGATTCCCTTTATTTGTCCGTGTCCTTGGTGGCCTTGTTTGAAATTACATTACAGTTTTCTGTTGAGAAAAAGTTGCAGCGGTGGACTTTGAACCGAAAGACTGGGTCCTTAAATCCAGTTCTCTGGACAGCTCGGCCACAGTACCCACTGTTAAAATGGACTGCTTGGTCGTCGCACAGACCATCACAACTTTCCTTTTTTCCAATCAAGGATTTGACGTGAACAACCACCGGTAGGATGTGCAAATGACACCGCGGGGGCACAGGACTTGGTGGCTGGTTGGTTAAGGCGATGGACTACACTTTTGAGTTGGAACCCCATCCGTGACACACAACATTGCTTCTTTTCTCCCTTGCATGGGCAACATGAAAGTAAAAACCCTGAAATAAAGCAGAACATGTGATAGCTTGCGTAAACAAGCTCAATAAAGATGGCAGTGGTGGGATTTGAACCCACGCCTCCTAAGAGACAGGAGCCTTAATCCAGTGCCTTAGACCGATCGGCCACACTACCCAGCTCCGGCAAACTATTCACACTTTCTCGTCAGTTACCTAGAGCGTCTGCACTTCCTTGTATTTTAGTCTTCTTTTTCATTTTCTTCTTTAAAATCTTTATGTATCTCACGTTGCTCTTGCGTCCTTCATCTTTTTTTGATTCTCTTTTTAAAGATCTGTAAATTTATCTGATGTTGCTCTTTCTTCCATCGTATAAACTTAGAATTAGTTTCTGCTTTTCTGTCTGAAGCAGATTGAATTAGAAAAACATGGCAGATAATTGCAATAACAGACTTGGGATTTAGGGTAAAGGCTGGATTCCCTTTATTTGTCCGGTGTCCTTGGCGGCCTTGTTTGAAATTACATTAAAGTTTTCTGTTGAGAAAAACTTGCAGCGTTGGACTTTGAACCAACACCTCCAAAGACTGGGTCCTTAAATCCAGTTCTCTGGACAGCTCAGCCACAGTACCCACTGTTAAAATGGACTGCTTGGTCGTCGCACAGACCATCACAACATTCCTTTTTTCCAATCAAGGATTTGACGTGAACAACCACCGGTAGGAGGTGCAACTGCCACCGCGGGAACACAGGACTTGGTGGCTGGTTGTTTAAGGCGATGGACTACACTATTGAGTTGGAACCCCATCCGTGACACACAACATTGCTTATTTTCTCCTTGCATGGGCGACATGAAAGTAAAAAACCCTGAAATATAGAAGAACGTGTGATAACTTGCGAAACAAGCTCAATAAAGATGGCAGTGGTGGGATTTGAACCCACGCCTCCTTAGAGAATGGAGCCTTAATCCAGCGCCTTAGACCGCTCAGCCACACTACCCAGCTCTGGCAAATTATTGGCACTTTCTCGTCAGTTACCTAGAGCGTCTGCACTTCCTTGTATTTTAGTCTTCTTTTTCATTTTCTTTTTTAAAATCTTTATCTATCTCACGTTGCTCTTGCGTCCTTCATCTTTTTTTTATTCTCTTTTTAAAAATCTTAATTTATCTGATGTTGCTCTTTCTTCCATCGTTATAAAATTTAGAATTAGTTTCTGCTTATGTCTGAAGCAGATTGAATTAGAAAAAAACGGCAGATAATTGCAATAACAGATTTGAGAATTAGGGTAAAGGCTGGATTCCATTTATTTGTCCAGTGTCCTTGGTGGCCTTGTTTGAAATTACATTACAGTTTTCTGTTGAGAAAAAGTTGCAGCAGTGGACTTTGAACCAACCTCCCGAAAGACTGGGTCCTTAAATCCAGTTCTCTCTGACAGCTCGGCCACAGTACCTACTGTTAAAATGCACTGCTTGGTCGTCGCACAGACCATCACAACTTTCCTTTTTTTCCAATCAAGGATTTGATGTGAACAACCACCGGTAGGAGGTGCAAATGACACCGCTAGGGGCACAGGACTTGGTGGCTGGTTGGTTAAGGCGATGGACTACACTTTTGAGTTGGAACCCATCCGTGACACACAAACATTGCTTCTTTTCTCCCTTGCATGGGCAACATGAAAGTAAAAACCCTGAAATAAAGCAGAATATGTGATAGCTTGCGCAAACAAACTCAATAAAGATGGCAGTGGTGGATTTGAACCCACGCCTCCTAGAGACCGGAGCCTTAATCCAGCGCCTTAGACCGATCGGCCACACTACCCAGCTCTGTCAAACTATTCACACTTTCTCGTCAGTTACCTAGAGCGTCTGCACTTCCTTGTATTTTAGTCTTCTTTTTCATTTTCTTCTTTAAAATCTTTATGTATCTCACGTTGCTCTTGCGTCCTTCATCTTTTTTGATTCTCTTTTTAAAATCTGTAATTTATCTGATGTTGCTCTTTCTTCCATCGTATAAACTTAGAATTAGTTTCTGCTTTCTGTCTGAAGCAGATTGAATTAGAAAAACATGGCAGATAATTGCAATAACAGACTTGGGATTTAGGTAAAGGCTGGATTCCCTTTATTTGTCCGGTGTCCTTGGCGGCCTTGTTTGAAATTACATTAAAGTTTTCTGTTGAGAAAACTTGCAGCGTTGGACTTTGAACCAACACCTCCGAAAGACTGGGTCCTTAAATCCAGTTCTCTGGACAGCTCAGCCACAGTACCCACTGTTAAAATGGACTGCTTGGTCGTCGCACAGACCATCACAACATTCCTTTTTTCCAATCAAGGATTTGACGTGAACAACCACCGGTAGGAGGTGCAACTGCCACCGCGGGAACACAGGACTTGGTGGCTGGTTGTTTAAGGCGATGGACTACACTATTGAGTTGGAACCCCATCCGTGACACACAACATTGCTTATTTTCTCCCTTGCATGGGCGACATGAAAGTAAAAACCCTGAAATAAAGAAGAACATGTGATAACTTTGCAAACAAGCTCAATAAAGATGGCAGTGGTGGGATTTGAACCCACGCCTCCTTAGAGACTGGAGCCTTAATCCAGCGCCTTAGAACGCTCGGCCACACTACCCAGCTCTGGCAAATTATGTGCACTTTCTCCTCAGTTACCTAGAGCGTCTGCACTTCCTTGTATTTTAGTCTTCTTTTTCATTTTCTTTTTTAAAATCTTTATCTATCTCACGTTGCTCTTGCGTCCTTCATCTTTTTTTTATTCTCTTTTTAAAAATCTTAATTTATCTGATGTTGCTCTTTCTTCCATCGTATAAATTTAGAATTAGTTTCTGCTTTTATGTCTGAAGCAGATTGAATTAGAAAAACACGGCAGATAATTGCAATAACAGACGTGGGAATTAGGTAAAGGCTGGATTCCTTTATTTGTCCGGTGTCCTTGGTGGCCTTGTTTGAAATTACATTACAGTTGTCTGTTGAGAAAAAGTTGCAGCGGTGGACTTTGAACCAACAAAGACTGGGTCCTTAAAATCCAGTTCTCTGGACAGCTCGGCCACAGTACCCACTGTTAAAATGGACTGCTTGGTCGTCGCACAGACCATCACAACTTTCCTTTTTCCAATCAAGGATTTGATGTGAACAACCACCGGCAGGATGTGCAAATGACACGCAGGGGCACAGGACTTGGTGGCTGGTTGGTTAAAGCGATGGACTACACTATTGAGTTGGAACCCGATCTGTGACACACACCATTGCTTCTTTTTTCTCCCTTGCATGTGCGACATGAAATTAAAAACCCTGAAATAAAGCAGAACATGTGATAGCTCATGCTAACAAACTCAATA